>NC_067495.1:53865062-54195896 GCF_947179515.1 Apodemus sylvaticus | reverse complement strand
CTGTGACAGCTTGTCCAGTTCTGTTTCCTAGAAGACCTTCCATAAGCTATTGATTAAGCTCTCATTGGGGAAGCAAGTGGGAGCTTTTATCTGCATCTCTAACTGCCAGAAAACAGTACCTGGGCTGTATTGACCAGCTATGGGATATGCTGGCGGTCACAGTTGTCTTTTACGAAGAAGCGCTCCCAGTGATGCCGGTTGTCATTCTAACTCTGCTGTGTGGCAGCGTAAATAGTCCCCTTTCTAACCAACCTGGTGGGAAAAGTCAATATCCCATCAGCAAAGGAGGTAAACACATCAGGAGCTATGTCCTCTCTCCCTCCCCTGCTCCGTATTACTGCAGCTCTTTAAATGTGCTCTCCCCAGTCATCAGATGCATTTGTGTCATTCACATGCACAGGGCTGCAGGCCTGTGGTTCTGGCCTGCTGGAGGCAGGCACAGTGGTTGGGGCCTTTGTTGTATATTGCCAGAGTCTGATAATTAGAACTTTCAAATTGTCTTTGTATAGTCAGTTAACGTGGCCCCCTCCCCTGCTTCTCTTTCCACTCCTTTTGGGCATTTAAATCCTCTACAAAACTTCTCAGGGTTGTTTTTGGAAAGGCATTGGTGTAACTTAGAAAAGGTTGTGAACAAATGTGAATGTGTAACTAAGGAACAAAAGTCCTGAGGCTGGGTTTCTTTTTCCGGGGTTTTATTGGCTTTATTGTCTGTCAATCTGTTGTTTCAGCAAGTTTTACCTTCTGTGATGGATGTGCTCCCACATCTGCATTTTCTTCCTGGTCCTTTACAATTTCAGGGTGCTGGGAAGCCTTATGCTACCCCCAACTCCCACCCTCGGGCACCATGGCACGGACCTTGGGAATAGCTGATTTCCAGGCCTTGCCAGGAATCTTCAACAAGCAGTGGTGTGAGGGGATACAAAAGTCACCTCCTCCAAATAGTGGTTGGGGGTTGTGGTTACCTGAGTTTCCAGATCTGCATCTCTAAGGATCTGCCTACCCATTCCTCTGCTGTAAAATGGGGATTTTAAAAAAGTCATCCTTTGAAAACATCTCATGGAGTTCTTGAGAAGCTATGAACAAAGACAATTCAGGGAAGGGATGCTTCCCCCAAAAGATCAGACCTGAACATAGCAACACTGCTGCTCCTTTACAAGAACCAAGTGCAGAAGTAGCAGACATTGGAAAGGAGAGAAGGGAAGGAAAGTGATTCCTCTGGCTGATAGAACCATCCTCAGAATAGGAAGGCCAGGAATGGATGGGTAAAAGGAGCTGGGCGGGGACACTGGATCCCGAGGTTATACAGGGTGGACCAAAAGAAAGATTGACAAAGGCATCTCCCCTCTCCTCTTTCAGTAAGGTTTTGTTTTAACAACATGGGAAGATGGGGGATTAGAAGAATCTGTGGAGGCCAACAAGTAGGGACATTATGGTTTGGGAGGCACTGGAGAATATAGCTTTCTTCTACATCCAGATTCTTAGTACAGTGCATACATATGTTCAACAGCACAGTGAATGTGGTGTCTCAAGTGGCCCTCTTCTTACCTACTTACTGTACATGGACTGCACCTGCAGTTCACAGCAGCAGAGGTGACCTGGCCTGGCTTGTCCTCCCAGTCAGTTAGGTTCTGAAAAGGGCAGGCTCAGGCTTTCACAGAAAATTCTGAGATAACCGTTGGCTTTGGACTGTCCCCAGGGTAGAAAGAACACAGACAGGCCCATTAGGTTATCAGAGACATGCAGCTGCAATCAAACCTGCACCTTTCTCTGAAAAGAAATATTGAATGTCTTTGAAGAAACTATCCGAGAGAGATTTCTAATCCTTTTATTTTTATTTCACTTTAGATAAATTGAAGAAGCAGTTTTTTACTCCCAGCGTTCTTCAGGACTACAGAAAAGTCAAGAACATAGCAGAGCAGTTCTTGTCCTGGAGTGGCTACTCTGAAGTGAACCTCAGCAAGCTCTTCGCCAATTATGCTGGGAAGTACTGAGAGACCCAGGAAAGAAGCAAGGAAGCTAGCTGCGGGACCTGAGCTTCTGAGGCCTCTGCTGCCCTAGCTGCCTCTCCAGTATCTTGCTTTTCTTTTGAGGACTACATGCTGTGTTGATGGAGATGTGAACCAGGGTGGCAGTGTAAAAATGCTTAACTTGCTGAATAGTTTTCAAAGCACTGTACGCCACCAAATCCTTTCCTAAGTACCTAAAGACCTATATTTTATTGGGGACTGGATTTCTGCCGCACAGAAATTGCTACTTTAATTAAGAGTATGTGAGATGTAAGTGACCTTCAGTTTACCCTGGGGCTATATCAGAGACACCCCTAAAAAGAGTTTTATGGGGTCTAATGGAAATTCTAACATTTTGCTTTTTCACGTGTCAATTAAACCCAGTCTGTGTCTAAATACCTGTTTAGTTACTAGCTCCAAGCGTGGCTGATTTCAGTGCTGTCTTTCATATAACTGGTGCAGGTGGTGGGAGGGGGTGTGGTGGAGGGATTTAGAAAGTTTACACTTACTAAATACAAAGAGCAAGTTTGCTTATTGAATTGTTCAAAGTTCAACATTCACCAGATGTTTCCTTCACATTCCTTCTGTTCTCCCTTTACATAGATTGTTCAAAGTGGAGGTTTATACAATAGGAACGCACATTTTAAATACTTTGTCCTAACATTTCAAAAAAATTATGGTGAGGTTGTGGTAAGGATCACTGTGTTCCATTCAGAAGGATGGGAGAAGCCGACAGGACCCAGCGCTTGCTATGTTTCGTCAGTTCTTCAGAATAGTCGTCTCTTTGAAGCAATAAACTATATTTCAATATGGCAGCCTTAAAAACTTATCTATTTGTCTTTTTATGAAGAAAAATGTATTGTGTTCTGTACTTAAGAATAAAGTTTTCTAAAGGAAAACCAGTTGTTGTGTTTTGTTTTGTTTTGTTAAATCGAGTACAGTAAGTTGACAGAAAGGAATAAAAGCATGATTGAAGACCAGACCTCAGCCCGAATTCTTTCATAACCATCAGAATCAGAACCCAGTTTGAAGATGTTGAGCAAGATGCTTGGATATAGAGAAGGGGGCTTACGGGACTCTTTGGGAGTGGGGAAATCATTTGAAATGTAAATAAAAAATATATCGAATAAAAAAAATAAAATAAAATAAATAATGTTAATTTAAAAAAAAAAGATGCTTGGATATTCAAAGTACCAAGAAATACTATGAACTTTGAGTCCTATGATATATTAAGCATGAGAAGGACTAGGGATGTTAGTTTTTGATCCAGAAAGATGGAGAGAAGGCAGAGAGGGTGGAGGGGCACTAAAATAGACAAGCCCCTGGCTCCAGAGAGTAGAGGCACCCCATATAGTGGCACCCTAGGAGAGAAATACTTGGTAAGCCGAGAATGTGAAGAGATACTTGTTAAAAGTGATGAAGTCTTCTTTTGCCATTTCTTCTCTCTCCCTCCTCTTAAGGCTCTTAAGCTGCTCCTCTTCTCTTTCTCTTACACTCAGATTTGAAGTAGAAACACTGGGTTTGGGACCCTGACAGCTAATTGGTGCTAATGGCACTGTAGCCAGTCACAAGTTAGAGCAAGCAAGTGACTTTAGGAAACAAAGGGATTGGTGTGCCTTCATCACTCCTCACCAGCTTCTGGGGGTTGCTGTTATAGTCATGTTGTAGGGTGTTTCATCTCTGCAGTGTATGCTCTCACCGGGCTTTCTGAAGAGAAGGTAGATTTCCCTTCATTTCTGGACTGATTATATTCAATATAAATAAAATTATCCTTAACTTGGTCTCCAAAAAATATGTGAAAGACTCAACTTATTTATTTCTTACCTTTCTCTCATGACTATTATTCTAAGGACAATGACTATTTCTATATAAATTCTATAGATAATCAGACATTTTTGGCAAGTAGTGGTGGTGCATACATATAAACCCAGCACTCTAGATGTGGCCATCTGGTTGCCATAAATTTAAGGCCAGCTTAGTCTACATAGAATGTTTCACAACACCTAGGGACTCTTTCTCTAAAAACAAACTAAATGTAAATAAAAGAAATAAAAACATTTTTTGCAGTAAACTTGCAGAGAAAATAGCCAACAGCAGCAGTTAGCATCTTCTTACTAGGATCTCTTACCTAGTGTGGGCTTTAACTGTGGATTCCTGAAGGATTTGGGAAATGTATGCAAAGTTGGACCTGCTACTTGCGGAATTCCAGTGGATAAGTGTTAAAAGGTCAGCATATTGCCCACTCGCTTTTCTTGGGGGGGGGGGCGCGGAGCTCTAGTCCTTGACATGCCTTGATTAATGGCACACTGTGTAGAGCTGCTTCAGAAATGCCACCCATCCCTGTCTTCAAGGGCTCCCTGACACAAGCCTGTAGCTCAAATGCTGAAACAATGGAGTAAACTGTATGCACTTAGGAAACATCACTGACCAGTCTCCAGGGGGCAGTAGTGATGCTGAGAGGGCCAAGGCCCAATGTGGACCTTGTGATCTAGTGTTCCAGGGAAGCTAGGAATCCAAGTATTTAATAAATGCTTGCCATTCTTTGAACCATGACAGGTTTTATTTTTATTTGTTTTTGGGGAGTTTTTTTTTTGAGACATACTTTTTCTGTACACAGTTCTAGAACTCACCCTGTAGACCAGACTGGCCTCAAACTCAAGAGATTTACCTGGGTCTACCTCCCAAGGGCTGGGATTAAAGGTGTGAACCACCACAGCTAGCTGGCAATTGGTTTGTTTGCTTGTTTTTTATTTGCTTTTAAGGTTACTAAACCTCTGAACTAAACCTACTGGAATTATTTGGGAAATGGTACCACAAAGGGTCTTCCTCTGCTCAGGGCCTCGTACACTTTAGAAACTGCTAAAGTAGACCTGCTGCTGCTGCTGCTGCTGCTGCTGCTGCTGGAGATCCTTACAGAAACTTCCCTTGAATCCGGCTTGCCAGCTCTCAACTGTCCTTAATACAAAGGTTTTAGGGAAGGCCAGAAATTGAAGATCCACAGAGAATGCTCAAAAATATTCTAATTTGTCAAATAAAAGATGGATAAAGTCAGTTCTATGATAGTTGCCCAGGGTGTGTGTGGGGGGGAGGCTGATGAAGGTTTATAGATTGGGGTTCAGAATGAGAAAAGGGTGAGTCAATTGCCTTTAGCATTACCCCACTTCTCCAGCTCTTGCAACCAATGAGCACCCTAAGTTACTTTCCAACATACCATTTAATATAAGTTTTACAGAGGATGCAAAGACAAGGAAACTCTAAAAACAGATTGCCATCTGTGTCAGGGTTTTATGAAAAGCATCAAGCCCAGGCCTCTTTTCAAGAACCTGGACCCCTCACTTCAATGCTGCTCAATGTTCCTGGTCAAAACTTAAGTCCATCTACCTCTTTCTGTCTTCCTCTCCCCCTCCCCTCTCCCTCTCCTCCTACCTCTGTCCTCTCTCCTCTTTCTCCTCACCTAAATATTTCTTAATTGAACAGTTTGTGGCAGAGCTTCCTTATAGCAGTTTAATAGATTAACTCATCTGAGCCAGCCTCAAATTTCAGATTAAAATTCCTTCATCCCGAAGGCAGCATTATCAGGTTGTTGGAGGCTGTTTTCAAACCTTGGTTTTGAATAGCAGCGGCTCTGCATTAATTTAACCACTAAGCTAATAAGTAGGTTTCGTTTTGTTATGCTAAGCTTTATTGCTTTTCTTTTGATCAGAATGGTGTTGTTGAGCAAAGCAGCAGACAAGGCATTCTTTGATGAGGGAATTAGCGCTCCATTCTTCCTCTATTATTCATAGCGCAGTGGAATATGTAAGTACCTGAGGGTGTCAAAGGAGCGCAGGTTCTATTGCAAAGTGCTCGCCTTGTTTCTCTCAATAGCTGACTATGAGATGATAAACCGCTTAATACACTGTGCTAATTGGATGAGAGCAAAAAGAGATGGGAATTAAGGCGAGGCAAAAGGAGAAAGTGCAACCAGCCTTCAATTCACTCTTTCACCACTTTAACAGCACCAAAGGAGGCACTAGCTTTCTATAAGCAGACTAGAGGTTTTGTGCAGAGATAAAATGAACGTGTTAGTGGATTCAAGTAATACACTAATTATTGCACAGTATAAATACCACTACTGGTTTTATAACAGGGAGGTAAACTTCTTTTGAGAGGGTTATAGGATTGCTTGGCAGTGGTGTAGAACCTAATAAGGACCCAGAGTAATAACCCCCTGGATTAACAAAATTGCTGCTTGTACAAGTATGATTCAGGCTTTTACGAAGATTTCCGGAGAATGAATAAAAATGACTGAATGACATTTCTTAATGTATAACTGGTAATCGCCCCCTTTCTTTAAAGGAAAAAAATGTATACTTCAAACTGGACTGTTAATAACGTCCAGGGACAACATGACTTTTTCTTTTGGAAAAAAAAAATGTTCTTTCCTCTTCAGGTAGTGGGGCTTTTCTTCTCCCCGCCCCCTCCCCAGCCAAGCTACCACTGTCATTTAAATATGCAGTTGCTCTAGGGAAATCTGTTCCAAAATACCACTTTAGTCTCCGTTTAAGACCTCCTTCATTGAGTTACACTCACTTTTGTATATATACACACATACCCACACATGTGCATATACACATTTTTCTCTTCTAAAAGCAAGTTGGGTTAAGTCATGTATGATTTCCTCCTTTCTAATGTATCAGCCTTTTTTCCATTCTAGAAGTATTTGCACTGCAAACCATGTTAGGTAGACCTTCTGGTGTTTTTGAGTGTTGGTGCTAAAAATCAAAAACTAACAACAAATACTTGTCCCAACTGAGGAGGGGTGATGGGGGGGGGGCTGGTGGGGGCCAATTCCAGAAACTTTACCCTAATTTTGAGATTCTTTCCCACAACCACTTTCCCAAATTCATTCTCGTGCCACCATTGTCATAGTTAACATGTGTGTCTGCGCCCTCACTACTGCCTGCAGTCCAGGCCGTGGGTAAGCTCTTCATTTCTAATAGTGTGCCAAGTACTCCTTTCTTGCTCCTCCTGATCTGGCTAACCTGTCTGAAAAAATGTAACAAATCAGCTTACCCTTCCCCTCCAACTTCCCCCCAGAGGCGCATACAGGGCTCCAATCACCCCTCTCCCCCACAGTGGATTTGAGAAAACAGGTGTCCGACTGTTCAATTTCAAATGTGATCGGAGACTGTCCTGCCATGAATCTGACTCTCCTGAACTCCCGGGGCCCCCACATGTCCTCCTCAGTGGTGGAAGAGGTTTGTTTCAGGTTGAGGGGGTGGGGTGGGGGGCTTGTTAGCCGCTCCCAGTATTGTGACTGAGTTCCCAGATATTGGGGCCAAATTGGGTTGCCATTCATTAATAATGCTCACAATAAGATTAAATCATTCTGGAAAATCTCATAAAATCCCCCTAAGTACGCTCCAGTGGCTCTTTCCAATCCACATCATTCAGCACTTGGGGAGGTTTGGAAGGAGAAGAAAATTGGTTTCTTTGCTTTTAATGCCGCTTTGAAAAGATACTCAGAGTTTGTCATGCGTGACACGTCACATGTTTAATGTGGACTTGCTGGAAGTCAGGGGGTCTTTAGCGTGTGATATTTATGGGGAATATTAAGTGCAGAATGAGGTCCCTCCAGCTGGGGAAAGTTGAAAGAATAGGAGGCCCAGGCCCGGACTTGTTTGCAGCATCAGAATGACATAGGATTAAGAGTTTGTAAAACAAGGCGAGGGGTTCTCATTGGCCAGTAATAAATGTAATCCTTGGAGGTAATTTCACGCAATTTGCTTCTGCTCCATGGAAGGGTCAAATGAGAAAAAATTACTTAAAAAAGAGTTCATTAACAGGAAGAATGGTACTGTTTCTCGTATACCATCCAACTGGCAGCCTGAGGGGGGAAATGAAGCCTTCTTACTAAACAAAAAGCCAAAAATCGACAGAAAAGTGATATTGACCACAAATAAATAAATAAATCCTCCCCGCAGGCTTCTCTTGCGCTCTTCAAACCACAACAACCCTTCCACTCCAGGGGAACTGCTTTCACTTTGAAAGCCTGTGCAAGTCTGAGGGTTGTGACTGTAGGTCTAGAGAAATGCCACAGAAAGTTCCAACTGGGCCTTAGTAAACCGGGGAAAAGGAGTGTGCGGTGGGAATGGTAGCTGGTGGCCACTTCCCATGCCCCAGACCAGGACTCTGCCTGGGAGAGCCGCTTTGGCAAGCCCAGACCTGGCTCAGGTGGTGAAGTCCCACCGAACAGACAAAATTCAAAAAGCAGCTGGGGCTGACGCCCCCTCCCCCCCATTGGGCACGCTTTCGGGATTTTAGACAGGCAGAAGCTCAGGACCACAGGGTCTCTTAGACGTGCTGAGGACTCAGCAGACCCCCTCCAGGACTACCCTAGAGTGGCGCGGGGCCTTTGACCTCTGCCTGAGCCCGCACCTTCACTAAGGCTGCTAAGCTGCCCACCTCCTGCTAACAGGGCGCGCGCGACCGACCCGGCCCCGGAGACGCGCCCGCGCCCCCGGCGGTTGCTTGCGTCTTGGCGGGGCGGCGGTTCTCTACTCCACAAGCCGTGGTAGTCACGCAGCACAGCCCCCCTTCCCGCCTGCCCCTCTCCCCAAAGGTCCGGCGCGCTAATTGCTGCAAATTGAAACTAATTAAGCTTCTCTTCCCTTTCCCATCACCCTGGGAGCATTGGCGAGACCCAGCCCCCGCGGGCGAGCTTCTACTGAGCGGTCACCCGAAGGGGCGCGGGCAGGGTCCCGGAAAAGGGGGGGGGAGAGCCACGATTCCTGCCGTGGGAGGGGTGATCCCAGGAGGTGAAAGATGCCAAATCTGTTTGGGTCTCCTCGCTAAACCTGAACTGTTTGGATTTTTTTTAATGTATACATTTCCCAATGTCTACATAAGTGATGTAATGACATTTGTCGAGTTAAGATCTGCCACTCGAATACCCTGTAGCTGCCTTTCCATCACTCTTCCTGCGTGTTCTCATTCTCTCTTCTCTCCTCTCTCTCTCTCTCTCTCTCTCTCTCTCTCTCTCTCTCTCTCTCTCTCTCCTGTACTCCCTCTCCCTCCTCCCCCCCTACCCCCCCTACTAGGGTTCCACCGAGCCCGCCCCCTCAGAAGCCAGCGCCTCAGCCACTACCTGTCCTCTTGGACTGCGCACTTCCTTGCTACGTGGCACTTTCCACGAACAGCTTCCTCTGCCTTCCAACCAGGACTCCGCTTGCTTCAAATTTCTCTTTTCAAGGTTTTCAGCAACACCTACTATACACCCACCTACCATGGAACCCGCTCTACAATCTTCCTGCCCCAGGATCCTCAGCTCCAACTGAGATGCTCTTGGAAAGCACCACTGTGGTGTCCTTTGGGGTCACATTCAAACCAGGGGCCTCTGCTTGGAAGATGCACGTGTATCTAAACTCAGGAGGTGCTAGAGCAGCAGAGCTCGCCTTCGGTCTCGTGGGGGTGGGGGTGGGGCGGGGGCTTGTACTACCCCTCAGGGTCTCCACAGAGCATCCACACTTCCTTTTGTTAAACATATATTTTTTTTTTATTTTGAGTGTGACACTTCTCCACTAGATAGCAAGGAAAAGTGAACAATTACACATTA
Organism: Apodemus sylvaticus; assembly: GCF_947179515.1. Taxonomy (NCBI): domain Eukaryota; kingdom Metazoa; phylum Chordata; class Mammalia; order Rodentia; family Muridae; genus Apodemus; species Apodemus sylvaticus. The sequence goes on along the minus strand of NC_067495.1, from coordinate 54,186,293 downwards.
CACAAAAGTACTGTACCATTGCCTTTATCTTGAAGGTTTCCGAAGCCTCTACAGTTAATAAGTTAAATAAAGGGCTTGAGTACATAAATATTTGTCTAGGAACCCTACCGTATCTACAACACAGTAAGAATCTACAGGAGAACAAACTTTTACCATACCACGCTGAGTGCAATTGCGTTATAACATTTCAAATATACAAAGCTCTGTTCTTTTCTTTTTTTTTTAATAACAATGGTATGTACAGAATCAATAATCACAGTTTGGTGAATTCAACAGTCCGTATTCTAGCGGAGTATTTCCCTTTGGTTTGATATAAAAACCTTGGTTGGTGAATGATAACGAGAACAAGAATGAGACACCCCTTTCCTTTAAGTGCACTGTTAGCTATCTTACAGATTCGCATTCGCTTCGCTGGCCCTGGCGTCTGTCAAGCCAGGCCGCGCTTAAATCAACATAGAGCGCCAAAATACTATTCAAAAGAAAAGCTAAGTGGGCTATCAGGAGGAAGAGAGGGTTGGGCTTTTAATTTTTAAACTTCAATACTAGGCATATTGGGGAGAAACCCTCCCAGTAATTTTCATTAAGGTAAAAACGGGAGAGTGGACGTTTGAGTTGGAGTGACGTTGGCAGGGGTAGGGTCAGGGACAGGGACAAGGGCAGGTGGACAGCCAGTGGTAGAGGTGCCACGTCGTTTAGCGCCAAGGGCTGCCTTGTCCTCGTCCAGACTGCTGCGATGGCTGCTGCGCTCTGTCTGTGCCGTCTTGGGAGTGAGCTGGTCCTCTGTTTCCATTTGGTCTTGAGTGGTGCTGAGTGAGGTGACCTTTCCGGGCGCGCCCTAGAGGCGGGCGCAAGGGCGGAGGGCAGCCTTTAGCACACCTCCTTCCCCGTGCTGGTGCCCGGCAGGATGTTGAGCTGCGTGAGCTGCGCAGCGTGCTCCTTAGCCTTGAGCCGCAGCGCGGCTATGCTCGATGCGCGTCTGTCTGCGGCGGCGGTGGCCGGGTCCGCCAGCGCGCCCGAGGCCACTGCGCCCTCCACCGCGGGTGTGGGCTGTCTCAGGAGCGCAGCCGCGGTCGACGCGCTGGTCAGGGGGGCCATGGTGGAAAAGAGCCTGTGGGCAGAACAAACAGCGCGGTCACGGCCTCGGGAGCGGAGCGCGGCTCCCGGGACACCTGTCACCCAGGCGGCGAGGGCGGGCGGAGGGCGAGGAGCAGCTGGGACAGTCCCGGCCCCTGCTGGGGCTCGGGTGGAAAGTGAAGTGGGCTGGTGGCTTTGTGGGCGCACAGAACCCACCAGGAAAAGAAAGCTCAAGGGACGACACGTCCGAAGGGGACGAATCGAGAGCCAGAGGAGGGCCCCGCAGCCCAAATCACAAGGCCCAAGGGCGTGGATTCTGGGGTTTGGGCTAAGAAAGCTTGTGTTCTGGGGTCTGCTCCTGGAGTGATGCTGTTGGAAGATGAGCAAGTGGACAGGCGCCTGACAGACACACGGGATGGAAAGAGGGGGGCGGGGGACAAAAGAGAAGGGGGAAAGCTAATGGTGGAAGGGTCCAGAAAGTAGACTAGAAAGTGCTCAAGACCCACGCTGCAGACTTAGCACTCTCTCTGGGCTCCTTGCTGAGTGTGAGCTCAGGAGAAGCTGCCCTTGAGGGCTGGCCTTCCCGTCCGCCAGCGCTGGCCGATCAGCCTCCTTCACGAGGCTAAATTGCCAGAGCCCGCGGGAAAGGGTTTTCGGGCGGCCGCCTGTTGATTTCCGCTCCACAGGCGGCTCGCACCTTCCCGCAGCCCCGCAGCCCCACACCGAGACCCCCTTTTGTCCTCCTTCTTTGAGCCTCTCAGATGCCTTCCCCAGATAGTTCCCAGGGTCGTGAGCCCCATGCACCACTCAAGTCAATGCCATATCCTGGGACCGGCGCCAGTGTCCGCGCCACCGCCTCCGTGTGGCACCAGGATTTCTCTTCGCGCAGGGATTACTCTCTTCTCTTCCCCACAACACCCTTGACCCGCAGCTAAGGCTGAGCGCTCCAAGCCCTCGTCTCCACCTTTGTGGCCTGGTGTGTTTTCCCAACCACCTTCTTAAGGGCTCTTGCTCCAGCGCCCCCACCCCGGGAGCGCAATTCAGAATTTCCTCTAGAAGTGAGCCCACCTGGGCTCCTGGAGCCCCTGCTCCTCCTCTCCTGCCTTCTCTTCACTCACCCTGCCAATCCCCGCCTCCTCCCAACCTCGAGGAATCTCCAGTGTTTCAGCGGGGGTTCGCCTGGTTTTACTAACAGACATTTGTTGTCAGAGGAGGGAAGTAGGAAGGAGACACAGGACTTTATTGTGTTTCCAGAAAGAAGTGATAATGGCTGACCTGGAGGGAGCAGAACATGCCCTGGTTCCATTAGGTAAACTGAGGCACCCCACTTAACTGCGCTTAAAGGCACTTGCTAGGTATTTTCATAGTTTGGTACATTAATTTTTCCCTCAAGCCCTACTTTCAACTGTTAAGTAGTTGCGCAGTTGGATGGATCTATTATTTCTTTGTTCTCCCAAAGAGAGATCAGTGAAGCTACATTCAGAGTTACGTTCGCTGCACTTTCCCTCCTTTGTTTCTTTGTCTGTGTGATTATACAAATTTTGTATTTCGTCATTCAATGTTCGCTTCAAGAAAGGGAGTTATATACAATGAGATGGCTCCTTTATTTCGTTGTCTTGTGACACTGTCGGGGTCGGGGTTTACACATATGGAGGTACTGTTGGCATCGGGTCATAGTGATAAGGAACATAGAGTCTGGGGAAGAAGTTCTGTGCACTTGAAGGGACTTCTGGTTCCTGGGCTCCTGTAGGGGACCCCAAGTGTGTTCCTCTCCTGCCAAGATCTGTGGCCTGCAGAAGGACTTTTGCAACACCTTTAAAGCCCTCGGAGCTCTGTGGCCCATACCTGTTCATTCAAACCGCACTGGCGGAGGGATACCTCCGAGCTGTACTGTTTGTACACTTTCATGAACACTTGTGGTTGTTAGGGTTGTTACTGTCAACTGCCCTTCCCTGCTTACTCCTACTCTTTGTCCTCAAGACCTACTTTTTCTTTTAAGTAAAAGAGACTATTTTGTTAGATTTAAAGTCACTGAGGTTGAGATGTGTATAGCTCCCTCCTGCCTCCTCTCTGACCTTAGTATCTGCTTGTGTAGGAGACAGACAGATTGACAGACGACAAACAGAGCCTCTTAAGGCTGCAGTTACCTGCCAAATGCTGGGCTGATGAAGGCCGGGTGCCGGAACACGGCTGCTCCCAGAAAAGTGCTCAGGCCCAGCGGCGCCCCGCTGGGCGGCAGGCTAGCAGAGCCCGGGGGCGGAGGTAAGCTCGGGAAGGCAGCTGCAGCCGCAGCCGCCGCGGCGGTCCAAGCCGAATCAAGCGCAGGGTGATGCGGGGGAAAGGGGCTGGCGTCCAGGTAGGGGCTGAGCGGGTGGGTAGCCGAGAGCGGCCCGGGAAAGGGCAGCCCCGGGGGGTGGGTCTGCGCGCCAGCCTTCTCCCGCTTGCGCCACTTGGCCCGACGGTTCTGGAACCACACCTGCAAAACGAGGGTGGGGGTGTGTGTGGGGGGGAGAGAGGCCAGGTTGGCTTGGGCTCTAGCTTAGAGCCTTCTCTCCCTCCTTTCACTGTTCCTGAACCCACCCTGGCCTTCTGTAGCCTCTGTGTGAAAAGATGCCCAGATTTTAATTCAGCAGGAACCACTGAACAAGCAAACTCTTAAACGTGGTGTCTATCTAGCCCAGGCTTCCAAGACTCAGGTAAGCTAAAACATGAGGTCCCCACAGTTGCCAGGTCAGGGCTGACCCTTCTTTACTGCAAAACTTCACTTTTAGGTCACTTAAGCCTCTCTGGACCTCAGTTTTCTAATCTGTAAAATGGAGCCAATAAAAACTGTTCTCATAAGACTCTAGTGAGAATGAGTGTAAGGCAACAAATGAAAATACACAATGGTGACTGCTGAGAACGGGCAGGCATCAGACCCTGCATACTCGATATGAGATGTTCACATAGTTTAGGCTTACCCAAGAGCCTGGGCAATGTCTATTCTCTCTTAAAAAGCAAAGTAGAAGGTTGTTTATTTATTCTTTGTAAAAAAATAAATAAAATAGTTACTGGATACTGGACACATAAGTGCATTGTACTGGGGGTCTGTGGTTTGGATAGGATTGAGATTAAGGAGAGACCTGCTTCTAGAAAGTGAAAAATAGGTGTACATTTTAGAGGGCTAGTTCTCCATGAAATGACAAAAGGGGGTGCAAAGCAGGCTTTCTGTAGGGACTTTGGATGACACATCACTGACTCCTGGGAGGAATAAGGCAGGATCACCTGAGCAGAGGAAATCAGAGGGCAGGGTTTGCCCCACTTCCGAGCAAACAGGGCCTTCCCGCCCCCCCCCCCCGGGTGTGTGCTTTCACTTGGTTCTTAAAATAAGGTAGTTCCGGCTTGGAGGAGGTTTCCAGCCGGAGGTATTTTCCTAATTGTTAATAAGAAGCACTTTGAATAGAGACCTTTACCTGGAACATGGCAGCCACCGTGATCTAAAAATATCCCCCAAGTGCATGAAATCATTTTTATGTGACCTGCTCATCACTCCCACAGCTCAGAAGCTAGGTTCCTTCTCCTCAGAAGGCATCAATAATTTTAGGGCTGAGTTTGTGACTGCATATGAGTCTAAAAATTAAGAATGAACACACTAGGGTTATACAGAATTATATTAAAATATGATGTGAGTTGTTGCAGAGGAACATCTTTTTTTTTTTTTTTAATTTAAAAACATCTTTCAAATTTCCACGCTGTCTGGGAGTGAGTTGCACTGGAAGGTAAACTTGGTTGGACTTCTATACAGTCATCCTGGGCAAGAAAAAAAAATCAAGAATCCAAAGTGGTTGATTTACTTAAGGTTCTCGAAAGGGACCCATACATTCATCAGCCTTCAAATAAGCCATGTGTGCTTTATAGAAACGCTCTTCCTTGGAGACCCAAGGCTTCAAAAAGTTAGACTGTAGTTAGATTAGCCTGGGCGGGTAGCTTTCTCACATCCAATCTGTCTAGACAAGAATCTCCACCATTTCTCCATCACAGGGAAAGGAATAAAGGAAGGGAAATGGAGGCAGCGGAGGCAGAAGGGCCTTAAATAACATGGAATCCTTTCTAAAGAGAGATCCTCTGTCTCTTGGGCTCTCTGGCTCAACTGCAATTATCAAGATGTCCCCTGCAATTTCTCATTATTGAATTAATACCTCTGAGGCCCCCAAAGGTAAACGAAAGGACTCTGATAATTCATATTCACTTAATTACATCTTCTCCAGTGAATAGTGGGGAGAGGAAAGGGGAGGGGGCGCTCTCCTTCTTTTAAAAAGTTATTTAACTTTCCCACGACTTGTTCCCCTGAGCTGAAAATGTGGAGTTGCTGTCACATCTCTGTTTGACAATGGAGAAATGTGTCAACAGAAAGGAGGGAACAAGCCTCATCATTAGCCCTCTAATGCAAGAAGCTGTTGTGTAGTAAATGAGCCATATGGAATTTATTGTGCTTTATCAGCGCTTGATTTTGACTGTAAAGTGATTCACTCAGCTCCTAACCCGAGGACATCTGTTTTCTGTTGGCCATTGGGCCTGCCCAGTGTTGATCGTCTCTTTGGTTATGAGGCCTGGGTTCGGAAATGCACTCTGGTATGGGGCTGCAAACACCTTTAATAGCATTGCACTCACTCCCTATTAGATCAATGTGGGCTCATTGCTATAAAAAATGGGAAATCAAATAGCATTAGCCAGCTCCTTGTGCAGGGCGGAGGGGAAATCAAACAGCATTTTGCCTTCAAATGGCCCTGTTTGTTCTAGCACTAAGTGGGCTTTTATGAAGCCCGATTGGAGACTTAATCGCAGCCAAATACCTGCTTGGAGCTGAGCGGATTTGTCTAACAACCAAATCCATCCTCCATCCTATTATTTCAATCAGGAGAAGTCGGCTGGTGGATTGTTTTCTATAGGGGCCTTGGGCACCAGGTTGGGGTAGGGGCTGCTGAGTTGGACTCTCGGGACTAGAAAAGCCCCGTTTGATCCCCAACTACTTTAAGCTCCCAGAGCCAGAAATCTTTCCCTCCCACTTCCTAGTTTGCAGCTTGCTTTTGAAATAGCTTTCCGTGTGTGAGTGCTTGGGTCTACTTTTCAGATTTGGATTCTCTTCTTTTTATTGGAAGGGCAACCCTCCAGCCCCACTTCCCCCACCTTAGCCCTCCTTTTCCCCCTTCTTGGGGCTCACCTGGACTCGGGCCTCAGTCAGGTCCAGCCTCATGGCCAGCTCCTCCCTATAAGAAAGCAACATTCAGACAGGTCAGTTAGGCCCCAACAGCCCTCTCTCAGTCCCCTTCCCTTCACGACAGCTTCTTGCAGTCCACACCCCCAGTACGTGAGTATGACTGATCTTTGCCTCTAGCATGCCTACTATTTGAAAACAGAAAGAAAAAAAAGCATGGTGACAGATACAAAATAACGTACATCTTATTCTATCATATAATGTGATGGGGGGTGTGTGAATTCTTGAGTCCATAGGTCTTCAAACTTAGACAAATGAGTTTTGTCTTAATCTCTCTTAAGGGTGAGTAGGGTGGGAAATACACACACACACACAGGCACAGTGTTCATTACCCTGTTTTATCCAAATACTAAATGGAAGAAGAGCTTAGCAATATACTACAATTTTTGTTTTCTATTCTCTTGGCTTTGTTTTGTTTTCTTAAAAAAAAAATCCCTCTTTCCCTTTCTACCCCTCTTCGTAGCCCTTTGCCTTTCCTCCATCTCCCCTTCCCCCTCTTCCCCTCCCCCTCCCCCCTAGGTCACACTCCCCATTACCCTCTGGAGATATGTTAAGCTTGTTAAGAGTTCAGTGGGGTAATTTTTCGATTAAACAAAATTCTGCGCACCTCCTGACTCCAGTGCCCACTACAAACCCTGCCCATCTCAGGGGAAGTCAATTTAGCTGAAACCCTACCCCGTTATTGCAGTTATTACTGCGACAATTAAGTCAAATAGGAAACCATTAAGATGCTGTAAAACGGCTTACGACCTGTTTACCGAAAATATGAGCGCGCCGAGAATAATTGGCTCTCTGCTCCCCAATAGGAAAGAGCACGGCTGCTTAAGCATGGGGCCTGGGTCTGTGCTGCCCGCAGGACCGGCCAGCACCTCAAACTTCTTCAGTATCAAGAGAAGAATCAGTTTACTAAGCATCTGCCTTTGAATACTCTTCCCACCCCTCCCCTTTGCAGAGAGCCCCAGCAAATCTAAAACTCTAGTCTGGCTCGCCTATAACCCCAGAGCTAGGCCTGCTGAGCTGGAAAGAAATGGGGGCGGGGCAGCGAAGAGGAGTTGCCCAGGTTTTGTACTTTGGTCTCCCCCACATGCTAAAAAGGGAGGACTTGGATGCTAAGCGACACTGTCTCCTTTCCTTCTTTTTAAGTACACATGTCTGATAAACGCAGACATAAAGTGAGATGAAAAGCCGAAACTGATGGTCCCGTTAGCTACTTGAGAGCACACGCTGACTTTGACTTTTATTTCCCCGCTTCAAAGATTGAGTGTCCCGGAGGAGGACGGAGTTTCAGTGCCCTCGCCTGCATTAGATTTACTTTTTGGTTGCTTCTGGCTACAAGCGTTTGGCAACTGCTAGACCAACTATGTTTTGGAGTCGGCTCAGGCCTTGAGTCCTAAGCAGCGGAGATTTCTCGGGTTCAAAAGCACAAGCTGCTTTCCCCCCTCGAAAAGGCGCACATTGAAAAACTGCACACGTCTCCTGCGAAGGAGCTGGCAGGGCTTGAGGAGCGCGAGCCAGGCGCTCGCTCGCTCGCTCGCTCGCAGGTCTCATTCCCTGCCCTCACTGAGAGGCTGGTCTCTCTTTTTCTTCTTACATTTGCCCCTGACCCTGGCTCCTAGTCCTAGCCAAAATCTTGGCCTATGGGTGGGAGAGGCTCCAAGCCTGCTTGTACCCCTAGGTCGGCTGAATTAAGCAGGGGCTCCGAGGCTCCACTATCCCACTGGTCCAAGTTTCTCAGATAGAGAAATGCAGTGCACATTAGTCCAAGAGACAAAATCTTGCCACGATCCCCCACCGCAGCTGCTTGATTTACTGTCTTGTCTGCCAGCTTCCCAGAAATCATGGTCCAGCCCATCAACCCGTTTACAGTAAAACCAAGCTAGGTGTAGGGGCCATGAGGTGTGGGCACAGAGAGGCAGAGGAAGATTCTGGCTCATGCCTTTCTGGTGTACAGACAGACACCAAACACTGCTTAGTTCTGACTTCTTAGTTCAGGAGTCCCCAAGTGACAAAAACTCGGATCTTTTTAAAGGTCTTCTCTGAAGGCAAGGACTCCAGTTTTCCTTAGAAGAGTGTTAAGTGATGTCCACTAGACTCTTGGGCCACCGGGCGGGGTGGTGGTGGATAGTGCACAAACGACACGGGTCAAAAATAGCACCTGCTCTCGGGCAGTGTTTCCTGTGCTGGGCCAGGATCTGGCCCGAGCCTCAGCACCGGGAGCAGTCCGCTTGTGAGCGAACTATGTGGCTGCTTTGGTGTTCTTTGGAGAGGCCGTTTGGCTCTAAAACTTGTCATTTGGAAACATTAAAGTTTTGGAGCAGACAAAGAGAAAGCACACCAACAGAAACTTAAAGCCCAAGTATACTTTGTGTCTGTGTGTGTAGTGGGGGCAGTACTGGAGAGTCAAAGGATCACATTTGGCCTGGCGTCTCCTGGGTCGTTCCCAGGAGCAAAGAGAGGTTCCCGGACTCTGGGGGACACCCCTCTATTGCACCCTCCTGGGCCCTTTCAGCCCCAGCAACATACCTGGTGAAGACATCAGGGTAGTGCGTCTTCTGGAAAGCCCGCTCCAGTTCCTCCAGCTGGTAACTGGTGAACGTGGTGCGGTAGCGCCTCTGTTTGCGCTTCAGCAGCCCCTCCTCCGAGTCGCTGCCGGCGGACAGGCACACGCTGTCCTCTCCATCCTTGCCCTCGGCGTCCTCCGGGTGCAGCAACAGCTCTTCCTTGGGCGACAGCTCCCCGCCCTCGGTGGCCACGGCGGCGGCGGCGGCGGCGGCGGCAGCAGCAGCGGCGGCGGCGGCCACCGTGCCGGTGGTGGCCACAGAGCAGCGCCGGGGCTCCTTGAGCAGCGCACGGGCGTCGTCCTCCAGCAGCTCCTCGTCGTCGTCCTCCAGCAGCTCCTCTTCCTCCTCTTCATCTTCCTCATCCTCCAAGAGCTCCTCGTCGTCGTCCTCGGCGCCCGTGCCACCACCTGCCGCCGGGGCACTGCCGGGTCCGCTGGCCGCGCTGAGGCGCTCCTCGGGGTGTGCGACACCCCCCGGGCCACCCAGCTCGTCCAGGGCGGGCGGCGGTGGCACGAAGGGCGCCCCGTTCTCGCGGTACGACTTGCTGCGGCTGATGCTCACCTGCGGTGCCTGGCTGATCTTGAGCGTGTCCCAGGCAGCGGCGGCGGCGGCGGCGGCGGCCACGGCCCCTGCGCTGTCCGGACGCTCCCCTGGCCGTGCAGCTGGCGGTGGCGGCGGCGGAACCTCTCCACGGGGACCTGCGGTGCTGGTGGCCGTGGCTGCCGCGGCCGCCGCCGCTGCCGCCGCTGCCGCCGCCGCCGCCGCGCCCTGGAGAAGGCGGCCCCCGCCCGGGCCGTACAGGCGCCGCAGCTTGGGTGGCAGGTGCAGCTCGGCCTCGAACGGGGCGCTGCTGCTCTTGGGGGAGCCTGCGGGCGAGGAAAAGTGCTCAGCGCGCTAGCCCGACTGTTTGTTCCCCTGCCTCGCAGCTGTTGGGAGCCGGCTGCTTGGCCGCCTCCCGGCCCCCTCTCCACGGCTTCAACTCCCCTTCCTTGCATACTTTTCCGGATTCCTTTTTTCTTTTTCTCCCTTCATGAGCCCGGTCCCGCTTTTTACCTTCGTCCCCTCATGTCTTTCTCATTCTGCTCTTTATTTCCTGTTTTCTTTCTCATACTAATCCCCCCCCTATTTTTCTTTTCTCCTCTTTCTACTTTCTCTCCACTCCTTTCCTTGTCCATTTCGCCTTTACTTGCCTTTCTGGTTATTTCTTCCTGATTCCCCTTCCCCTCTATTGTATTTCACTCCTTTCTCTTTCATCCTCCTCTCCATTTTAGGGTGGGGCAAATTTTTAAAAAATCGGACAACTTTTTAGGAAATCACCACTTCTTTGAAAACTTCGTGCTAGACCTCTGCCAGCTGTTCTGTCATATGGGCCCCAGGGTAGCAAGAGGGTCGCTGCCCCGCGGGCGACCCCTGCGGGGCGAAGCGGCCTGGGTCTTAGGGCCCTGAGCACCCGCCACGTCCCAACAGCCCGCAGCAGCAGGAGGCAGGGTTCCCTAGCCCAAAATGGCAAAGAGAAAAATTCTGGAGACAATTTAGAAAGAAATGTCTAGAGCCGGGACAGGGGCGAGGTTCAACAGGCACAGGCCGCTCCTTCCCTTGGAGGAAGCGCCTGGCACAGGTGCCCTTGCAGACTAAAAAAAGGAAAGGAAAAAAGTCAGTTTTATTTTAGAAAGTCTCATTCTCAGCCTTTTGCTCCAATCTTCCAAAAGGCGTTGCTGCTTGCTGATCACTGATCTCAGGGTTTAAAAGACACCAACACTTCTTTGCCTGCAACACTTCTGCATCCAGCTCAAGGGGAAACTTGAGCATTAGTTCAGAGGACCAAATGACACTTGTTTTGGACTTTTTTTAATTTCAGAAAATAAAACACTTTAGATATCTCAACTCTTAAAAAATTAACACAATAGAGAAAAGTAGCGCCGGGAAGCTATACATTTCATGCATTTCAAATACAGTAAGTAGCTGTTTGGAGAACCCTAGGGTAATGGTTTCTGCAACACTTGCATTTAAAAGGTCACCAGTAATGTACAATTAAAAACTAAAAGGGAACGCAAAGCACCGCGACCGCGTATAAAGAAATCTTCCAAAGGAGAAAGGGCAAAGTTCACCTTGCCTGAAAACACCACCACCACTCCTTAGCTTTTGGGGTTCCTGTCTCTGCGAAGCTGCTGCTTTTAAAGGATTTAAGAGTATCTGCTGCTTCAGCGCTACTCGGGGGTACACCCAAGGCCACCAAAAGGGACTTTTAATCGCATCTAAGCATCTAAGAGTCCCATCCCCAAGTGAAGCGTGGGCTCCTGCTTTTTCTGGAAGGAGAGGTAGAGACATCCCTCTCTCTAAGGCCCCAGGCCCTAGAGTTCTCCCGTCTCTTTCCTGAGTCTCCAACTTGACAAATCCCATGCCCCTGGTCCCCAGTTTCAAACATTCAAACTAATGCCCGATGCCCTTTTGCAGGTGCCTGTCCAGCACGACCTTACCTTGCATGGCTTTTTCCTGGTCAGCGCGGCTGGCCAGCGGGGCAGGCAAGCTCTGCGCGGCTCCCAGAAGCCTCATTTTGCACGGGCTTCTCCGGCCCAGGATGCTGTCGATGCAGTAGGAGGAGAGTAAAGTTGGAGATTTACTCTTGCACTCGGGCCTCTCAGAACAGCCCTCTTCCTGGTACTGATTACTCATGGCTGGAGCTTTTTTTTCCTAGGGCTCAGAGAGCAGACCTCTGCTTGCCTCTCCTGGCCGGTAGGATGCAAGAGTGTGTGCTGGGGATGGGTTGGATGGCTGATTATAACAGGTATTACTGCGAGCTTTGTTCCTTTCTGTCCCCCTCGGATGCGGGCTCCCACCCTGACCTCAGCCGGAGCTCGTCCTCTCCGCGCTCAGGACAAGCGGTAACAAGTGTAGTGAGCGGCGGGCGCGGAGCTCTGGTGTCTCTCTGCTCCACGTGCTGAGAGGCGCTCTCTGATTGGCTGTCGCCAGAGGCCGGGCTGCGTAGGCCTGCCGGCAAAGCACAAAGCGCGAACTGGATTCCGGAGGGGCCAGCGAGTGTGGGGGCAGGGGGACTAGCAGCTGGCAGGCACCAGAGCCAAATTTCCTTTTCTTTCTTTTTCTTTCTCTCCTTTTAAACTAGCAACTTTCAAACTTTGCTATCGGTTTCTTGTCGCGCCTTCTTGTCCTTAGGGTTACTCTTAGTTGTAGCTCGTTTGGATGCTAGGTTTGTGGATGCCACTTGGACTTCGGGTGCCCCTTCCACCATCCAGAGGACCTAAGTCCCTGGAGGCGAAGCTGTAAGACTCACGTTGAGATCGACCTAGCGCTTTTCAATGCCGACTTTGTCCTCCTAGGACAGCGTCTTGAGCTGATCACTGTCCAGTCTCCATGCTCTCTAGGACCAATGGACCTCCGATGTGTCAGGGGGAACCATCTGCTGTCTGAGCCTTTGCTTTTCTCCTGTGGTTCAGAACCTAGAGTTATTTGTCTTCATCCAGAACCTATCTGTTGCTTTCTTGTTAATATCAGCTCCCAACATTCTCTGTCTCCGTTTTTAACTCCGGAACGGGGGAAAAGGTCCTTAAATACAGAGCTCTGCTAAAGGCAGAGTCTTCCCTGGAGAATCCAGAGAAGTGAAAGAGACTGGCGAAAGAAAGCCTAAACCGCCCAGAGCGGAGACTGGGGACAAGACTGGGAGAGCCTCTTTTCTCTTCTGACATTCCTCACTCTTTCCTTACTTCCCCAAATTTATCTCGGTTAGGCCGTCACCCCCTGGCAGCACCTGGGGTGTGAAACCCCCTGCACTGCAGAAGTGTGATTCTCAGTTTCCTAGGACAGAAGGGATTGAGCTTCATCTTGAACCAAGTCGAAAAGCCTAACAGTTTGAATCCTGGGACCTGGCCCCCATTAGCAAAAGTGTTGGAAGAGAGCCTGAAGGGAAGCCAGTTTCTTCTCAAACAGTTCCCAGTATTGGACCCGCAGGGAATCTACAACCCACCCCTGAGTGAAGTTGGGTCGATCCCGGAGAGGAGGCAGCATGGACACCCTCACTCCCTGGGTGTAGGTTCCAAGAGACAGCTAGGGCCTTGACTTTGGCGGCGTGGGGGTGAGGGACGTGGGTAAGAGGTCGGGGAAGGGGAATCCACGCCAGGTTTTCCTCTCTCAGCCCCTTCAATGTGTCAAAGAGAAAACGTTTTACAAAGGATTGTACTTGAATCACTTACAGTCAGTATTTAAAAATACAAGGATACCTAACTCGGATTTTTCCCCCCTAGCCGTAAACATCTGCATAACTCTTGGTTGCTTGATTGGGTGGCAGATAGATCGATCGGGCTAGCTTGGCCGGCGTCCCCAACACAACTTGAGGGGTACAGAGTTGGGAACAGACTTAATACTAACACCACACTACTACTACTAGTAGTAGTAAAAAACGGAGCAAAAAGGAATTGTCTCTGTCCCTCCATGCCATGGTCTCTTCGGTGGTTTCCGCCGGCTTCTCAACACATTTTTCCTACCCTCAAATGGTGGAAAGAGGCTGCGAGTTGCCTTGACGTTTGCTTTTCTTTGATGCCCTCTCTGAGATTCCAGGGTACCAGGCTTCTGTCTTTCTTGGGTTCTGTTTGCATCTTTACCTTTTGCGGTTTTAATATGGTCTCATCTAACTTTAACCTAACATTATGTTCACCCGCTCCTGTTCCCCTCCCTGGCCCTTCTTCGTCCTGGGGTCTCAGAGCAGCCCAGAAATATAAAGACTCTTGGGTTTTCCTCGAGCTTCCAGGCAAAGCCCCTCGCCGCCGGCCGGCGTCCCGGCGGGTGATGTGTTGGGGATACAAAAACACTTATCCTTTCCCAGCAGGGAAATCCGCAAGACCCGGTTGCCCGGTGGCTCCGTGACTTCAGAGTGGGCTCCGCACACGCAGGGAGTGGGGTGAAAATGAATCCAAGAAAGAGCGTGTTAAATTAAAAGGGTCACAAATGCACACATCATGTCTGAACGCCCAAAGGGGTTTCAGACTCTCCGTGGAAGACTTCTTAGCCTCCACGCCCCTCCTCCCCCCTCTGCAGCTGTTCTTCTTTTAAAAGAAGTCGGACTTTCTGATGGGGGTGTATTCTAATTTTAATCACCCTCTGTAAAGGGGGAGGTTAACATAGCATTTCTGATTCTGACTTAATGATCCCTGGAATTAAATCTAATTCTATTAATGGAATATAAAGAGGTTTTTTTTTTTTTTTAAAGACCTGTGTGAAAACTCTAGTCTTCTTTGTTCTGTTCTGTTATTTTATTTTTAATATTTTCTAATCAGCCTTCCCAGATGAAGGAGGTGCATCTATCCAACTTGGAAAGGAAGGCCTGAATTAATTTTCTCTACATTTAGCAACCCTAAGATTTGTCACAATTCAAAACCCAACTTCATAATCTACAACTGAGTCCATTCCCCACATATTATTTAGGAATACATTACAGGGAACTTTTCTAAGGTGCTAGGTGAGGTGGCAAGCCCTAATAGTGTCTTTACAGAATCTAGTGAGAGTGTGGGCTTAAGGTGTGCTATCCGATATGTCATTTTTTTTTTTTTTTAGAAAGTGAACCGATGCTTCTAATGCCTAGGAAGAACTTAATCCATGTGCTGAGCAAACAGAGTTTAAAAAACAAAGAATTTGGACTATAGGAATATGTGTGTGTGTGTGTGTGTGTGTGTGTGTGTGTAAAATCAAGGGACATATAGTTTAGCCCAATTTAATGTTCACCCTGCCAGCAAAATGATATCTCACTTTTTTCTTTTCACCTCACTTTTACACTTTCTTTACCTACTAATAAAAAGTAATTAGTTAAAAAAATCTTTGATTGTTGCTGGTAACAACTGGCTCTTAATCTTTTGGGTCTGAGACTGCTAGTTTGGTTTTTCTGGGCTGCTTGAAAAACAATGTTTTCTGGTTCATCTGTTTTTAAATTCACTCACTAAAATAAAAATGATAGTGATGACTGGAAGTGAGAGTCAGAAATGTCCAAATCTGTTGTTTATGGGGAAAAACTGGGGCTTGTTCCCACAACTAGAACTATTATTTACCTGGAGGAGGCAAGTGGAACAACCCCTTTCTTATTGTGGTGAGAGAACTAATTCTATAGTGTAGTTCCAAAATTATATTTGCAAGAAATACATGACAAGGGGGCAGCAGTTAGATGTCTTTATGGGGGGGGTGTTTGGAGGAGAATTTAACCTCACAGACTTCCCATTTGAGATGTTTTATTTATTGTGCAATATACACATAGATAAATAAAGCTGCACTGGGCTTCCATATCACCGGATGGCTCAAGTCCCCTTAAATTATGCACAACCTCTTCAAAACATATATTTAAACAATAGAAATAAACTTCATTGGAGTTTGTCGTCCAATTTGGAAGCCATTGGCAGGGAAGACAATAAGCCTGATTGCACGCAAGGATTCTCTGTGATGTGATATCCTTTGCCAAGTCATTTTTTTTTTTGCTGCTTTATTTATTTAATTTCTTCCTCTTCTTCGTCTTCTTCTTCTTCTTCTTTTTTTTTTTTTAAACAAACTTTCATTCATTTATGGTCTTCCGCAACCTGCTAATTTAACACTGGAGCGCGTTATTGCAGTGTTAGGAGGAGAGAAAGAGGGAGAGAAAACAACAATACTGCAATGATCCAAATGATACAGTAGAATTATAGCAATTATAGTTCTACTTGTGGAAGAAAACCTTGCTGAGATCAAGCAAACAAACTGAAGCCTTGCGCGGATAACAAGCCTCGCGATTGACAGCAGGTGCTGGGAAGAGCCCGAGGGCACAGGCAGAAATATTTGCCTCCCCAACCCCCCTTAACTCCAACCAGTAAAGGTTAACCTTCTCAAATGCTGCTTTCAGTCTTATCCACTTCGGGCTATGACATTTTATGCACGAATCATGGTTTCTCCTCCTGGAAGTCTGGTAACAGGAGGAAATGTGACATAATCCGCTTGCCTACAACTTGCCCTCACCGCCTCTGCCCCCCAGTTTACCCTTCACTTCCTACCCTTGCCTCACGTCTCCCCAGGCTGCTGAGAGCCGGTCTGTGGACCGGGTTTGTTGATGTGCTTTCAAAGGAGCCGCCCGGGGAGAAGTCCAAACTGGTAACTTGGATTTCCCTGGAAGACTCCATCGCGTTTGCTCCCCGCTTACCAGTGTCCTCTGCCTAAGCCGTGACTTTCTCCTATTAGGGGCTCAGCAGGGAGAGAGGTTTGTTCCCCCACTTCTGGTTTGGAAGTATCGCATTGGATCTCGGCCGAGCCCTCAAGGTATGGACGTGTGGGTGTGATTACTGTTAGGATAACTCCTATTTGTAAACTTTGCCAGTCTCTGTTACCCGTGTTACCCAGCAGCAGGAGAGGGGGTGGAGGAGTGAGAACTTGAGAGAAAACTGACAACCCTCCCCTTACACGACCCCCTCCACCCAGGCAGGCGGCCACCGAGGCTTTTTTTTTTCCCTCCAGGTTTGTTCTAAATACAGAGCTGGGCAAGGAGGTTGCTGCTTCAAGTCTATGCTCCCACAGATGAGAAGCAAATGGCCGGGTTCTGGGCTCCTCACCCGAGCCCCTTGGCAGGAGGTTCCCATCTGCTGCTGTTCTCCCCTCACCCAGGTTCCCAAATCCCAGAGGGAAACTTCTCAGCCCCTTAATCGCTGCCATCTGCTTTCTGCTCTCCATCCGCTCTCCATCACCAAGCGGACCTCAGGACCCCGGGTGTGTATCCAGGGTGGAGGGGTCCGCAGGCAGCTTTTCCTCTGGACGGTGGGGCTGGGGGCAGGAGGGCATTGGGATGAGGCAGCAAAGGACTCAACTCAAGCGTCTTTCCGGAGGCCCGAGAGACTCCCAGCTGTCTGGGTCCCGCCAGTCGTTACCCCTCGCCCCACAAGCAAGCAGCACCCTTGTCGGGCTCAGCTTAGAGCCACAGCCAGAGTGCGCCCCCTAGCGGGGGATCCGGGTGGGCCGAGCCTTCCAGGTTGAGCCTCTAGGAACTGAAGTTGGCAGATCCAAGTGATCCTGCAGCCATGAATGGGAGAAAGAAAACAAAAGCCTTGCAGACCTTTCCAAGTGTTCAATAAAAGACCCATCTGTACCTTTCGTCTTCAGTGCATTCGTGGTTAATGTCCCCCCGCCCCGTGAATGCGAGAGGGGAGATAATTGCTGGATGGAATCTTGCTGGCCTACCTCAGGAAACAGTGGACCTAGAAGGAAATAATTGGGGGCGGGGCCAAGGCAAGCTTGCAGAGATGTAACACTAAGGGGAAAAAAACCTGAATCTGCCATCTTTAGGGTTTTCGTTGGGGCCTGGTGGTCTGTGCATTCTCGGGATTCCTCAGACCTAGAGAAGGGTCATCTGAAGGCCCCTAGTCTGTCTGAGACTTCTTTTAGTGAAACAGATTTCTGATAGCTCAATGATGGTTTTCCACCATCTAACTCTAAAATTCTCCTTTCTTTGTCTTTTTCCTTTCTTGTTTGTCTTTCTTTCTTTTCTTTCTTTCTTTCTTTCTTTCTTTCTTTCTTTCTTTCGTTCTTTCTTTCTTGTTTGTCTTTCTTCCTTCCTTCCTTCCTTTCTTCTTCTTCTTCTTCTTCTTTTCTCTCTCTCTCTCTCTCTCTCTCTCTCTCTCTCTCTCTCTCTCTCTCTCTCTCTCTCTCTTCCTTTTGCCTTAATGATCTTATGTTTTCTGTCCCTGATTCCATCACCTTCAAATTCTAGGGTTCTGATTTGATGGTCATCCTATCTTCTGGAGGGACACTGACCCTGATTTCACCCTCCCCCTATCCTGTCCCATGCTTGCTCAAATATTTGCGTTAGGAAACCCTCCCTGGTCCCACTCACTGCTCATAAATCACCACTCCCTCTAGTCTGACCAAGAAGGAAAAATCCAAGGTTGTTGTCTAATTCCCTTTGATTTGCTAAACCTGGAAATAACTGTATTTTCCTGAGCTGTTTAGAACCTCTGAAAAAGCTACTGATGAAACTTTGTAAAAAAAAAAAAAGTCTTTGTAAAAGAGAAAAAAATGTCCCCTTCGAATTGATCCATAACTTTTATTTCACATAACAAATGTATTAATCCTAACTCATCAGTGATAAAAACACAAAAAAGCTCTATAGTGCCTGTAATACAGACCTGCAAGATTTCAGTCAGGCTAAAGCCAACAAAACATTTACTGGGTAAGGCCTAAAAGGAAGAATCCAAAAATAGGACTGATAACAGCTCTTTAGAGTCTTTTATTTTGCGCTGTGTCTTGCTAATTGGGAAGTTCAACACGAGGCTTTCCCTAGCCATACAAGGCTGCTATTCCGGTGGTGGGGGCAGATAGAAGGGGTCCTGTGTGAAGGGAGGCGTGGGTGTTCCCATGTTTAATTAAGACTTGCATTGTGTAAAAAGGGGGAGGGAAGATTCCCGGGCTGCACAGCGTGCTCTATTCTGTTCATCGAAAAATAACCTGCAAGTATTTGGGGGGGGGGGGCAGCACACCAAAAAACAAAACCAAAAAACAAAAACCACACACACACACACAGCCTGAGATAAGGAGCCGGCTCTGGAACAGATACCATTAATACTACAGAGCTTCTGGAATTGAGATATCTAATTTCCTGCTGCAAAACACTTTACCCGATCAGAAAACACAAATAGCTGAACAGAAAGAAAAAAAATTAGAGGAGGATGAGGGCCTGAAAAAAAGAGACCTGAAAGAAAGGGCCCTGAACAAAAAAATAACTGAGGGAAAGGCCTTACATTCAGTGCTCTGACAGGCATCTCTTCCAAACCTGGGGCAGTTTGGCTCCCCCTCTCCCTCCCGAGATGGTTCTTCTACCCCTACTTTCCAGTCCACCGGGCATTTTTTTTTTAAGGACACCCTGCATCTCTAAAGGAAGGGAGGTAAGGAGAGGGATGGTGGCTGAGAAGAGACACTCATGGTCTAAGTTAAGACTGCTGGGTCTGCCCACGGTTGAGGTCAAGGCAGCACTGACAGCAAGGCAGCAACTGCTGCAAGCTCAGTTTCTTGTTCTAGGAGGACACGTTGGCCCTTGGGTGGCAGGGAGCTAGGGTCACCCAACTCAATCATGCTGCTTGGGAATGCTACTGCAATGTCTCAGGTTCTGTGTGGATTCAGGAGCGAGGTCTCGCAGATTCTGGTGGCGCCCACATTGTCATTTTTGGGGTCTGTATAAAAATCTCAGATTTTTATTTTTATTTTTTTAAAGATAGTACCCGTAATTCCTGGCTGGCCTGGAATTCGATACTTAGAGGAGGCTGGCCTGGAACTCACAGAGATCTGCCTGCCTCTGTCTTTGCTCGGATTCAAGGTGAGCACCACCACAGCTAGCTAGCTTTTTTAAAAAATGGATAATGGCTTATTTCTCACAGATCCTTGAAATATGGTGCTGATATGCCTCTAAACAACATCGAATTCTTTCCCTCTGCTTCAGACTTTGCAGGTTTGAGAACAATTGCTGGCACCTAGAAACAGTGTAGTAAATCTTTCCTGAGCTGGAGAACACAGTGTAGCTGTGGGGATGCAGAACACTGATTTGGGCAAATGACATTGCTTTTCGGTACTGGTTCATTTTCCACTCCTCCATTTCGTATTCACCCAGGTCTCATTCTCTCTCCTTGGTCCCTCCTTTACTGGCCATGGGATTATTTGTTTTTATTACTTGCCTGGTTTAAAGATTTCAAGAAGACTGCAAAGAAATCTTAAAGCCAATGTGTTTTGCTCCAAGAATTCCAGAAGGATTGGAAAGAAAGGGTATTGAAACTCACAGTTCAAGTCAAATTTAGACCTAGGGGTGATTTTTACTTATTTCTTTTCATGGATAATAGAGAGTTGGTGTTATCTTGTCATGATACGTTCTCTCTAATAAATAGCTCCAAGACTATAATCTAACAGGTGTAAAATTTCCCTTTTCTGAGAAACGAGGATACTATCAAAGGTATCTTTTAACTACAAACAGAAAATGCAATCCTTTTCCATCCTGGAGAGCCAGTCATGCTTGAGTTCTCTGCCGTTCTCTCCTCTTCCGTTTGCTCTTTTGCTTCCCCTTCCCTCTCTTCCTCTCCCCGCCCTCCCCTCCTTTTCTCCCCCTCTCTCCCAGGCTTTTTGAATAGGGGGTGTGCAGGATGTACAGAGAGTTGGATATCAGATTTAAGGGTTTAAAGGGTTAAATACCTCACTCTCTCAGCAAAAACTATCCAGAAAGGGTTTTTTTTTCCCCCTCTGCCAAATACAAGGGGGCTGAGCAAATGCTCATCCTTGCACTCATTTCCTCCAGCTCTGTAGTCTACCGAGGGTATTACATATTGAAGGACTGGGGGAGAAAGAAGAGAGCCCAGCTGCTGGAAGACTCTTTTGTCAGGGAGGGCCTGTTTCTATCGGAGTCTGGTCCCAGACAGGCCTGCTGTGTTTATGGCTTTATGTGCAATTCATTTGTCCCTAGGGATCTCTTCAACAATAGTCTCCCCACCAGAGTCTAAGCACCTATTAGTCCATATAGGCTTCCACTGCATAGAATGAAAAATAATGATCTCTCTCAGAAATGCCTCTATCCAACATAGGATGGGCAACTGGCCCAGAAATGCAGTTGTCATGGACCGACCTGTACCTGCTTCTCCTCTACCTTATTTCTTCTTCAGGTTTTGGATTGAAACACTTTGATGTAATTTGTATAAAAGAAATGGCATTAGAGTAAAGCACTCTAAAGGGAGATTGAACTATAACTTTGGAAATTGTGACATTCCAATGAAAGCTATATTAAATTTCTTTAAAATATTTTGAAGGCATCGTTGGTATTATCTGCAGTGGTAACTGAAACAAAACATTTCACAGAACGATGAGTTTCATACTAAATATGAACTTAGGTAAGTCTTTGTGTTGTTAAAGAGAAGAAAGGAGAAGGGAGCTGGTGGAGTGGTAACAGAGGGGCCTGGAATGAAGAAATCCCTCAAAGTAGACAGGCTCAAAGTGCTTCATACTGGAAATGCTCACTCTTCCCAGGGTGTGTGTAGAGGCTTCTGTACACAGAGCAGCTGGTGCCCCTGATGTCCCATGGGCATGGTTCTGTTAACATCCCTCACATGCACATGAGGAAACAGAAACAGAAAACATGACCACCTCCTAGGCTTCTAAATTAGAAGTTTTGTGTCACCAGAATTCTGAGCTAACCCTGTCACCATAGATATGGTAGAAGTAACTTACCCAAAGTAGCAGAGCTGCAGTCAGGATGTGAGAGAAGCAGGCACTCTGACTCCAAGTCAAATCAAAGTAATCCTGTCTCAGCCTTCTAGCTAGTAGGACTGCAGGTACGTGCCACCATGCCTGCTCGCATGCCGGCTTTCCTCCTCCCTTCCACCATCTGTTCCTTCCTATCTTTTTTCCCTTCCTTTTGAGGAGCTCAAGATCAGGATGGCCTTGGGCTTGATATATAGCCAAGGATGACTTTGAACTTGTGATCCTTCCAAGTGCTGGGATCACAGTCATGTACTTTCTAGAGTCTCATGATGTAGTTCAATAGCAGAACACTTGTTACCATGTGTGAGACTGACTGTGGGATAAATTTACAAAACTGTAAAAATCAAATATAATGTTTTGTTTGATTTTGTAGCCCAGGATGGCCTCAAATTTCCTATGTGGTTGAGGCTGGCCTTGAATTCCCCCCCCCCCTTTTTTTTTGCTTCTACCTCTGAAGAAAAGCTATATCAAAAGCATAAAGTCAAATATTACTATTAAAAAGAAGGAGAAAAAAAGCTAATGTAAGAAACAAGACAACAAGACATGTACCACATCGAAGACACAGAATGCTACCTGACTATCAGCATATGCAGGAAAATGAGGTCACCTATATTACCAACACCATTTATAATGAAAGACAATTAAACATCGCACAAAGGAAATAATTAGATAGAACATGGGGCCACGAGGCAGGAAATGTTTTTAACTCTCTAGCGTATTTGGCGTATTGTTCAATAATGATGCTCACATCATCCTCAAAACTGGCAGTACCCTGCAGCCTGCACTGTTTCCAAACAGTACGGTGTGGTGGGGGCCCTCTGGACACAATGGTAAGAACTAATTGTATTCTGTGTATCTAGTTTGTAAACAGGTTGTTGGAGCTGGGCATTAGCCGCGAGAGAGGACTTGCTCTCTCTCCTAACACAGCTCATTATAAAAATGCAGCTTGCCATCAATAAAAATAATCATTATTTGATGTATTTCTTATAATTATAGGTCATCTCTCTGAGAGGCTTTGCAGTTAGTGAAGTTGTGATTTGGCCTCTGTCACACTGACGCGGGAGGCACCCAGGCCTCAGTGCCTTGCAGAGTCCTGGCGGGCATCCTGAATGCCATAAGCTTATGTCCAACTTCAGGAAAGAAAACATTTTGGAAATGGTGAGACAACTGTGAGGGAGTTGCAACTGTCAACAGCAAATGTGCTAAAGAGCACAGACTTATGCAGAGCTAAAAGCAGGCAGGTGGAGCGTGTTCTCAGTTTTTTAAATGTGAAGAAAACATTGGGCTGCCTCCATTGCAGCCCGCCAGAGCAAGAGAGTGTGTGGTAGTGATTGTTGTTGTTTTATTTAACACTAGCACCTGGGGGCTGTGTGAGGCTCAGGACTCGAGGAGCCAAAGGCTTCTGGGGAGGGGGGAAGGTGAACAGCTGTGGCTTCTCAAACACAAACCTTTAATCCTTGCTTAATCGTTTCTCAGTATCAGACATTTGTGCTGTTTTAATTGTTTTGCTATTGCAGTTCCATTGCAAAGAAAAGTTGGGTGCACCTAACTTATTCTTTTGCATTGTTTCCTTTTAAGTAATTTCCTGGGAGGAGGATCACTGATTAAAGAGTGAGCTAAAATGCTAAAAATGTGTCTCTTGAACAATTGCCAGGAAGGTCTCTAACTTGTTGAACCAGCTTCCCCTCTATTAGCAGTCTGTGGCAATGCCAATCCTGCTATAACCTTGCTAGCATTGCACATTACAGCTGGTCCTTCTCCCTCAAAATTGCATTATTTAAATTGTTAGGTCATTGACTTTAATTCTTCCTCACCCTCCAGAGGATCAAACCCCGGGGCTTGCTCTACTAGTGAACTGAAGCCCCAAACTAACTCTAATTTAATTCCACCAAGTGGATTTTCTTCCACCCCCACACCCAGTATATAGTGTCTCCTGCTCACTGAGAATGACCTAGATTGCCAGGAAGAAGGCAAGGAGACTTGGGGAAAAGGTAATCCCGAGGCAGCACACACCCAGCATGCTAGATGAAATCATCAAAGACCTTTGTGGTGTATTTGCAGTGTGCCATGCCTTGGGATCTAGAATTCATGAGACCTGACTGGGAGCCAGTTTTTAAAATTAATAATGTTTTTTGAGAACGGTGTTATGTACCCAGGCTGGCCTCATACCTACTATGTAGCTGAGGTTAGCCTTGAAATTTTTATTTTTCTAGTGTGCACCTTCCAAATCCAGACTGAGCTCTTAGAGGCCATTCTTTCTATTTCCTGGCTCTGTATCCTTGGGCATTTTAACTTCAGAAGACTCAGTTTCCTCACCTGAAAATCAGGGTTGATAAAAGTACCAGCAGCATAGTGACACATTATAGGTGCTAAATACAAGCTAGTTCTTGAGCTGAGACATTATGGCTCATAGACAATGCGTTTTCATAGTAGGTTCTAACCCCATTCCCTACACCAAAAATAAAAAGAAGAAACCAAAGAGAAACGTTAGCTTATGTTGTGTTATATATATATATATATATATATATATATATATATATATATATATATAGTCATTATACCATTATTTTGAAATGGCCTTGTAACTATTTTGTGAACTGCTGACTTATGACTGGAATTGCTCTATTGCATGCACATTTATTAATTTTAAATTTTCATACATGTGTTTATTGTCTGTTGAATATATTACCCATATACCCTTTCTGTTTTCACTTTTCCCCTGCTGATATTTTCTTTGTTTTTCCAATTTCATTTCTACTTTTCTAAGCCATTAGTATCTTAAACTTTATAGACCTTTTACAATATTTTTGTGTGTTGCATGTGTGGTGTGTTGTGGGGACATAGTCAAACCTCACAGCAGTGGCTGCACAGATTTCAGAACCCAGACTCAGACAACAAAATGCTCAGGCAGCTAAGCACAATGGTCCCTCGTTGACCTGCCTTTGCCTGAAGAGATAATTACTCTAAAAACTCCTTTCCAGCTAATTTTACACAAAAAATAAAAAAGGAGATTTATTTACACGATTAAAATCTCATGATATTAAAAAAAATAAAAAATGCTATAAAATATGTTTATTATTAAAAATAATGCTATAAAATTCATTTTACATTATTAAAAATAAAAATACCATAAAGATAAAAATATGATATTAAAATATTATCGATATGAGATAAAAACATTTTAATGAAAACTTAAACATACATGGATAAAAATAATTTGTTTGAGAATTTTATATACACATACATAAGTTTTGGTCAAATCCTCCCTAAGTCCTGACCCTCCAAATCTTCCCTATCACCTCCTACTTTCACTTTCAACTTCATGTGTTTCTTTTAAAAAAAAGAGTTTTTATTGTTATTTATGTGTGTGCATGTCTGTATGAGTGAATATCACATGCAGTAGTGCTCACAGAAGCCGGAAGCGAGTGTCTCCTAGATCTCACCGGCAGTTATAAACCACCTGATATGGGTGTGGGAAACTGAACTTTTTCTCAAAAAGCAAGAGACACTCTTTTTCAGCTACCAGCAGTGTGTATTTTTAGTCATGGAAAGAATTTAGTAAGTTACTATCATTTTTACATGTATAACTCAGATTGTTAGGGTGAGCACTTCAACTTTCGACAATTTGCCAATCATATTTCTTTATCTCTGAGTGTCTGATTGTTTTAATCGTTTTTCAATGTTTTCTGAACTAGTGCACCCATAGTTCCTAGGGCTTTGTGCTGCTTGGTTTTTGCCTATTTGACACAAACTAGAGAGAGTCACCAATGAGTGAGGAACTGCAACCATCTGATTGGCTTATGGTAATGTCTGTGGGGCACTTTCTTTTTCTTTTTCTTTCTTTTTTTTTTTTTTTCTTTTTTGGATTTGGTTTTTTGAGACAGGGTTTCTCTGTGTAGCCCTGGCTGTCCTGGAACTCACTCTGTAGACCAGGCTGGCCTCGAACTCAGAAATCCGCCTGCCTCTGCCTCCCAGTGTGCTGGAATTAAAGGCGTGCACCACCACCGACCAGTGGGGCACTTTCTTAATTGCTAAATGATACAGGAGAGCTTAGCTCACTTTGGGTGCCATCCCTGTGCATGTGGATCTGGGCTGGGTAACAAATGTAGCTGAATAAATGAGAGAAAGCAAGCCAGTAAATGCCGCTCCTCCTTGGTCTCTGTTTCAGTTCCTGCCTCCACGTTCCTGCCTTAAGATCTTGCCCTGATCTCCCTCAGTGAAGAACTATTATCTGGAATGTAAGATGAAATAAGCACCCCCCACCACCACACCCCAAGTTGGTTTAGTGAATGCTTTATCAGAGAAACAGAAGGCAAGTAAAACAGGCTTTATGGAGAGCTGGTGTGAGAATTATAACATTATCATATTTTCCCTCTGATTTCCTTTAAAGTTTAAGTTTTTTTTTTTTTCATGAATTTTGTGTGATGATGACACTCTTACTTTTACGGGGTTCTTCTTAAAGAGAGGTGAGACAAAGGCTGCTAATTACTTCCAAATGTCTGTTCTTTCAGTGCTGTATTAATCGTGTCAATCTCCTAGAGAAGAAGAGGATGTTTCTTCCTAGCCCTGGGACTGCTTTGGTTAGTACTGAGTGGCAAAGGGGCACTATGCCTAAGCTTTGAGGTGACCTGGGAGAATCTCTTTTGTGGTTTTAGACATTCCACTAGTGAGATGAGAAGAGAGTTTAGGAGAAAAATGAATAGACAGGTTCTAGAATTCTAGCCTCTTAGTTCATTGCAACCGAATGAGACCCTTAGTAAGACCAGCAGAGGAAACTGCCCAGCTGAATGCACACAACCCATAGATCTGGAGGAGAGAAGATGGCTGTCATTGCTTACTGGCTGGTTTTTGGTTGCTATAATTATAGGATGTTTTATAAAGACAGACCTACCCCCAAACCATTCCCTATGTCCCTGAGCAATTAAACCCTTACCAGAGCACACAATGCCACATCTGACAGACCCCATATCTCCTCTTCCCTTTCTGAAGAGTGACCGACTTGACTAAACTCTGCATAAAGACACATTTGTGTATGATGTTCTTAGGTGATCACCGTAGAAGAGAAGGGCAGGTCCTCTCTTCTCCCTTTCACAGTGTTGATGTCTGGAACAGATAAAATAGAGCTCTGGCATCCATATTGGACCATGAAAACAAATGGATCCTTGATATGATAGAAACAGAGGGCCTTAGAGTCCCTGGTAACCTCAAAGAGCAATTAAACTACAGTCCCAAACTGCCAGTTCCTACACATATTTAACAGGGAAGGGAAATGTGTGTCTTTTCTGACTTTAGCTACTCTTATTTTCTAGTCTATGAAGCTGAGTCTAATCTTTCTTTTTTAAAGATTTATTTATTTTATTCATATGAGTGCATTGTAGCTGTCTTCAGACACACCAGAAGAGGGCATTGGATCTCATTACAGATGGCTGTGAGCCATCAAGTGGTTGCTGGGATTTGAACTCAGGACCTCTGGAAAAGCAGCCAGTGCTTCTAACTGCTGAGCCATCTCTGCAGCCGCTGCACCTAATCTTAAGTGACAGGACATGATCAAATTCCACCGTGAAGATTGTTACTCTGCCTGTGCAGTCTGGGCTTATGGACAATATTTCATTTGTATCCATTATAGGAGCCTTGGTTATAGTGGAGAACAAAAACACAGGCCCCACTCTGAGTTTATGATTTATCATATCATCCTAAAGCAGATGGAGACTAACTCTCACGTCTTTGCCTGTTAGGAAGGTAGCTCAGTTGGTAGTGTTTGTCTAGCAGGAATGAAGCCCTGGGTTCAGTTCCCAGGACAGCATAAAGCCAGGCCCAAAAGTTCCAGCACTCAGGAGTCTAGAGGCCCCCACAGCAGGATAGAACAAAGCAAATACAAAAGGCAGGAAGATGACTTGATTAGAGCATGCAGGAAGACGTCGTGGTTTGGATATGTGTATGGCCACAGACAATAGCAGATGAGCTCTAAGAGCGTGGGTTTATGAGCCTGCTTGCTGTTTTTAATACACTGGAAAGTTATTGGGGGTTCTAAACTGTCAAGTAGTGGCACTTGAGAGGTTTTTTTTTCACTTTTGCTCTTTTGAGACAGTCTCACCATGTAACTCTGGCTGCCTCTGTCACTGGAGTGCCAGGATTAAAGGTATGTGCCAATACACCTGGGCAGGTAGCTGTACTGTAAAAGAGAGGAGAGGATCATGTAAGGCACCGAGAGAATTCCATGTTCTCAAGACCTGTTTCCACTCTTGCTTCCTTGCTTGGGTTCCTGACTTTGGGTATTATTTGCCCATAAAAAGTTGAAGGGAGCCATCTCCTTAATAAAACTTGTGGTGAAACCAGGCACATTCATTACACTATAGAACTGCATGCAACCCAGTAGTTCCCGTAGCAATCGTGTTGTTAATTTATTGGTTTTTACAGTTTTTTTATTGATATATTTTTTATTTACATTTCAAATGATTTCCTCTTTCCTGGCTCATCACTCCCCGAAAGTCCCATAAGCCCTTTCCCCTCCCCCTGTTCCCCCATCCACCCCTTCCCACTTACCTGTTCTGGTTTTGCCCTGTACTGCTGCACTGAGTCTTTCCAGAACCAGGGGCCACTCCTCCGTTCTTCTTGGACATCATTTGATGTGTGGATTATGTCCTGGGTATTCAAAGTTTCTAGGCTAATATCCACTTATCAGTGAGTGCATACCATGAGTGATCTTTTGAGACTGAGTTACCTCACTTAGTATGATGTCCTCCAGATCCATCCATTTCTCTAAGAATTTCATGAATTCATTGTTTCTAATGGCTGAATAGTACTCCATTGTGTATATATACCACATTTTCTGTATCCATTCCTCCGTTGAAGGATACCTGGGTTCTTTCCAGCTTCTGGCTATTATAAATAGGGCTGCTATAAACATAGTGGAGCACGTATCCTTATTACCTGCTGGGAAATCCTCTGGGTATATGCCCAGGAGTGGTATAGCAGGATCCTCCGGAAGTGAGGTGCCCAGTTTTCGGAGGAACTGCCAGACTGATTTCCAGAGTGGTTGTACCAATTTGCAACCCCACTAGCAGTGGAGGAGTGTTCCTCTTTCTCCACATCCTCACCAACACCCGCTGTCTCCTGAATTTTTAATCTTAGCCATTCTGACTGGTGTAAGGTGAAATTTCAGGGTTGTTTTGATTTGCATTTCCCTAATGAATAATGAAGTTGAGCATTTTTTAAGATGCTTCTCAGCCATCCGAAGTTCTTCGGGTGAAAATTCTTTGTTTAGCTCTGTACCCCATTTTTAATGGGGTTATTTGGTTTTCTGGGGTCTAACTTCTTGAGTTCTTTGTATATATTGGATATTAGCCCTCTATCTGATGTAGGGTTGGTGAAGATCTTTTCCCAATTTGTTGGTTGCCGATTTGTCCTTTTGATGGTGTCCTTTGCCTTACAGAAACTTTGTAATTTTGTGAGGTCCCATTTGTCAATTCTTGATCTTAGAGCATATGCTATTGGTGTTGTGTTCAGGAACTTGAAGGGAGCCATCTCCTTAATAAACTTGTGGTGAAATCAGGCACATTCATTACACTATAGAACTGCGTGCAACCCAGTAGTTCCCATGGCAATAGTGTTGTTAAGTTATTGGTTTTTACAGTTTTTTTTGAGATTAAAATATAAATACATTTTTAGTCCTACCTCTTTCTCCTCCCAAATGCCCCAAATCTCCCACATGCCCCTCCTCATTCTCTTTCAAATTCATGACATTTTTTCATTAATTGTTGTTACATAATATATATTTGTAACTCTTCAATATAAATGACTCAGTCTGTATAATATGACTTGGGTGTATGTTTTTAGGACTGATATTTGGTATTAAATAACAGCTTGGATGATCTTCCTCGGGGAAGACCATTTCTCCCACTCTCAGCGTTCCTTAGTTGCCTGTAGTTCTGTGTCTAAGGTTGAGCTTTCATGAGCTTAACCCCCATCAATGTTAACATGTCTGTTGTTGTCCTTGATCATGTCATGTTTAAGCAGCTGTGCTGGTGATGTTTTATGGGCACATTTTCTGACATTCTTAGGAGATACCACCTCACAGCAAACTTGCTGATCCTCCAGCCCTTAGAATCTTTCCACGCCCTCTTCTTCAATGATCCCTGAGCCTTAGGTGTCCTGGGAGTTTGTTTTGTAAGGTATCCATTGGGGCTGAGCTCTACAGCTCTGCATACTGATTGGTTTTCTGTAATAGTGTAGGTCTGTTGCAAAGAGAAATCTCAATGAGGGATGAGGAGTACTCATATCTGTGTGTATATGGATAAGTATGTAGAATGTAATTAGGGATTATGCTGGTTTAGTAAAGAGGCAGTTGTAGATTTTCCTCCAAGATCCATCACTAGCCCTGGGTAGAAGGCTCAGACTAGTGTTTTTATTCTTTTCTTTTCCTTTTTGTAAAAAAGCAAACACATCCCATTATATTTCTCTGTCTCTGTCTCCCTGTGTGTGTTTGTTCGTGTGAGCATGTGCATGGATGTCAGAGAACAACTTTCTAGAGTCAGTTTTCTTCTTTCTACCATGTGTATCCAGGGGATTAAACTCAGCTCATCAGGCTTGGCCCACAAGCACCTTTACCTGCGGAACCATCTCACCAGCCTGCAACAGTAAATTAATAGAGTCAAATGTGTATTTATATCTTATATCTTATATAAAAGTTAGAGCTGAAGCTTGAGATGTAGCTCAGTTAGCATGAAGTCCGGAGTCATTTCTCAGCACCACATAAAACCAGGCTTGATGACATAAGCCTGTAATCCTAGCAGTGGGAATATAGAGGCTGGAGGAATAGGAGTTCAAAGCCATTCTTGGCAACCTAGTGAGGTCAACTTGGGATAAGTGAAACACTGATTTTTTTAAAAAGAATGTTAGAACTATTCCAGGAAATCCTAGAGATGCCAGCCACTTTCTTTCTCCTTGGTCTTTTGTCTTTAGGGTCTTACCTTTATTTGTATAAGCAAAGATAGCTCATGTAAATTTTCCAGCAACAGGATGAGAGTTGGGTAAGGAAAGGTCCCTTCCTTATGTTTGGAATGGGAAGGTTTAGAGTTATGCATGCCTGCTCATTAGCAGAACATAGGTATATTGTCCCATTTTGCTGAAATGAAGTCTTGGATCTGTTGTATTGGTTCCAGATAGCAGGTACCTAGGTAAAGCTCTAGCCCTATGGATATTGGGTGGGTCAAATCCAATCAGTTAAGGAGGCCTATAGTGCCTTTGCACAATAAAATGCTTTCTCTAGCACATGGATTAAAAGGATCCCTGGTGTCCTAATGTAAAGTCTGAGTAGAAGCTGGAAAATCCCCCAAGTCAACAAAATACACTGACTGTGGGACTAGTGGTGGCCACAAAGTCCCAAGGAAAACAACATGAGAAAAGATAGGATAGCAAGTAGGAAGTTCAGTATGTTGAGGACCCCAGTAAGTTGCAGGGTTCGATGGACTCCCTGGGTGCAACTTGTTTGCAGACTTAGGGTTGGTCAGATTACTGGACCCTTGGCATGAGAATGGCTGCAGTTGGGGATGTCACTGCAGGGTACCACTGCAAGGGACCAGTGATGGCTGAAAGGGCTCTCTATTCCACAGCAGCCTGGCAGGCAGGCTGGTGGCCAGAATGGCCATTAGTTCTCTAGCACAGGTGTAGGCAAGACCCTGAAGGTTAGAAGAAATATTAGGCAGGATGACAACTAAAAGCACACCATGGCACTAGTGCAAGCCAAGGAGCAGCGCCCCAAAGGCTCCCTGGTACCAGTACATGGGATCAAGTATGTTAGTGGAAAGGGCTCCTGAGTTTACATATTGTGAGCATATCAGTGATGAGATAGACCTGGAATGTTAGCAGGCTGAGGGATGAAATGACTCCTATATACCCAGTGAGGGAGCAGCTTGGTAACTAGAGGGCCGAAGGGTCACTGTACCAAGACAGGAATCAAGGAGCACTTAACAGGTCTCTTATTTCCACAATAGTCAGACTACATGAGGTCAGAATGCCTTCAGTTCCCTGCTTGAATGCAGGATTAAGCCTACATAAACTGTTGAATATGTGGTACCTGGCATGCTGGTAGCTAAAAGGGCAGCCTGATGGTTCTAATTCCACAACTTACATGCAGGTTCCTCTATCACCAGCATCCTAGAAGACACCAGCAGAATAGACACTGGCTTATGACAGGTTATCCTGGGTATGTTGGGAGATTGAAGTATTAGCACTGCTACATTATAAGGACTCCTGTTTGTTATGGTTTGAATGTGAGCTATTTCCCCACAGACTCACATTTGAACACCTGATTTCTAATTAGCAATGCTGTTTTGGAATGTTATGGAACCTTTAGCAGTTAGAGCCTCATTGGAGGAGGAGGGAGATTAGGGAACCTTCATCGTTATAATCAGGCTCTATTTTCAGTTCACTTTCTGCCTCTTGGTTCCTTAAGACGTAAGCAAATAGCCTCATGTTCCTGCTACCAGTTCTAAGGATGGCTCCAGCCACCATGCTTCCTTTATTGTGATGGATTGTACCATTAAACTGGGAGCCAAAACCAATTCCTCCATCCCTTGAGTTGCTTCTTGTTAGATACTTAGAGCCACAGGCCTAAGTAACAAATACACACCTCTAGGATGCCAGAGGAAGTCAGACATTTTTCTTGACCCCTTCCCAATCACTAGCCTGACTCTCTTCCAGCACCTGCATGCTGGGGGATCATGGGGAAATCTTAAATCTTTGCTTGTGGCTGTGCTATTTTGGTCCTTTTGGCCACCATACATTTCACATACTATACAGTTGAGGGTCCTTTATGACTTCACAGAAACTGTTTTAAGGAAACAAGAATCTTTTATGCAGTCATCTCCAAGGAAATGGTGTATCAGTGATATGATACCCAGCTACTTTCTCTTAGGGCCACTGTCCTTTTTAATTTCTTTTAAAAAAGATTTATATATATATAATTTATATGAATACAATGCGGCTGTCTTTAGACACACCAGAAGAGGGCGTTGACTTCCATTACAGATGGTTCGAGCCATCATGTGGTTGCTGGAAATTGAACTTGGGACCTCTGGAAGAACAGCCAGTAGTCTTAACCTCTGAGCCATCTCTCTAGCCCCTCCTTTTAATTTCTTAACGAGTAAGAGTACTTTCTTAATGTTTAGTACTTTCTCTTAATGGAGAAACTGGTTCTATAATATACCAAACAGCAACACCAGGTGGGTTCAAACACATGAGTCAGTGGGAAATAGTTCACACTCAAACTGCAACAAGGGCTGAAGGGGGAAGGTCTTGTAGTCTTCATTTATATATTAAGAAGAAGTCTTGGAGGATCCTCAATGAGCAAAGTTTCCTACTGGCTGGTGATTTCTGAGAGCTCTTGGGATTAGTCTTCTAGCTGTGAAACAGTGTATCTTGGGCCTGTGCCTAGAAGAAGCCTTGGGCTGTTAGGTGGCTAAAAGGAATCAGGTTGCTGATCTTTTCTCCATGGCACATGGGCTGGCTAGTGGCTGTCTAGTCCTTGGTTTTCCATCATGAAGCAGTCTAGGAGCTTCCAGTGGGCAAGGAGATTATTGATCATATGGCCGTGGGGGTACCTCTATGGACCAAAGGGGGGCAAATCTAGCCATAATGAGAAGAGCACATACCCCGGTGATCGTGGCCCTTTGTCTGGATGCATTCACCAGGTGACCCTTTGCTTTTGTGCTTTATGGGAGAAACTGGGTATGGCCATGTCTGGGGGTGAAGCTTGAAATGGCTGATTGATGTCTGTAGGGGATATGGCAACTCTGCTTTCACCACTGTCCTTGTCTTCTTCTTTAGCCCTAGCTTTTCTTGGAGTTGGTGTGGCCCTGTGACTAAATTCTGCTAAGTTCTAGCTAACTGAATTTGAGTGGATATGATGTAAGTCACATCCAGATTTGGTTAATTATAAACTTCCCATGTGCATTCTTTTTTCTTTCTCTCATCCATAGGTAAGAGGAGAAGACTTCAAAGATCTAGAGAAAGGCAAATCTACAAGATGGAAGGCTTTGAATGGCTACATGACAGTCTCCATTTCCAATTTCACTGTACAAGGGATAAACGAGAGCTAACTTTATTTCATTAGGTAAGCTACTATTTCAGGAGTAATCTCTGATGGTATTTAGTATTGTTACCACTTTTAAAAATTAAGAGTCTTATTATCCTAGGGTAATATGGAATGTGCTGTGTGAATCAGCCTAACCTCAAACTTGTGATCCTCCTGCTTCAGTCTCCAAGGTGCTGAGATTACAGGTATGTTCTACCATGCCAAGCTTAGTATTGTTATCATAAGTAAAAGCTTGGCATTTGGGACCAGCTGGGTTCTCTCTGTTACCCATTTTTATTCTTAAAGGTTGTGATGGTTAGATGCAGCATTTGGACTGTCAATCTCACTCTGGTGAATTTCTGCCTCTAGCCTTTGTTGTGAACTTCAGCTCTGGTGAGTATGTCTTGAGTCAGACCTTCTGTGTACCTAACCTAAGATTTTGTACTACATTGCTAACTGTCTAGACAGAGATTATGCTCATACAGATATTTTAAAAGCCTCAGCTAGGCTGTGGTGGCAAATGCATTTAATAATCCCAGCACTCTGGATGCAGAGGCAGGAGGATCTCTGTGACTTGGAGGCCAGACTGGTCTATAGAGTGAGCTGGGGCTACACAGTGAAGTTTTGCCTTGAAAAACAAGAAAACAAACACTTGGACAAACAAAGCCTTAGGAAGGCCAGGTGTGGTGGCACACATCTTGAATTCTAACACTCAGGAGGAACAGGATCACTTCTAGTTCAGGCCACCTAGGTCTGGATAGTGAGTTTCAGGACAGCCAGGACAGTCATACATAGACTCCCTGTCTCAAAAAAACAAAGGAATAACAAAACAAAAGAAAGAAAATAAAACAAAAAATAATAAAACAAAACAAACAGCAAGATAAAAGGTTTAACAAATTGGGAGCTTAACATATGGTTCAATGGTCAAGAATGTCTATAACTCTTTCAGAAGAACCTGTTAGATTTCCAGTACTCACTTCAGGTGACTTATAACTGCCTGACCTGCAGCTCCTTGGCTGCCTTTGGCCTCCCAGGGTACACACATATGCATAGCATACTATATGCACACATATGATTAAAAATAAAAATACATATTTAATTAAAAAACCCTCAAGACCTTATCAAAACCAAATGTTATTTTTTCTTCCCAATCCCCTCATTTCTCCATGTACTATGAATCAAAGTAAATAAAACAAACTTGAATTTTTTAGCTTGTAGAGTGTTGTGGAGACTGGAAATGGATGACTACACAGATATTTAATTGATAGCACTTGGGATATGTATTGTGAAGGAGAAGTATTTTGTGTCAGGAAAGTAAACAGAAGGGGCTGTGATGTGTCCTGGGAGTCAAGGGGACATTTCTTTGAGGAAGAGATCTGAGGGATGGGCAGGAGTTACTACAATTCTATGTAGATAGTGTGCATCAGAATTACCCAGGGTACTTGTAAACTGCCATATGGGTAGGCTTCACCTCAGCGAGCCTAGGATGGGGATGGTGGTTGTAGTTCTAATTTGTTCCAGGTAGTACTGATGCTGTTGTTCAAGGACCATACTTTGAGAACTCATGTTCTAGGCTATAGCTCCCAACAGGTGGCACTGGGGCACTGTACTGAGGTTGAGTTATCAGCTAAAAATTTGATCTCCTTGGTTCTTAAGGGCAAGTAGGTTTAGGGATGAACTAAATGGCAGAACTCCAAAATGGCTGTCTTTAGCTTTAGGTGGCTTCGTGTAACCTGTGATACTAATATTGCACTTGTCTACTGTGATTATAGTTTGGGAATATAATGGATAACCTTTAAAAAATTTAATTTTGTGGGGATGGAGAGGTGGCTCAGTGTTAAGAGCACTGGATGCTCTTTAGAAGGACCCAGGTTCAAATCCCAACACCCACATGGCAGTTCACAACGGTCTGCAATTCCAGTTTCAGGGATTCTGACATACCCTCATACATACATACATGGAGGTAGAACACCAATGTGAATACAATTTAAAAATTAAAAATTTTGAGAATTTCATATGAGTATACAATATATTCTTGTCCTGGATCTTATATGTCTTCTTCTTAACTTGATGTTCTCTTCTTCTTTTATTTTTTGTTACTTACTGAACTTCAATAAAGTGCTATGAAAAGCACATGTATGTGAAGTCATACACTGGAATAAGGTCAACTTACTAGGGCCTATATCCCTGAATAAAACTGATTCCCCCTCCCCCAGTAGCCACCAACTGCCAACAGCTCTTCAGCTAGGAGTGGGCCTTGTATGTCCCTCTCCCAACTATTCTAGGATGTTGATTGGATTGAGCATGTGCAAGTCTTGTTCAGGAAACCACAGCTACTGTGAGTTCATGAGGTCAAGAACCCTCTTGTGTCTAGAAGGTACTGTTTTAAGCAGTCTTCTTTGATCTCGTATTCTTA
Source organism: Apodemus sylvaticus (assembly GCF_947179515.1). Lineage (NCBI taxonomy): Eukaryota > Metazoa > Chordata > Mammalia > Rodentia > Muridae > Apodemus > Apodemus sylvaticus. Next base: position 54,150,675 of record NC_067495.1, on the reverse strand, counting down.
CAATCTAATGCCTCTTCCAGATGTCCTATATAGAGCTAAGCACTGTGAAGACACTTATTCTTCGCACTTTGACAAGCAGTGAGTGTATAAACTCCTTTTCACTGTAAAAACGGTTTCTTTGATGAGGGCTGAGAACTGGTTTAATCTAGTTCTGGGCAGGGTGAGCCAACTGTGGCTTTATGGGTAATCTTGACAGTTAACTTGATCGAATCTGTATTTATAGATGATACATGCCTATTGGTAGGTCAGTGGGAACATTTTAGAAATGAGTAACTGAAGGGAAATGATCTTCCCTTAAGAAAACATCTTCTGTTGGTCATCCCAGAGATAAAGGGGACCAAGAAAAAGATCTAGTTTTCTATCTTCTTCCCTTTGCTTCTTTCTGGTGAATACATCTATCCCTGTTACGGCTCCTGTTGCTATTGGCCCTTTTCATTCAAACCACCACAGTCCAAAAAAGTAGATCAGGAGGAGTTTAATGATATGGATCTACTGAACCAGAGATTCTGCATTTAATGTTTTGGTTCAGACCATTAAATAAGGTGCTAACAGTTTATTTGATTGGTTAGCAGAAGTATGGGTCAAAAGGCAGGAGCATGGCAGCATCCAGGCAGGCATGGTACAGGAGGAACTGAGAGCTCTACATCTTCATCTGAAGGCTGCTAGCAGAATACTGACTTCCAGGCAGCTAGGATGAGGGTCTTAAAGCCCACACCCACAGTGACACACCTACTCCAACAGGGCCACATCTTCTAATAGTGCCACTTCTTGGGCTGAGTATGTACAAAATCATCACATTCCACCCCTTGGCCCCCATAGGCTTGTTCAAACATATGAGGCTATGGGGGCCATACCTAAACATAGCATAATGCAAAATACATTTAGTCAAAGTTCAAAAGATTCTACAGTCTATAGCAGTCTCAACAATGTTTAAAGTCCAAAGTTCAAAGTCTCTTCTGAGATTCATCTAATTACTTAACTGTAATTCCCAAAGCAAGACAGGAAACCAGCTGGTCAAACTTCAAACTCTGCATCTCCATGTTTGATGTCAAAGCAGTCTTCAAATCTCCAACTCCTTTTTCATCTTTGTTGATTGCAACAAACTTCTTTCTCCTGGGCTGGTTCTACTACCTATTAGCAGCGTTCTTTAGCAGATATCCCACAGCTCTGGCATCTGGAACATCTTGGGGTCTCCAAGGCAACTTCAATGGTATGGCTTCTTGTTCCAATGTCTGGGATCCACACATGATCTTCTGGGCTCCTCTGAAGGGCTGCTGTTACTTCTCCAGCTCTGCTCTCTGTAGTACTCTAGGCTCAGGTTGATCCACTCCACTGCTGCTGCTGCTGCTCTTGGTGATCATCCCATGGTACTGGCATCTCCAATACATTTGGGTCTTCCTCTGCAACCAGGCTTCACAAATGGCCTCTCATAGGCTCTCTTTGTGGTGTCAAGTATCAACTTCTTTGCATGACCCATTAAGTCCTGGGCCATCAACTACAACTGAGACTGAACCTTCACCAATGGCCTTCCATGGCCTCTCACACTGCTAATCCTCAGCTGTTCTTCATGACTCTTTTATGCCTTCAAAACCAATGACTCTAAACACATTGCCAAGTACAGCTGCAGCAGGAGGTACATCCTTGGCTATCTCTGTAACACAGCTTCTTTGTGCTCTCAGAAAACAATTCCCAGAAGATTTCACCTCAGTGATGCTGGTCTCTTCTTAATCACCACTAATTTCTTAGCTCCAGATAACCATCATCCATTATCCCAGTAGTCCCTTCTATAGTTCACCATGGGTGTGGGCTTTAAGACCCTCATCCGACAGGCCTGGAAGTCAGTCTTCTCCTATCTGTCTTTGGAAAAAGAGGTGGGACTCTCACCTCCTCCACCCCAAAATCTGTCTGGATGTTGCCATGTTTTCACCTTGATGATAATGGACTAAACCTCTAAACATGTAAGTGAGCCCCAATTAAATGTTTCCTTAAAAGAGTAGCCTTGGTCATGGTGTCTGTTCACAGCTGCAAAACCCTAAGACAGAAGATGGTACCAGGGACTCGGGTATTGCTGTGATAGGCCTGACCATGTTTTTGTTCGGAGGAATGTGGATTTGGGGACTTCAGAAAGCAGTGGAATTAATGTGGGGCTTAATGGGACATCCTAGTATGAATGTGAAAGACTTTGTTGTTGCTGAGAGTGATTTGTACTGTGCAGACCTGGCCCAAGAGGTTTCAGGGGAGAAGGATTTCAGCATGTGGCCTAGAGACTGTTCTTGTGGTATTTTGATGAAGAATGTGGCTGCATTTTGCCCTTATCTGAAAAGTCTATCTGAGGCTAAGCTAAAGAGATTTTTATCAATTTCATTGACAAAGGAAGTCTCAAGAAGTCCGTCAAAGACTTTGTTCTCTAGTTAAGTCTCATGAAGAGTGTTTTGAACAAGCATATCAAGCTCAGAACAGAAAACAATATAAAATATATGAATTGAGTATTAAAGGGGCACCAGGAAGTAAAATGGAGCTGAATCCTGTGTTTGAATATATTAAATTGAATGAAGGGAGTAGTGAAGATGAGGCAAGATCCCATCTAGCTAAGTTTAGGTCCAGGCATGGTAGTACCAGCCTTTGAATCCAGGAAGCAAAGGCAAGCAGATCTCTTGAGCTCAAGGCCAGCCTAGGACAGAGCAGGTTCTAAATGAAGAAAAGCTTAAATCCAGGCATGATGGTACACTCCTTTAATCCCAGCTTTTTATTCAGGGTCATTCTATGGAGCAAATTCCAAGACAGCCAAGTGTAAGCAGTAATAGAGTTGGAAACAGAAAGCTGGTAATAGAATGGGTGGGCATATGTTCTAGCTCCAGCAAGCAGCAGAACTCAGCAGCTTTAGCCATGTGGTTGTGGCTTTAGAATCAAGAATAGAAGGGACTACTGGGACAATTGGTCCTGGTTAGCTGAAGCTAAGAAATTAGTGGTGATTAAGAAGAGACCAGCATCACTGTGGTGAAATCTTCTAGGAATTATTTTCTGAGAACACAAAGATGCTGTGTTCTAGAGATAGCCAAGGTTATACCTCCTGCTGCAACTGTACTTGGTAATGTGTAAGAGTCACCCAGGTGGTACTGGTTTTGAAGGCATGAGGGGGTCATGAAGAGCAGCTGACGGTTGGCACTGTGAGAGGCCATGGAAGGCCATTGGTGAAGGTGCAGCCTCAGTTGCAGTTGATTGCCCAGGACTGAAGGGTTCATGCAAAGGAGTTGATGTTTGACACCACAAAGAGAGGCTATTGGTAAAGCCTAGTTGCAGTGGAAAATCCCAACGTATTGGAGATGCCTGTACCATAGGATGATCACCAAGAACAGCAGCAGCAGTGGAGTTGAGTCAACCAGAGCCTAGAGAGCTACAGAGGGCAGAGCTGGAGAAGCGATGCAAGCCCTTTAGAGGAACCCAGAAGATCATGCGTGAATCTCAATCATTGGATCAAGAAGCTGTGAAATTGAAGATGGCTTCAATAGCCTAAGATGTTAGAGATGCCAGAGCCATGGGACACCTGTAGATGAAAGCTAACAGGGGGTGGACCAGCCAAAAAGAAATAATTGTTCTGTTGTCAACAAAGATGAAAGAGACTGGGGATCTGAAGAGAACTTTGGCATCAGACATGGAGATGCTGAGTTTGGAGTTTGCCCAGTTTAGTTTTTGGTCTTGCTTTGGTCTAATATTTATTATGAAGTTTTGGAATAATTTATATCCTGTGGTATTGGAGGTATGTGATCTGCGTTTTTGATTTTAATTTTATATGGGATTTTGCATTATGCTAAGGCTAGATATGGGCTCCATAGACTCCTGTGTTTGAATAAGCCTATGGGGGCCAGGGAGTGGAATGTGGTGGTTTGAGTTAACTGTTAGAAGGTGTTGTCTTGTTGGAGTAGGTTTGGACTTGATGGAGGAAGAGTGTCACTGTGGTGGGTGGGCTTTGAGATCCTTCTTGCTGCTTAAGACTCCTGGTATCTTAGTTATGGTTTTAGTGTTCTGAAGAGACACCATGACCACAGCAACACTTATAAATGACAACATTTAATTGGGGTTGGCTTACAGGTTCTGAGGTCCAGTCTATTATCATTATGGTGGGAACATGGCAACATCCAGGCAGACATGGAGCTGGAGGAGCTGAGAGTTCTATATCTTCATTCAAAGGCAGACAGGAGAAGACTTGCTCTCATGTGTTTAGGAGGAGGGTCTCATTGTCCACCCCCTCCCCACAGTGGCACACTTCCTCCAACAGGGCCATACTTCCTCCAACAAGTCCATACCTCCTAATAGTGTTACTCTCTGGGTCAAGCATATTCAAACTACCACACCTGACTACATCTTTTGCTAAGTGCCAAATTTGCCAACAGCAGAGACCAACACTGAGCCCCAATATTGCATCATTTTTTTAGGTGATCAACAAGCAACCTAGTGGAAAGTTGACCACATTAGACCTTTTCCATTGTGAAACATTGTCCTTAAAAATATATACTTGTGTAGGTATGGGTTTGCTGTTCCTTTACATAATACTTCTGCCAAACTGCTTCATGGATCTACAGAATTCTTTATTCGCCATTATGGTATTCTACACAGCATTGCTTCTGACTAAGAAACCCCCTTTGTAGACAAAGAAGTGCAGCAGTGTGTTCATACTCAGACTGAACAGCTATTGGGTTCTCAGTATCTTCAGTATGTACACAGCCATTATTAATACCTTTATCCAGTATCTATCTTATAAACAAATTAGTTCTGTTCCTCTAAAGAACCGTGTATATTATAGGGGTGTGCTAACCTGTGTTAAGTTGGTGGGTATGGTGGGAAAGTATTGGGTAGAGAGAGAAGGTTGTCTAGGGGTTTTGAAGCAGGACAAAGTGCTGTATTCTTCACAGAACTGAGAGAAGGCCATTTTGATCAAGTTCAGGAAAGAGACAGTAGAAGAACTTCAGAACTTGATTAAGGTTACAAAATACTGAGAATCTGTTGAAAAAATGGTCAGCCAAGAAAATGATTAGAAAGGTCAAAATGTGCATGTGATGACATCAACAAAGAAGCTACTACAGAGTCTAGGATGAAAATGGTGCTTGCACAGACCGCTGTGGGACAATGGAGAAGAAAGAACTGAAAAAGTGCTATGGAGGTTATCCATCAGAGCTTGTTAGAGGCTGAAGGATAAGGAGGTATCTGATAAGGATTTGCTACTACCGAGCTCAAAATTGTTGTTTTCTGAATGGTCAGATTTGAGAGAAAAGAGCTGTTTTGGAGACTTAAAATGAAGTATCCTTGTTTTATGTTTCTAAGTGGGTAGGGATAAACATCAACATTAAGTGTTCTCCATTGCTCTTCATCTTATTTTTTTGAGACAGTGACTTTCATTGAACCTGGAGCTTTTTGTTTGAGCTAGACTGTCTAGCCAGAGAGCTTCTGGGATCTTTATGTCTCTGCCTCCCCAGTGCTGGAATTAAGGCATGGACCATGGCACTTGGCTTTTTATGTGGATGATAGATATCCAATTCAGCGTCCTCATGTTTATGTAATCCACACTTTATTAATTACATCATTTCCTTAGCACTGTATCATCCCCCTTTGGTGTGTGTGTGTGTGTGTGTGTGTGTGTGTGTTTAAGAGAGAGTTTTGACACAGTTTCATTATGTAGTCTTAGATGTCCTATACTTGTTACATAGATATATTTGTTATTTTTTTATTGCTGTGATATGACACCATAATCAAGACAAATTATAAAAGAGTTTATTTGGGGTCTATAGCTTCAGAGGGTTAGAATTCATGATGTCAGAGTGGAAGTGGCAAGCAACAGGGATTTGGAGTGGTAGCTCAGAGCTCATATCTTACACTATAAGCAGGAGACAGAGAGAACTTACTCTTTGAATCTTCAAAGCCCACCCTCAGTGATACACCTCCAACAAAGCCATGTTTCTTCATCTTTCCTAAACAGACCTACCAACTGGGGATCAAGTATTCAGACATATTCAGACATATTGGTGTCATTCTCATTCAAACCCCATAGTAAACCAGGCTAGCCTTGAACTCAGAGATCTGCCTGCCTCTGCCTCCTGAGTGAGTGGTGGGACTGTATACACTTTTGTTTTTTATCATCCAATTGGAGAAGTTCATTGATAGCTGAGTATCTAGCTCTCGGATTTAAAGGACATTGCTATAGTTTTGATTTGGAACATTCCCCAAAGGACCTGTGTTTAAACGCTTAATTCTCAGCATAGTGTATTTAGAAAGTGATAGAAATCTTTAAGAGTTAGAGCCTACTGGGAAGTTTTATGTAATTGTGGGTGTGACCTCAAAAGAAATGCCAATCTCCTTTTCTCCCCTTTGCTTCCTGGCAGAGTGAACAGCTTTGTTCTACCACATACTTATGTAATGATCCACTGCCTTAGCACAAGCTGAAAACCGAAGCCAGTGAGCTATGGATTGAAACTGAACCAAAGTAAGGCTGTCCTTTTTAAAAGTTGATTACCATGTATTTTGTAACAGTGATAAAAAGCTGATGCATATAGACATATAGTATAATGGTTAACCTTAGAGGACATGAGGTATATAGTATGGACCTAAGAGGACACACAGACACGAAGTCTAGGTTTCAAAAGACATAGGAATGGATGAAACAGCATCTCAGAGAATGTCCAGATTTGAGATTAGAGGATCTCAAGGATCAGTAGCGTTAGATTGAAGGACTACGTTCTGTATTCCCAAATACATTGAAATGGCCATGGTTCATAATAACTTAGTGTGTATTCTAGAAAAACCTAGAGCAGAAGAACCAGAAGTTTCCAAACATAAAGAAATGATGAGCCAGATACCATAGTGCATGCCTATCATCGCAGCTCAGGAAAAAGAGGCAGGAGGATCATTAGTGCAAGGCCTACTTGGGCTATGCAGTCAAAGTTCCTGTCTCAAAGCAAAGAAAGGAACAGATAAACAAATTACTGCTCTTGGTGACTCAAGCTTGCAACTTTAGCAACCAGGAGGGAGAAGCAGGAGAATTTCTGTGCATTCAAGGCCAGCTTAGGCTACTATTGAGTTTCCAGACAAGCTCAGGATATAGTTTGAAACCTTGCTTCAAACCCAAAGCAAAACAAAGCAGGACTTGTGAGAAGGCTCATCAGTTCAAGTGCTTCAGATCCGTAGATACCTATCAAAATGCCAGGTGGGCATGACAGCTCAGCTTCAGAAGGTGGAGAAGTTGCCTAAGAAGACGAGTCATATTGATGAATTTTGAGTTTGATTGAGACAACCTGCCTCAATTAATGAAATAGAAGATGATTCCTGACATAAATCTGAGGTGTCCACATACACTGGCATATACATATGAATAACACACACACACACACACACACACACATACACACATACACACACACACACATACACACACACCCCACAATGGAAAAAGAAAAACCAAAACCAAAAAGTGCCACCAAATCAAATAAGTAAGCAACATAAATGATAAAAAAGTAAGATAATTACCCAGATTTGGTGAGTATATTCTGTGCACATGTATTGGAATAGTACAGTTTTGCCCCACTAATATTCACACTGATTACATGCTGATCAAAACCAAAAGCCAGGTACAGTAGGACATGCCTGTAATAATAGTACTTTAGAGACTGAGGTAGGAGCATCATTGAGCCCAGGAATATGAAATTAGTCTCACCAATATTATAAGACCCTATTTGAAAATGTTGAGGGGCTGGAGAGATACCTTAGTGGTTAAGAGCACTTCCAGCTTCTGGCTATTATAAATAAGGCAGCTGTGAACATAGTGGAGCATGTGTCCTTATTACATGTAGGAGCATCTTCTGGATATATGCCCAGGAGTGGTAATGGATACAGAAACTGTGGTATATATACATAATGTAGTACTATTCAGCTATTAAAAACAATGAATTCATGAAATTTTTAGGCAAATGGATGGAACTAGAAAATGTCATCCTGAGCGAGATAACCCAATCACAAAAGAACACACATGGTATGCACTTACTAATAAGTGCATGTTAGCCCAAAATCTCAAAATAAACAAGTTACAATTCACCCAGCACAGGAAGCTCAAGAAGAAGGAGGACTTAAGTGAGGATGCTTTGGTTCCTCTGAGAAAGGGAATATTGACAGGAACAATAAGGGAGACAAAGTGTGGAGCAGAGACTGAAGGCCACTGAGCGACTGCCCTACCTGGGGATCCATCCATCACCAAACCCTAACACTATTATGGACGACAAGAATTGTATACCAAAAGGAGCATGCCATGGTTGTCTCTGGAGGGGCCCTGCCAGAGCCTTACAGATACAGAGGCAGAAGCTAGAAGCCAACTATTGGACTGGGTGTGGGGTCCACAATGGAGGAGTTGGAGGGAGGACTGGAGGAGCTGAAGGGGTTTACAGCCCCATGGGAAGAACAATGATTTTGGCCACCCAGACACCCCAAGACTGAACCATCAACCAAGGGGTACACATGGCTCCAGCCAAAAATGTGGCAGAGGAGGGACTTGTCAGGCATCAGTGGGAGGAGTGGTCCTTGGTCAGGTAAAGGCTCAACAGAGGCCTCAACAAAGAGAAACCGAGGAGGGGAGGTGGGAGTGTATGGGGTAGAGGGGCATATACGTGGAGGCAGGGGGTGGGAGGAGGGTTGGGGGTTTTGGGGGAGGGGGGAAATTGGGAAAGGTTTTACCATTGGCAATGTAAACGAAAATGATATTCAATAAAATTAAAAAAAAAAAAGAACACTTCCAGAGGATCAAGATTTAATCCAAGCACCCACATGCTGGCTCACAACCATCTGTGATTCCAGTTCCAGGGAAATTCTAATGCCCTCTTTTGACTTCCTTGGGCACCATGCATAATTGATAGAAAGACATGTAGACAAAGTAGTCATATATATAAAATAAACAAAAATGTTCAAAGTTAAATTCAAAAGTAAACTAACTTTAAAAGAATAGTGGCAATATCTAGTGGCTAGTCTAATCTAAGGGCTAAGTAAGCAATATTTACAAATGAAGTCTTCCTTATCCAAAATACTTAGGAGCAGAAGTATTTAAAATTTTTTTGCTTTTAGGCTTTGAAATATTTCCTTATAAATAATAAAATGTTTAGAAGAAGGGACAGAAGACTAGACATGGAGTTCAGTTTTGCTTCCCATGTGTCTGATATACATAACTGAAGGTGACTTTAGTGTGTCTGCACTTTGACTACAAGCAGTCATAATAGTATGCTATGGAATTTTGCACTTATGTTCTAGCAAAATACCAACACGATCAGCCTGCGGCAGTCCAGTTCACTTGGCAATCACAACTCACAAATCAGCAATGGCAGTTTGATCCAGAAGAAACTGTGAAGTTTGGCCAATCAGCCCGAGTCTGAGGAAGTTGCAAGAATCTGCTGGAATATCACAAGAATTTCTTTGTCGAGTTACTCTTTACGAAGTCATGACGAGTTCATGAAGGTCAGCAATGCAATGCAAGGTGAAGCAATGCCAGAGCCTCTTCCCACTGTCAGTGGGATCATATTTATAATTTTTACAAACATTATGCATCCTTTCATGTGTTTGCTTTAGCAAATCATCCTTTCATGTGTCTGCCTCAGCAAAATATCATATGACATAATTGAGTTTTCAAAGAAACCAGAAATCTCCACTTTACATTTCATCATCTATACTCATGAGGAAAATGTCTGTGCTGTGATCCATTTTTCTCTAATCTGGATGTCAGAGCTTCAGTGTTTTAAAACTTTGTGTCATTTGTATATATGATTTTATAAACAATGTGATAAGCTCTTTTCTTCTATAGCTCAAGCCTCACTATTATTTGTATACTTGTTTATTATTTTTGAGAGAAGTATACTTATGCTCCTCAGGATGTCCTTGAGCTCCTTGGCCTCAAGCAGCCCTCATGTATCAGCCTCCAAAATAATTGGCAGTGCTCTGGCTACCACTGACTTTATCATTTTAAAAGTCTTGTTTAGTTTTGGGGTTATAATTTTGTTTACTTAGGATAGAGAAAGGTCAAGTCTTACAAAAGGGTCATAATCCTACAAAAAGCTATAAGATGCGTTTCAAAGGCTCCTTTGAGTTAAACTGAAAAGTACTAAAGTGGATGATGAGTTAAGAGTCGAGGAAGTTGGTTATAGTGACATATACCTGTGATCCCAGCACTTGGGAGGTCAAGGAAGGATGATCAAGAGTTCAAGGCTGTGCTCAGCTACATACTAAGTTTGAGGCCAGTCACACATTGAATTTGAGGCCAGCCTGGGATACATGATGCCCTTTCTAACAAAAAAAAAAAGAATAAAACAATATCAGATCTGTTCTATATACTTCTATTATGGCTTAATAGAAAAGGCATTTTTTTCAACAAGGATTAAGGAAGCTTTACTGTATGCTTTTAGCTGACTTAGCTATAAATAAGGGTGCTAAAATCTCTACTCATACTACATGGGCTTGTATATATAAGACACATGTAAGCATCCCAAAGTGAATTTACATGTTTTACCTCCTAGATTAACATGTGAAGCATTAAGTATCATTATGGCATTTTGCTTGTTTTTGAGATACACTTTTACTATGTAGTTCCCCCAGCTGGCCTTGAACTTATGGCTATTCTCATGTCTCTGCCCCTTGAGTGCTGGGATTGTATGCATGCACCAGCAATCCTGGCCAAAAACAGTTTAAACACCAGTTGAATGTGGTGGTGTACACTTAGAGTTCTAGATACTCAGGAGGCACACAGAGGGTCACTTGATAGGAGGAGTTCAATGCCAGAATTGCCAACATGGTTGAGACTTCCTCTGAAACAAAACTAAGCAATAAAAACAAAACAAAACAAAACAAAATAAGACCACAACAATTATAAAAACCAAAACCAACCAACCAACCAAAAAACAAAAAAAGGGGTGGGGGGAGCTGGAGAGATGGCTTGGTGGTTAAGAACGCCGACTACTTTTCCAGAGGTCCTGACTTCAAATCCCAGCAAGCACATGATGACTTACAACCATCTGTAATGTAATCTGATGCCCTCTTCTGGTGTATTTGAAGACAGCTACAATGCACTCATATACATAATCTTAAAAAACACAAAGCAAGAAAAGGCTTGAAAGTGCAGCTCAGTGGTAGAGTACTTACCTAGTATAAGGTCAGTGATAGCAGAGACAGACTCAGGAGAAAGCAAAGCAGCTCAGTCACAGCAGCGCTTTATTGGGAAAAGACCCGTGGAGGGAGGACCTCTATTGTAAGGAAACAGAGCCCATGCTATTCTTGTAGACTAGTTTGGGTAGTTATAGGGCAGAAAAGGGAAATGGGTAAGGGAACTGAAATTTTTCCATTTTTTCACTTATGATTGGACAGTTATTGATAGGCTAGCTAGGGAAATAAGGCCAGTGATAGGCAAGAATCTAGAAAAATAAGTTACTTGAGTTTAGAGAATTGCCATAGTTTAACCAAAATGGAGACACCTTACAAAACGGCATGACCATTATGACATCAATCATGTATGAGGCCCTGGGTTCTATGCCCTGTACTGCAAATAAAAAACATTTGAAATAACAACATAAAGTACCAATATGAGGAGTTGATATGAGTACTAATACAGCATAGCAATCTGAAATTTAACTATTCTAGAACTTGAGAACTCTTTTTTTTTCTTTCACCGAGCATGGTGACATGCTCATTTAAAATATTTTTTTATTCGATATATTTTTTATATACATTTCAAATGATTTCCCCTTTTCTGGGTCCCCACTCCCCACAAGTCCCATAAGTCCTCTTCTCTCCCCCTGTTCTTCCATCCACCCCTTCCCATTTCCCTGTTCTGGAATTCCCCTATACTCTTGCACTGAGTCTTTCCAGAACCAGGGGCCACTCCTCCGTTCTTTTTGGACATCATTTAGTTTGTGGATTATGTCTTGGGTATTCAAAGTTTCTAGGCTAATATCCACTTATCAGTGAGTACATACCATGACTGATCTTTTGAGACTGGGTTACCTCACTTAGTAGGATGTTCTCCAGCTCCATCCATTTGTCTAAGAATTTCATGAATTCATTGTTTCTAATGGCTGAATAGTACTCCATTGTGTAGATATACCACATTTTTTGTATCCATTCCTCCGTTGAAGGACACCTGTGCTCTTTCCAGCTTCTGGCTATTATAAATAGGGCTGCTATGAACATAGTGGAGTATGTGTCCTTATTGCATGCTGAAGAATCCTCTGGATATATGCCCAGTAGTGGTATAACAGGGTCCTCAGGAAGTGTCATGTCCACTTTTCTGAGGAATCGCCAGACTGATTTCCAGAGTGGTTGCACCATCTTGCAATCCCACCAGCAGTGGAGGAGTGTTCCTATTTCTCCACATCCTCACCAACACCTGCTGTCTCCTGAGTTTTTGACCTTAGCCATTCTGACTGGTGTGAGGTGAAATCTCAGGGTTGTTTTGATTTGCATTTCCCTAATGATTAATGAGGTTGAACATTTCTTAAGGTGTTTCTCATCTCTCCGAAGTTCTTCATGTGAAAATTCTTTGTTTAGCTCCGTACCCCATTTTTAATGGGGTTATTTGGTTCTCTGGATTCTACCTTCTTGAGTTCTTTGTATATATTAGATATTAGCCCTCTGTCGGATTTAGGGTTGGTGAAGATCCTTTCCCAATCTGCTGGTTGACGTTTTGTCCTTTTGACAGTGTCCTTTGCCTTACAGAAACTTTGTAGTTTTATGAGGTCCCATTTGTCAATTCTTGATCTTAGAGCATAAGCTATTGGTGTTCTATTCAGGAACTTTTCCCCTGTGCCCATGTCCTCAAGGGTCTTCCCCAGTTTCTTTTTGATTAGTTTCAGTGTGTCAGGTTTTATGTGGAGGTCCTTGATCCATTTGGAGTTGAGCTTGGTACAAGGAGATAAGAATGGATCGATGTGCATTCTTCTGCATGCTGACCTCCAATTGAACCAGCACCATTTGTTGAAAAGACTATCTTTTTTACACTGGATGCTTTCAGCTCCTTTGTCGCAGACCAAGTGACCATAGGTGTGTGGGTTCATTTCTGGGTCTTCAATCCTATTCCATTGATCCGCTTGCCTGACATTGTACCAATACCATGCAGTTTTTATCACCATTGCTCTGTAGTAAAGTTTAAAGTCTGGGATACTGAATCCCCCTGAATTTCTATTACTGTTGAGAATAGTTTTAGCTATTCTGGGTTTTTTGTTATTCCAGATGAATTTGAGAATTGCTCTTTCTAGCTTTATAAAGAACTGGGTTGGGATTTTTATGGGGATAGCATTGAATCTGTAGATTGCCTTTGGCAAGATGGCCATTTTAACTATATTAATCCTGCCAATCCACGAACATGGAAGATTTTTTCCATTTTCTGAGATCTTCTTCGATTTCCTTTTTCGGAGACCTGAAGTTCTTGTCATATAGGTCTTTCACTTGTTTGGTTAAAGTCACCCCAAGATACTTTATGCTGTTTGTAGCTATTGTGAAGGGAGTTATTTCCCTAATTTCTTTCTCAGTCTGCTTATCCTTTGAATATATAAAAGCTACTGATTTGCTTGCATTGATTTTGTAGCCAGCCACTTTGCTGAAGTTGTTTATCAGAGAACTCTTAATGTAGATATATAATTTACACTATCAAATTGGTAAGATGACATGAGATATGTGTACGTAAAATCACTTTTCTGATATAATGTCATTCAATTGGATATACCATAACCATATCTCATTTTAATATCTGGGGCTGAGTGAAGGAAAAAAATAGTATAAAACTTACAGTCTCCAGTTCTTTCTTTGCTTTCAGTGTACATTTGCAAATTCAGCAGAAGGATTTGTTTCGTTCTAGCCTTCTGAACCTTGATCAGGTAATTCAAGTTACCTGATCAAGTTACCTTTCTTTGAGAAGAAAGGTCTCATCGGTGACAAGAAGACTGGACAGGTCTTTACTGAAAGCCAATGAAAATATTAACTAGGGGAATTAGCACGCAAAAGATGGTAGGTTCAGCAGCGTCATATCCCAAGCAAACTAATGTACAGTGATTTATATTCTCATGCAAGTAGATGAGATTCAATGGTATGCACAGAATTTGAATGTTTCCTATGACTCATTTGGAGTCTGGCTACAAGCTCTAGCTAGCCCCTTTAGGCTGGAATGATTTGGGGAATGGTGGGTGAGATTACCAGGACATTAATTTACATATGTTTTCATTTTGCTTTTTTTTTTGTCTTTGTAAGTTTGAGGTGGGTTTCATACCTTTTTAAGATGTCTCGCTGGAATGTGATTGAATCACGGTGGCAGCTGATGTCCTCTTCGAAGACACTGCTACAGATGGACTTTTCTCAGTAATCAGGTAAGTAGGCAAGCTGGCCTTTGTTCTCTGCATAATCTCAAGTGCTCCCTGATCTGCAGCATGGCACATGAAAAGCAGCACATCTGAATTGACAAAGAGATCTTTATTTCTCCTCCACAATGAGCAGAAAAAAAGGAGAAAGAGAATTGGGAGTGTGAATTTGTTTCTTTGGGAGTGTGCACTATCAGTTTGAGCAAAGGAAATGCTAATGGAACTTATGTTCCTGCCTGGAGACTCCATTTCCTGACTGTTGTATTATGTTTTGTGCTGGGTCCAAAAGCCCAGCCTCCCACTCAGTGGGCCTGCATCGAAAAGCAAAAAGAACAGCTGCTTGGGAGAGAGGAATCCATCTTCACTCCAGCTCTCCTCCTGGCTAAAAGGAATGTTGTTCCTAGCTGGGTAGGGTCAGAGTGTTCCTGTTTTGAAAATCTACATATATAGACAGTTGATGCTGAAATAAAATGATCAGTATGGCAAACTTTTGAGTTTACTGAAAGTAGGTAGCTGTCTGAAAATTGCCTTTGGCTAAATCACATTAGGGTAGTATTTAGTTATTTATTTTCTGGACCCAAATCCTGTGTTCTGTATATAGGTGATCCTGCTGAAGTCAACCTCTGTGTCTTGGATGCATTCCGATGTGGACTCTGGGCTGGTAACTATCACTGTTTTATGCTGGCTTGGTAATTGAACAGTCAAAACACAGAATTCTTGCCACACTGGAAAGGTTTTTATTTTATTTTTATGTTTATTTTTATTTTATGTTATTTTTATTTTATTTTTTTAAAGACGGGGTCTCATTATGCTGTCCAGATTGATTGCCCCAAACTCTTGGGCTCAAGGGATCCTCCTTCCTCAGCTTCCAGAGTGTTAGGATTACAGCTAGGATTATATTATGAGAGCAGTGTTAGGATTAAGCTACAATACCTGTCTTGTTGTAGAATCTTGAACTTTATTACTTATGGCTCCAGCATCAGTGCTTTGCTATTTTATGGGTTCTGTGCAGTGATTCTTATGCTATGTATTAGAGGCCTATTTACTACAATTTGTCTGTCCAGTTTGAAATATTTTTTAAATAAGCATATAAAGTTATGACAAACACTTTGAATAGGGTCTTGCAGTGCTCAGGATAGTTTTCAACTCCTGGGCTCAAATGATCCTTCTGTCTTAGTCTCCGAAGTGTTGTCGCTTCTGGTTTATACCACTGTACTAGGTGAACAGGACTTTCCATTAGCCGTCCATTCTTTAAAAGAATGTGTTGCACGTGTGTGCTTGATAACATGGGATATGTGTGTTGATATGGGAGTGCATGACATGGCACGCATGCATAGGGCAGAGGGATACTTTGTGAAGTTGGTTCCCTCCATCCACCTTTATGTGGTTCCAGGAACCTAACTCAGGTTGTTAGGCTTGTGTGTCAGGTGTTGAACTGGCCCTGTAGCCTTCCATTCTTATGCTGGTTGAATGATGGTCGGATGATTCTAGGACCTAGAGTACTTGATTCGGACAAATTGAGAAACTTACAGAGGAGGGAAGCCACATGTCAGAGTGGTCATCTCCGATCTAGTACTTCTTGTCCACGTAGTACTAGACAAGTGGACATCAAGTGCGTTATTTGAGTCATGTATTTTTCTAGGCTTTGGAAATATCATAGGAATTTCAGAGTGTTCTGTTCCATATGGGTTGTTAGTTAAGTGTGTCTCCTTCATTCAGCCATTGGTAGTAATTTGGAACTCTGAATGTGGAATAACAGTTTATGAGGAACACGGGAATGTTTAATGCCATTTATCTTTCAGTAATTCTCCCTCCCCACTCCTCCCCCTTCTCGAGTGTGTGTATGTGTGTGTGTTCGCATGTACACATGCACATGCTATAGTTTACCTGTGAAAGTTAAAGGGAAACTGTGGAGTGGGCTCTCTCCTTCCACCACGCTTTCTGGGGATAAAACTGAGGTTGGGAAGCTCAAGGCAAGCACTTTACAGCTAAACTGCCTTCCCTTGCCAGCCCTCTCTTTTACTTAGCACAATGCTAGTAAAACTCTCACAGGATATTCAGACAGGCGAATTCCTAGCAGATGGTTCTTATCTTTGACATTGTGTGTGAGGGGTCAGAGTGAAACATTGGAGTTTAGTTCAATTCCTGGGGCTTCCATTTTCCTCTGCCTTCTTTGGAAATCATTTCCTGGTGTTCTAATTCTGTATCTTGCCAAGTAGCAAAACACTAGGAAAACCCCCGGAAGTAGCTTGTGGTTAAGTTTCAAGTTTTTTGGCTCTTATCCAAACACTCATGAGCTTCATTTGTGTTCACATATAAGAAAAGCCAACCCAGATCTCCTAATAATGCTTTATTTAGTACTTAAACTTTAATTGCGGGGTATAAATGATACCATTAGGAACCGATATCAATACTAATGCCACCTATATTATTATTTACTCGGCTGAAAACTAAGCTTGTTGAAATATATTTATTAACGCTGCACCCTAGAACTACACATTTAAAGCTTAATTCTGTGGCTGTTCTTGAATTCTCGGCATACTGTGGTGTTGAGGAGGCTTCTTAGCCTGAGATAAGTTCATTATTAAATTCAAGTGATGTGTTAGGGCATTTTTTTTCAGGTCACAAAAACAAGCTATTTTATTCAAATGATGAGACACTCCTTATGAAATTCTTTTAACCAGCAAACAGTTAAATTTGGCATCTATGATGTATACACTTTGCTCCTTAGCAAAGTAACATGTACTTTATTCATTCTGTCGATTTCTCTTTCTGCCGTGGCTACTGTTTGTCACTAACAGCTAGCTTTTGTGAAGTTAATAAATGTGCATAATAAGGACATAAAGGTATGGAGAAGTAATACTGTAATCCTTTTGTTTGGATAATCAGTCTAATGTATGCAAATTAAACCTTATTAGTACTAGGGTTTTGTGTCTGCTTATCAAAATGTGCCATTTTCATGAAAATTGGAAGTCCATTATATAAAGTTATTATTAACAATCATTTAGGAATTATATACGGTATGCAAATTAAAGTTGATTACAACTAATTAAGGGCTTTCTTTGTTATTTGACCTTGTCTGCTTTTTATGTAAATATGTTTCTTTTGGTCTGGCATATTTTTAGACTCAGAAAAGTATATTAAGACAAGTTACATTATGTATTTTTTAATATATCTTTGTGTTGCCATTGTCTGTGCCCCTCACTTCACAGAGGCACATATGATATGTTCGAGCCATGCAGCTCACTGTTTGGAGATAGCTCCCTAGGTGAGGAGAATCTCAGAAACAGAAAACAATCAAATCTCCCAAGTCTCCTCAGTACGATTCATGGAAAATGAGCACAAACCCAGTATTTCACATAAACAGGCTTCAGGCCACAATACCCCTTTTCCACTATTTATTGACTTCAGTCAATCTTGAGTTATGGAGTTCTAAACAGGGCTAAGTGATCATTACTCACTTCCAAGATAATCTTGCAAACACAATTGTTTGTTATCTGTGAAGGCATTCCACTAAAGATTAGTGACTTCATCATGGAAAGCATAACAAGTCAGTACTAATGGCTTTCAAAAGAAGTACATGTTCCCTATGAAATGAAATGTTCTCAGCAGCTGGAGAGGAAACAATGAGAGTAAAAATTGTTTTCCTTCACATTTATTCTCTCTCTGTTTCTCTCTGTGTGTCTCTGTCTGTCTCTCTGTCTCTCTGTCTCTGTCTCTCTCTTTCTGTGTATGTGTGTGTGTGTGTACGATGGCTTGCATGTAGAGACTAGAGAACAACTTGTGGCAGTTCTCTCCTCCCATGTAGCTTTCAGTGACTGAACTGGAGCCACCACATTTGTTAGTTACTGCCATTACCTGCTGAGCCATCTTGCTGGCTTACGATTGTGACTTAATTTTTTTTTAGATAGATTTTATTTTATTTGTATGAATGTTTGTCTGTTCAAATATATGTGTACCATGTGTGCCTGGTGTGAGTGGCAGTTAGAAGAGGGCATCAGATTCCCTGGAACTGGAGTTGTGATGCTGCCATGTGGATGCTGGGAATTGAACCCCAGTCCTCTGCTCTTGACACCCCAAACATCTCTTAGCTACCTGGAGTGAGACTTTTAAACACTTACATCTTTTATTTAGTGCAGTTTTTATAGCTACTGTGGTCAACAATGTGATTTAGTACTGTGGTTTAAGAAAAGAACTCTGAGGTACTTGTTTTAACTCTGGAATAGAAAAGACCTGCTAACCTATAGTGTTCAAGTACCTTAGAGTGTATGGGCTTGAAAAAGAATGGGAAAGTAAAGAGCCTGAGGAAAGATGTCAAATGGGCTCAGGAATGTTGCTCAGTGGTGGAGTGCTTGCCTAGCAATGCATGAAGCCCTCAGTTGGATCCCCAGCACCATAGAAATTGGACCTGGTGGCATGAGCCATTATTTAGTAGGCAAAGGCAGGAGGGTCAGAAGTTCAAGGTTATCATTAATGACACAGTGAGCTCAAGGCCAACTGTGGCTACCTGAGATTCTGTCTCAAAGTAAAACATAATACAGAACAAAATGTCAGCATTTTTTCAAGAGTAGGGGAAAATAGGTAGTATCTATGTGTTACAAAAGGGAAATGGATCAGGGCAGTGCTGTCATACACCTTTGGTCCCAGCACTTGGGAGGTAGAGGCAGGCAAATGTCGGAGTTCAAGACCAGCTTGGTCTACAGAGTGAGTTCCAGGACAGCAAGGGATACCCTGTCCAAACAAACAAACAAACAAACAAACAAAAAGCAAAAACAAACAAAAAGGCAAAAGTGGTTCAACAGCTAAGGGTGTTGTCACCAAAGCTGACAACCAAACTCCATTTCTGTAACCTCCATGGAGGAAGGAGAGAGCCAGATTTTGCAAACTGTCTCCTGATTGCCATTTGTTCTCCTTGGAGCATGTATGACTGGCCCACATACACATATGCAGGAAAGAAATTTTAAGGTGAAAAAATGGCAAATGAGAAACTAAGAACTGTACTACCACTCATTTTATCTAAATTATGAAGTTATATTTTTATTTTTCTAATTGGAAAAATGATAGTTTAAATTTTAAAAATACCATTTGAATTCTCATTTCACTTTTTTTTTAATGCCAATGCAATGATCTATAATGATCTTAACATTGTCTTGCATCTGGTCCTCAGAAGCATAATGATCTGGTTGGCTTTAGCTTACAGGGCAGTTACCCAAAGCACTGCTATGTGCTGCTAGAGGTTTCCAGGGTGAACATAGTTGCAACTGCCCCTTTATGCTAGCTCTTAGGCTCAAAAATGCTTCTGAAAGACCTATTCTGCTAACCCCACGTTTGAGACTCAACATTTGTAGAGCGTATTCAGTGTTAACAAACATCTCTGGCCACTTCTCAGAAATGTCAAGATGGAACTGTCTTTCCCCAGAACCTTAGATGTGTTACTGCAAATGGAACCAGGACAGTTAAGGCAAACTGTTACTTGGGGCTTGTTTTTGACCACATCAGCCACGTGGAAGCAGCAGGAGCTTTGATAAGGGCTGCCACTTGAATTCTTTTGAAAGGAATTGGAAGCAACATTTAAACAAATCTTTTCTTTGCCTCCTACCACTGGGCGTGTGCCATGGTCCAAGTGTGGAGATCAGAAGACAACGTTCAGGAATCAGTTCTGTCCTTCCTCAATTTAGGTCTCAGGACCTGGTGGCAAATGCTCTTACACACTTAGCCATCTCACCAGCCACAAAAGCAACCTTCAATTAAAGAATAAATACTTGGGGTTGGAGAGATTGCTCAGTGATTAAGAGCCCTTACTACTATTACAAATGACACGGGGTTTAATTCCTAGCACCTACATGGCAGCTTACAACTATCTGTAACTTCAGTTTCAAGGAATATGACATCTCATGTGACCTCTGACGGTACCAGGCATGCACATTGTGTGCATACATACAAGTAGGCAAAACATAAAGCATTGATAAGCATAAAATAAAATAAATCTAAAAATGAAAAGTGTTACATAAAGACAGAAAAGTATGCATTACATAAGTGTGCAGCTTATTACATTTTTACAAGCCTGCTACTCTGAAGTAATTAGGACTCAGATTAGAGGTTGCACATTAAGTCTGGTGTGGTGGCACAGGCCCTAACTTTTAGCACTTAAGGCAGATGCAGGCAGATCTCTGTGAATTCAAGCCCAGCCAGGTATATATAGTGAGGTCCAGGACAGCCACATCTATGTGGAGAGACCCTGCCTCAAAAAAAAAAAAAAGGCGAGAAGTGGCACATTAATAACGTCACAGGAGTCTATCTATCTATCTGTCTGTCTGTCTGTCCATCCGTCCATCCATCCATCCATCTATCTATCTATTTATAAATTAGGTGACAGGATGGTTATATACAGGTCCCTTTCTAATATCTGTTAGGGGAAAAAATATCTGCACCACACTGAGAAGGCCAAACCTCTATATGTTATCCATCTCTCATTTTATTTTTTTGGTTTTTCAAGACAGGATTTGTGTAATCTTGGCTGTTCTGAACTAGCTATGTAGACCAACTGGCCTTGAACTCACAGACCCAGAGCGCTTTGGTTAAAGGCCTCTGCCACTGTCTTGGAAGCTTTATGCTTCAATGTTTTTTTTTTTTTTTTTCTTTTCTGGAAAGTGCAGGAAAATCAAGAAGAGGCTAAGTTCTTACCTTTTTCTGAGGCCATAGGAATCCCCACATGGAATATCAGTTCCAGGCCACTGTGCCCTCTAGAAAGGATGCAGATATGCACCTGGGTTGCATAAGATGCTTAAAGTTTTCATAAGGAGTCTCCCAGCTTTTAGCTATCTCACTATTTCATCGTCTTTCCTACTGTAGCTGTCTAGCCAGTGTCTTCCTCCCAGTACAGGAAAGCATTCATCATTTTTTGCTTTTACTTTGGTTCCTTTGCTCAGTATAATAGAACACAGTACTTTTGCCAGACTCCATTGTAGGTGGTGGTTTTAATGAACTATTTTTTGTTGTTCTGTTCCCCAAATAAGCAAAACTTGTTCTTTTCAGGGCCAAATGTGTCCAGCCAAAGTCCACAAACCATTATGGAGTTCTTGTGTTTTCTCAAGAACAAGGTTTTCTGATAGTTCCAGACATTTCTTTGCCCTAAGCAATATGGGATTAGATTTTGGAATTCCAAACTCCAAAGATATTTAAAAATCCCTGTTTGTGCTGGTTGGTGGTGGCCAACACCTTTAATCCCAGTACTTGGGAGGCAGAGACAGGGAGATCTCTGTGAGTTCCAGGCCAGCCTGGTCTACAGAGCAAGTGCAGAACAGCCAGAGCTGTTACACAGAGAAACTCTGTCTGGAAAAAGCTAGGAAAAAAAAATCCCCATTTGCACTATAGCTCAGTAGGTGCAAGTGGAAAATGATCTCATGATATTGGCCTCACAGATAATACCGGCTGTGTCTATATTGTACCACAATAAAGGGGCTGCCGTGGGTGAGGCTTTCCGCCTTCTAAGAAGATCCTTTGCTCTGTAGGAGTTACTGGGTGTGCCTGGAGAAGCTCCAAGAAGGTTAATAAGTGCCTGTGAAAGCAAGAGGGGGAAGATTGAAAGAGAACCCAGGAAATTCTCACAATGATACATGGAAAAGGAGGCAAATGCCAAGTCCCTAGGCAGGCTTCAGAACACTAAAGAGAAACACAAACACATGAAGAAGGATGGGCACCGCCCCTTCTGTCAGGTGACTGGATATGTAATCAGCATTTCCTTTCCCATGCACTGACTGCCTCTGAGGCTGGGACTGGGAAACAGGGACACAAAATGCTGTCTCCTAGTCCTCAGTAAAAGAATACCCTAGGATGACCACAGTTGATCTCTCCAAAACACCATATTGCTTTAGAAGATTTAATACTTTATATCTGTCAAAATAACACAGTAGAATTACAGGCAACACAGGATTCAAGCTATGTGAGTCTTTTAATTCAGGCAGGATTGAATGTGTAATTAAGATTAATTATAGCATAATGGAATCGTAGAATACGATTATTGCATCATATTCCTTGCAGATATGCATCTTGCATTCATCTCATTTGCTGTTTCAGGCTAAGAAGCATGCTGGGAGGCAGAGGCAATGAAGCTGAACTGCATTTTGTTACTAGGGTGTTAGAAAAATTTTGCCAGTGGCTCTCATGGGTGTTGAAATATGCCAAGATATGATGCGGATTAGAATATCCTACCTTTATTTCATTCCCTTTGAGAAAAAGTCAATCTTAAAATATCTCCATCAGATGATGAAAGCGTTTGTGTGTGGTACTAACAAGTTTTGGAATCACATAACTGTCTAGAGTGTGTTAAGGTAAAGGGAATTAATTTTTCATAAAGTCAAAATAGGAGTTAGAGCCTGGAGATGCTTTAGAGTAGGTCTTTCCTGAAACAGAGAAGACAAGGTAGACCTTCATAGTTTTGACTCTTTTATTAGAGAAAATAAAACCAAAGAAGAGAATTATATTGTAGATTATAGTATATTATCCCTTTGAGATTTTATTTATTTTTATGTGTATGACTGTTTGCCTTTGCCTAAATGTGTATCTGGGCACCGTATGTGTGCCTGGTACCTGTGGAGGAGGCCAGAAGAGAGCATTGGATCCCCTGGGGCTGGAGTTATAGACAGTTGTACTGCCATGTGGGTGCTGGGAATTGAGCCGGGTCCTCTGGGAGAGCAGCCAGTGCTCTTAACTGCTGAGCCATCCCTCCAGCCCCTAGTATATTATTTAAATACTAAAACATATGGTGACAGTGTCACTATTTAAGCTTATCTATGTATGTAAAATGAGAAAATTTTAAAAATAAAGTTTGACAAGTTCATAAAATTTAAGATGTACTATGATCATATTCACCCTCCAGTATCCTTTTTCTTTTCATTCCTATTGGCTATTCCTCTTACCAACTTGTCCCCCTCCTACTTTCATTCTTTTATTTTTGTGACTTAGTTAAGTTTGTTTACAGGAATATAAGTGGTTATTTATTTGAGCATGAGCCACTTACCAATGGCTACACCAGTGAAAAGCCCTCCCCCAGCCATTAACTACCTATTGCTCTCCAGGAAGGGCTTTAGCTTTATGAGCTCCTTCCCTAACATGCTGGAACGTTGAAGGGCCTGATCTTCTGGGTTTTTTGTTTGTTTTTCCATATGAAGTTGAGAATTGCTCTTTCCACGTCTGTGAAGAATTGTATTATAATTTTGATGGGGGCGGGGGATTGCATTGAATCTGGAGATTACTTTTGGTAAGATGCCCTTTTTCACTATGTTAATCCTACCAATCCATGAGCCCGGGAGATCTTTCCATATTCTGAGGGCTTCTTCAATTTTTTTTCAGGGATTTGAAGTTTTGGGCATACAAATCTTTCAATTACTTGATAAGAGCTACACCACAATATTTTATACTATTTGTGGCCATTGTGAAGGGTATTGGTTCCTCAATTTCTATCTCAGCCTGTTTACCATTTGTATAAAGGAAGTCTACTGATTTATTTGAATTAATTTTATATTCCATCACTTTGCTGAAGTTGTTTATCAGCTGTAGGAGTTCTCTGGTGGAATTTGGGGGTTGCTTATTTATGCTATGATATCATCTGCAGATAGTGATATTTTGACTTTGTCCTTTCTAATTTGATTCCCTTGATATCCTTTTGTTGTTTAATTTTTCTAGCTAGAACTTCAAGTACTATATTGAATAGATAGGGAAAGAGTATGCAGTCTTGTCTTGTCCCTCATTTTAGTGGGGTTGCTTCTAATTTCTCTCCATTTAATTTTATGTTGGCTGTTGGTTTGTTGTATATTGCTTTTATTATGTTTAATTATGTACCATGAATTCCTGGTTCTTTGAGAAAATCAACAAGATACATAAACCTTTAGCCAAACTAACTAAAGGGCACAGAGACAGTATCCAAATGAACAAAAACAGAAATGAAAATGGAAACATAACAACAGAAACTGAGGAAGTTTTAAAAAAATCATAAGAACTTACAATAGTCCTTACTTAACAAAACTGGAAAATCTAGATGAAATGGATGATTTTCTAGACAGATACCATGAAATTAAATCAATATCAAGTAAACTATCTAAATAGTCCCATAATTCCTAAGGAAATATAAATAGTTATTAAAAGCCTCCCAACCCCTCAAAAATAGGGCCAGATGCTTCTAGTGCAGAATTCTATCTGACCATCAAAGAAGACCTAATACCAATACTCCTCAAGCTATTCCACAAGATAGAAACAGAAGGAACATTACCTGATTCATTCTATGAAGCCATAGTTACTCTGATACCTAATCCACAGAAAGGCCCAACAAAGAAAGAGAACTTCAGGCTAATTTCATTTATGAATATTGATGCAAATTACTCAATAAAATTCTCACAAACCGATTCCAAGAACACATCAAAACCATCATTCACCATGATCAAGTAGGCTTCATCCCAGGGACACAGGGATGGTTCAATATACAAAAATTCATCAATGTAATACACTGTATAAACAAACTCAGGAAAAAAGTCATGAGAACATTTTATTAGATACTGAAAATTTCTTTGACAAAAATACAACATCCCTTCATGTTAAAGTCTGAAAGTCCTCTTTAAATCTACTTATCATATTTTCTGCCCATTGAATTACTTATAAAATGTCCTACTCTGAAAAGTAGAACACTGAAACAGGATAACAACTTCCATCAAGGTGGAGCATTCATTAAGATGAACATCTGTCCATATTCGCTACTTTCAAGGCAGCTGCTTGTTATCTAGCCCTGGGAAGTGGAGGTGGCCTAGAATGTAGAAGGCACACTACATCAGTGACCCATTACCTCCAGGTAGGTCTCATCTCCTGTCGTAGTTCTGTTCTGTCTAGCAGGTTTACTTCCTTTGGCTTTATGTCTTAGGGTTTTTACTGCTGTGAACATACATCATGACCAAGGCAATTCTTGTAACATTTAATTGGGGCTGGGTTACAGGTTCAGAGGTTCAGTCCATTATCATCATGGTGGGAGCACGGCAGCATCCAGTCAGGCATAGCACAGGAGGAGCTGAGAGTTCTACATCTTCATCTGAAGGCTGCTAGCAGTATACTGGCTTCCAGGCAGCTAGGATGAGGGTCATAAAGCCCATACCCACAATGACTCACATTTCCAAAAGGCCACACCTTCTTCAACAAGGCCACACCTCCAAATATTACCACTCCCTGGGCCAAGCATATACAAACCATCACATCTCCCAAAGGTTCCAAAATTTCCCAAAATAGTGGCACCAACTGGAGACCAAGTGTTCAAATACACGAGCCTGTCATACCACATTATCTTCTAAATATTAATGTCTATGCCCATAGGTCAATTCTGTTGTCAGCTTTGGTCAGAGAAGCTGCTTTTTGCATTGTACAGCAGTTAGTGCAGAAACTCATGACTGGTCTAAGTACTGAGAATCTGTGACTGTTGAATATTTTAGAAATACTTATTTAATTTAAAAATTTTATTATTTCTTTATTTCACACAGTGTGCTTCAATCATATTTACCTCTGTCCTCTAGTCATCCCAGATTTACAACCCCTTCCCTACCCACCCAAATTTGTGTCTATTTTTAAACCCATCAAGAACAATTTGTGCCTCCCAAATATTCTTGGATGTGTGTGGCCAACTTACTGGAGGCTACAAGCTTAAAACTTTCTCTCCCTGTCCTAGGAGATAAAAATTACTAACAGTTCCATGGTGGACTGTTATGTCCAACTCCCCTCTCCATGCTAGTATTTGGTTTAGCTTGGGTTCACACAGTTTTTATGCATGGTGTTAACTGATGTGAGTTCATATATGTAGCTGTGCTGCTATGTCTAGAAGACACTGTTTTCCTATAGTCAACTAGCATCCCTGGTTCTTAACTATTTATGCTCCTTTTCTACAATGATCATCCCTGAGTCTTAGGAGGGGGGTGTACAGTACATGCATTCTTCTTAGGGCTGAGCATTCTGCAGTCCCCTGCTCTCTGTACCATAGTTGTGGGTTTTTCTGTTAGCAAGCATCTACTTCAAATAGAAGTTTCCCAGAGGAAGGTTGAGAGATATACTGATCTAAGGGCATAATGATAAGTCATTAGGAATTGGTTTAATACTATGCCTATTTAGTAGAAAAATAGTAGTAAATTTTCCCCTAAGGCCAATTATCTGTCTATCCATAGGGAGAATTCAGTATATTTACACACTGGAATATTATTTAGGTATTAAGAAGAATGAAATTCATAGATAAATAGATGGAGCTGGAAACAGTCATTCTGAATGAGGTAATACCAGAACTAGAATGACAAATATCACATGTTCTCTCTTATTTATTGCATGCTCTCCCTTATTTGTGTATATTATCATTAAAGTATTAGATAATTACCTATTTGTATTCCATTTGGAATCTCCATAGAAATTAGTAATTTCTAGGGCCATGGGGAGAAGTAGGGGTTGAAGGAAAGGGAGATAGACTGCACTGAAACAAAAGATTAAAAGAGGCTAAGGGAACAGGAAAGGTTAAATTGGTGTGGGTGAGCAGAGTGCAGGTTAATAGAAACTTACTGTCTGTGTGAATATGCATATGATCTCTCTCTCTCTCTCTCTCTCTCTCTCTCTCTCTCTCTCTCTCTCAGAGTTACAGTATAATGAGGCCACAATGCCCCTACTAGACACTAGAGGCTAACTAAAAAGCTCTTCCAGAAGATGCAGGTTTTGGCTAACAAGTACTCCATAGCTCTAGTTCCAAAGGATCCAATACTCTATTCCAGTCTCCATGAATACCAGTTATAGACATATATACAGACATTGACTTAGGGTTTTACTGCTGTGAACAGACACCATGACCAAGACAACTCTTGTAAGGACAAAATTTAATTGGAGCCGGCTTAATGGGTTCAGTCCATTATCATCAAGGCAGAAGCATGGCAGCATCCAGGCAGGCATGGTACAGGAGGAGCTGAGAGATCTACATCTTCATTTGAAGGTTGCTAGCAGAATACTGGCTTCCAGGAAGCTAGGATGAGGATCTTAAAGTCCATACCCACAGTGACACACCTACTCCAACAAGGCCACACCTACTTCAACAGGGCCACATCTTTTAATAGTGTCACTCCTTGGGACTAGCATATACAAACAATCACATTCCACTCCCTGGTCCCCATAGACTTGTTCAAGCATATGAGTCTATGGGGGGGCATACCTAAACAAAGCATAATTAAAAAATACATTTAGTTCAACTTGAAAAGTTCTTATAGTCTATAGCAGTCTCAACAATGTTAAAATTCCAAATTTCTTTTTTTTACATTTTTAGTAAGATTTACTTTTTTAAATTTTTTTTTAATTTATGGATATATTTATTTACATTTCAGATGATTTCCCCTTTTCTGGACCCCCACTCCCCGAAAGTCCCTTCCCTCCCCCTGTTTTCCCACCCAACCCTTCCCACTTCCCTGTTCTGATTTTGCTTTATACTGCTTTACTGAGTCTTTCCAGAACAAGGGGCCACTCCTCCTACGTTCTTCTTGTACCTCATTTGATGTGTGGATTATGTTTTGGGTATTCCAGTTTTCTAGGTTAATATCCACTTATTAGTGAGTGCATACCATCTTTTGAGTCTGGGTTACCTCACTTAGTATGATGTTCTCTAGCTCCATCCATTTGCCTAAGAATTTCATGAATTCATTGTTTCTAATGGCTGAATAGTACTCCATTGTGTAGATATACCACATTTTTTTTGCATCCACTCTTCTGTTGAGGGATACCAGGGTTCTTTCAACTTCTGGCAATTATAAATAGGGCTGCTATGAACATAGTAGAGCATGTATCCTTATTACATGCTGGGGAATCCTCTGGGTATATGCCCAGGAGTGGTATGGGAAATGCAAATCAAAACAACCCTGAGATTTCACCTTACACCAGTCAGAATGGCTAAGATTAAAAATTCAGGAGACAGCAGGTGTTGGCGAGGATGTGGAGAAAGAGGAACACTCCTCCACTGCTGGTGGGGTTGCAAATTGGTACAACCACTCTGGAAATCAGTCTGGCGGTTCCTCAGAAAACTGGGCACCTCACTTCCAGAAAATTCCATATTTCAAAGACTTTTCTGAGATTCATCCAATCACTTAACTGTAATCCCCAAAGCAAGACAGGAAACCAGCTGGGCAAACTCCAAACTCTGCATCTCCATGTCAGATGTCAAAGCAGCCTTCAGATCTCCAACTCTTTTTTCATCTTTGTTGACTGCAACAAACTTCTTTCTCCTGGGCTGGTTCCACTCCCTGTTAGCAGCTTTCCTCAGTAGATATTCCACAGCTCTGGCATCTGGAACATCTTAGGGTCTCCAAGGCAACTTCAATGTTATGGCTTCTTGTTCCAATGTCTGGAATCCACACATCTTCTGGGTTCCTCCAAAGGGCTGACATCACTTGTCCAGCTCTGCCCTCTGTAGCACTCTAGGCTCAGGTTGATCCACTCCACTGCTGCTGCTGTTCTTGGTGATCATCCCATGGCACTGGCATCTCCAATACATTGGGGTCTTCCTCTGCAACTAGGCTTCACCAATAGCCTCTCATAGGCTCTCTTCATGGGGCCAAGCCTCAATTCCTTTACACGACCCCTTTAGTCCTGGTCCATCAATTGCAACTGAGGCTGCACCTTCATCAATGGCCTTCCATGGCCTCTCACAGTGCCAAGAGCCTCAGCTGCTTTCCATGACCCCTTTATGCCTTCAAACCAGTACCACCTGGGTACCTCTTAAACATTACCAAGTACAGCTGCAGCAGGAGGTAAATCTTGGCTATCTCTAGAACACAGCTTCTTTGTGCTTTCAGAAAACACTTCGCAGAAGATTTCATCTCAGTGAGGCTGGCCTCTTAATCACCACTGAATTTTAAGTCCTGCTGTACAAGATAAAGCCTGTATCATTATTGGACCAAAATATACTAGACTTATACGCAGAACATTATTGAAGTGCTAAGAGATTTTTTCAAAGTTTTAATTACTATTATATATATATATATATATATTATATATATTATATATATATGTGTGTGTGTGTGTGTGTGTGTGTATAGTGAGGTGCACATATGGCATAATGCATATGGAGAGGTCAGAGGACAACTGTCACACAGATTTCTGGAGATTAGATTGATTGTCAAGTGCTTTTACCCATTGAGACATCTCACCAAATCCAAGGAAAACATTTAAAACTGTGTGTTATTTAATGTTTTCCAAG
The DNA here is from genome assembly GCF_947179515.1 of Apodemus sylvaticus. Lineage (NCBI taxonomy): Eukaryota > Metazoa > Chordata > Mammalia > Rodentia > Muridae > Apodemus > Apodemus sylvaticus. The sequence goes on along the minus strand of NC_067495.1, from coordinate 54,121,071 downwards.
TTTTGGTTGTGTGAATTTGTTTTGGTATATTTGAACATGTAGTTTTGGATGCACAGGTGTGTATGGACTCCTTATTCCCTTGAGATAGGCTCTCTCACTAAACCTGGAGATAGGCTCATGGCCAGTAAGCCCCAGCAAGCCATTCTCTGTTCCCCACAGCACTGGGGTTACAGGCATGTGCAAGGTCATACCTAGCTTTTTATGTGGGTACTGGGGATTTGAACTCAGTTACTCTCACTTGAGCATCAAATACTATTAACTGCTGAGCTGCCTCTCCAAGTTCCTCCCCCCCCCAAGTTCTTTTTTATTGTATGTATATGGATATTTTGCAGGCATGTATGTCTGTGTACAAAGATTGGCTTGTGGAGGCTGGAAGAAGACATGAAATTTCCTGGAACTGGAGTTGCAGACAATTGTGAGCCATCCTGTGGGTGTTGGGAGTTGAATTCCAGTTGTCAGAAAGAGCATCCAGGGCTTCTAAGTGCTGAGATATCTCTCCTGTTTGCTTTTCCCCTTCCTTCCTTCCTTCCTTCCTTCCTTCCTTCCTTCCTTCCTTCCTTCCTTCCTTCTTTCCTTCCTTCCTTCCTTTCTTCCTTCCTTCCATCTCATATAGCACAAGTTATGTGACATGACCATCTGATCTTCCTGTCTCAATCTCCCAATCTCTGGGATTAGTTTTATGCATCACCATATATAGGTAAGCATTAATTAAAGAAACAGTTTCATACACACAATATTTTCTTTTTATGCCTCAATGTTTCAATAAAACATGCTACATATTGCCTGTGGGGACATTGCATATTCAAATCATAACACCATCCAAATTAGAGATCAGAAAATATTTTCTGAAAAGGACAGGTCTTCTATTAAAACCCCACACTTGGCAAGTCACATAGACACAATTGTTCAACTCTGCCATTTTTTTGTGAAAAGAGACAGGGTGATGTAGCTAAAGGTTGGAGCTTTCAAGGACATCCTATTTGAAAAATCAATTCTACCCCTGATTTCTGTGTTTGTGTGGTGTATTTACAATCAGATTTAGGACTGGAGAGATGGCTCAGAGATTAAGACAACTGGCTGGTCGTCCAGAGGATCCCTATTTAATTTGCAGCACCCACATGACAGCTTAAAACAATCTGCAACTCCAGTGCTAGGGGATCTGATGGCCTCTTCTGGTTTCCATAGGCACCACATTCATAGGGTGTTGCTCATAAATGTAGGGAAAACATCCATCACATACAATAATAAAATGAAAATTAGATTTAAAAAACCACGCGAAACATTCATATTTTAACAAGTATAGCTAGGGATACCTAATGTTGATGTTTATCCAACTTCCCCTGTTTTTACCACAATCAATAATAATGTCTTTATTCACAACTGGTGCATTTTCATAGTTGTATATATATATATATATATATATATATACACACACACACACACATATATACATACAATCATACATATATAGGTTGTTCCTCTATTCCATCCATTTGATGAGTCTCTTCTATATATGTTTCTTAGGTTTAAAAAAGCTAGACAAGAGATCATTAATAGTTCATCATGGATTGGAGAGAGGCTTATGAGGCTCCATCCCACCCCGAGGGAGTATTGGTGCTGTATCACCTTCTTTAGTGGTATAACTATGAATAAGTTGCCTGTGCTCCATAAAATGGCTCATGAAAGTAGACTTAACTGAGCTCAGTGGCCCATGCCCAAAAAGGACAGGAAAGTAAGGGGAAGAAGATATGCTGAAAGAAGGATTTCAGTGGGTGACGGTACAGGGCAATAGATGTGAAAATGGCCAAAATTCATCATGAATTCATGATAAAACAGTCAAAATATTAAAAAATAGAGATAATATGGTATCTTTCTATCTAGGCCAATACATAGTCATGTTTTATTTTTCTTCACTCTTTATTGAAGTAAAAAGTTGAAATAATAGTAAAATACCTCCCTATAGCACTGTTGTCTAGGTTCAGCCATTGTTAAGGTTTTATTGCATTTTTACTGGTTCTTTCCTCTAGTGTTAGGCTAAACCACGTAAAATTGCCAATACTCAACTATTTTTGACTTATGGAATGGCAGTTTGAATCAGCACAACTTAATGCAGTGTTTCTCACCTTTCCTAATGCTGCGGCCCTTTAATACAGTTCCTCATGTTGTGTTGATCCTCAACCATAACATTATTTCATTGCTACTTCATAACTGTAATTTTGTTACTGTTATGAACCATAATGTAAATATCTGATATGCAGGATACCTGATATGTGACTCCTACAGGGGTCATGACCCACATGTTGAGAACTATGGATCTAATGGATTCCACCTAAAACATTTGAGACAGAGTAAATTGGAATTTATAATACTTCACCATTAAGAGCTATGATATCTATTGTCTAAAAAAGAACATTTTCATTCATACCCATAGTATCATCACCAAACTTTAGAAAATAAAATATCAAAATATTTGAAAATTAATTGTATTAATGTCATTATAATTGTAGTGCTGGGAAAGAAAAACAAAACAACAAAAACACAATACTTATGGTGCTGGGGACTGATTGGAGGCCAGGTCTCACCCATGTCAGACAGTCTATTATTGACCTATACTCCCAGCTATTAAAACTTACTTATTTTTCACTGAAAACATAAAAAAAAATTGTACCTCCTGATGGGAACCATACAGTGTTTCCATACATGTATTCATTGTATGATATTTAAATCAGGTTATATATATTTATCACCTCAACATTTGTCACTTTTTTTTGTTTTCACTCATGTTGACATCTGACAATATTTATTTTCTTTTTTTTAAATTTTTTTTTATTTTTCTTTTTTATTTTCTATATTCTTTGTTTACATTCCAAATGATTTTCCCTTTCGGTTCCCCCTTCCCCATAAGTCCCATAAGCCCTCTTCCCTCCGCCCATTCTCCAGTCAACCCCCTCCCACTTCTCTGTCCTGGTAATCCTCTACATTGCTGCATCAAGCCTTTCCAGGACCAGGGCCCTCTCCTTCCTTAATTTTGGGAATCATTTGATATGCTAATTGTGTCTTGGGTATCCAGAGCTTCTGGGCTAATATCCACTTATCAATGATTGCATTCCATGTGTGTTCTTTTGTAATTGGGTTTCCTCACTTAGGATGATATTTTTCAGTTCCATCCATTTGCCTAAGAATTTCATGAATTCATTGTTTCTAATTGCTGAGTAGTACTCCATTGTGTATATATACCACATTTTTTGCATCCATTCTTCTGTTGAGGGATATCTGGGTTCTTTCCAGCTTCTTGCTATTATAAATAAGGCTGCTATGAACATAGTGGAACATGTATCCTTATTACGTGCTGGGGAATCCTCTGGGTATATGCCCAGGAGTGGTATAGCAGGATCTTTCAGAAGTGAGGTGCCCAGTTTTCTGAGGAACCGCCAGACTGATTTCCAGAGTGGTTGTACCAATTTGCAATCCCACCAGCAGTGAAGGAGTGTTCCTCTTTCTCCACATCCTCGCCAACACCTGCTGTCTCCTGAATTTTTAATCTTAGCCTGGTGTGAGGTGAAATCTCAGGGTTGTTTTGACTTGCATTTCCCTGATGACTAATGAAGTTGAGCATTTTTTAAGATGTTTCTCTGCCATCCGAAGTTCTTCGGGTGAAAATTCTTTGTTTAACTCTGTACCCCATTTTTTAATAGGGTTATTTGGTTTTCTGGGGTCTTACTTCATTTGTCATTTCTTTGCAGTGAAAGTTTTCTATTTTAGTTGTTAGTCTATTTTTTAAAATTTATTCATTTTTACACTCCAGGTTTTATTCCCTCCCCTCATCCACTCTCCAAATGTTCCACCTCCCATACCTCCTCCTCTCCCCGTGTCTCCATGTGGATGTCTCTTGAGGATTAGGTGCATCATCTCTGAAGGAATACAGATCCAGCAGTCCTCTACTACTGTATCTGTGTTGGGGGCCTCATATTAGCACTCGCCTATAGTAGAATTTTCAGTGCAAGGATGGTAGCTTCATCCAACTTTCTATTGACCGTTAGGTCTCAAAGAAACTCAGGACAGATGGCTGAGGTCCCTATTTAAGATGGTAAAGAAGACTCTGGCTGCAGGTATTCCTTAGTCCCTACTCACAAGTAACTGTTATAAAAGGAGAGGAAACCCGGAAAGGGGAAAGCATTTGGAATGTAAACAAAGAATATAGAAAATTAAAAAATAAAATTAAAAAAATAAAATAAATATTCCACACACATGTGTATATATGTACATACACATATATAGATGCATATACACACATACCACACACACACACACATATATATATACATATTTATATACATATACATATATACATATATGTAAAGTTACCCTATAACCAGGCAGCAGTCCTGCTACTAGACACTAGAAAGTGTCTAGTACTGAGAATGGGTTGCAAAAAAAAAAAGTTATCCTGGGTGGCATAAGGTACCCATACCTTAAATCTCCCCAGCCCCGGGCTTCATTTCTCTTTGCTCCTGTAGAGCCCAGCTATTTTATTTTGGCTGTGCACCCTCCTGATTCTCTTGGTTTCTCTTGGTCTCTTGGTTCCTGCTTCCTCTCTTGGCTTCCTCCTTTCTCCTCTCTTTTTTCCTGTCTTACTCTCCCACCTGTCTCTCCTCTCATGGCCACACTCAGTCTGGACTTTTCTGGATGCCTCTGGCTGTGTTCTCCCTCATATCTACAATAAAACTTCTTCCTTATCCATACCTTGGAACAGTCTTGTCTCATTTTTCATTAATTTATGAATTCCCAAAAGACAAAGTCCTCAGTGCTCCCCAAAATACTCAGAGCTTGTGTTAGAGACAGACTGGTAAAGTTAATCTTATATTCCAGAGCTATCCTGGAGTGGTTCTGAGCCACCCAGACAGAATATATTTTCTTATATTTGTCTCTAGGAATTCTGCCTAACTCTTCTTTTTTCTTATTAATCAGTCAGATTTATATATCAATAAATTCTCAATTCACAAGATGCCCACACAATAATTTCAGAGCCTATTGGTAATGATACATGCTGCCCACCTAGATTAGACAAGTTATCCCAATTATTTTTTTTTACCATTTTGTAATTTATAAAGTATAAGATACATCTAACATCCAGTCCATCATCTTTGACAATTAAATAGAACACTCTGTTATCTATTCTAACTTAAAAGACTTATAAATTCATATGTTATATCCTGGTTTAGCTTGTATACCATCTGAGAACTGTCTTCTCAACTGTATTTTCTCAATGTTAAATAGCCTAGGTTGGCTATGAGACAGTAAGTAGTCTTTCAACCCTGTCAGAAATCTAAGAACAAGCAACATTATCTGAAAATATAGGAAGCCTAACTAAGCTTCCATCACTGAGACAAGTTGTAGAGACAGCTGCCTACCCATACAATTCCAGTATGTCAGGAGGTTGGAGCATCAGTCTTCAGCCTTCTGGCCCAGGATCATCTGACAGACTTCTGAGAAACAGGAATTATTAAGGACTAGCTTATTCTGTCTCTGCAGAACTAAGCTGTCCTAACCAGTAACTTGTGTCCTCTCAAGAATGGTGCAAGTCTGCAGGAGAGATAGGCAGTTTTCTAATAGTGACCATGTAGCTACAATGTACTACCTCACCTGGAGGTAGAGACACTCAATTTCTTCACTGAATCCACAAAAGGGAACTGCTAGGAGCAGATATATCTCAACAACAAAAGAATAAATAACATTAAATGTCACATTCTGTAGATTTCTCGTTTTCGAAAACCAACTATCTATGTAATCTGGACTGCTGTCCATTAACTACTCTCATCTACTTTTAGTTAAATTATCTGTAAATACCCTAACAATAAACTGAACCACAAATTTGCTATTTGGCCCTTAATTCACAGGCTTAAACATGTCATATCAGTTTGTAATGACATTGTAGAAGGACTGTGTCCAAGCCTTGCACCTTTAAATTTTTTGTATCAATAGAAGAAATTTATACCAGTGATAACCTTGATTCTGTATCAAAATAAAATCTGTACCAATATAAGAAATTATGACTTCAACTTAGTTAACTATTGTAAAGATTTCTACCAAATGCTATTATGGTTACACAATCAATTCTAGCTATTTCCTCCCTGTTCCAATTATGACCATTTCTACATTCCTCAGAAAGAAAACTAGAATAACCACCTCTAGACCCTCAAGTCCAGAGAACTGGGGTAACAACTCTTCATAATTTCTTCAAGCTGAATATTGGTATTGAAATATTCTTTAAGGGGTTAGGGAAAATGGAGGAGTTGGTTGGCCTTAAGAATGCCACACCAATGATTTAGTCTCTGATGTCAGTGTCCTGACTGCATCTGGATAAAAGTGCAAGAGATCAGGAGTTCAAAGCATGTCAGTTCAGCATGTCTGCAGATGAGACTCACCAAGGCGGTATATTCTGTAATATACAAATCTCAAAACAAAGTTTTAGTATCATCAAGATTTTTTTGTTAGATTTTCTGGAATCTAGTCTTCTGGGAGTCTCCCTTCATCATATCTGGTCCATAAAACTCTGGGAGGTGTATAGACACTAATCACCTTATCTAAAAACACAGTCAGAGACAGCAAGACCAGCTAACACCAGAGATAACCAGATGCAAGAACATAAGCAACAGAAACCAAGGCTACCCTAACCCTCTGAAACAGCAATCTCCCCACAAACCTCTTTTTTAATAAGTTGTCTTGGTCATGGTGTCTTATCACAACCTAAAATTAACAAAGATGTCTTTTATTCTTTGATCTCAGCCTCTGGAAGCTGTATTTGTTATCTTGCAGGATAGCTCACATTTCTTGATTGTCTTTTTTCCCTCAGGGTTTAACTTATTCTATTTCATGTGTTCTTTGGAAACGAGAAGCAAGCCTAAACATTTGGTTTGATATTTTACAAGACCAATTCATAGATGATTCTGTTTGCTTCCATTTCTTTCATGTTAGAAGGATATAACATCTAAGTGTTCCATTGTAAGCAGTTTGATAATGTGGTTAACTAAGGTTGTGACCACCGTATTTTCCATTATGAAGATATGCCTTTTCCTTGAACAGGCTTTAAAAATAGCTGTAATGTTGTAGTGTATGAATAAATATGAATAAGCAAATTACAGTTTATTCATGTACTCTTTCATTGGTAGAAATTCAATTTGTTTCTATTTCCTTTTGGCATTGAAATGTCTTACTGAGCAATTTTATACTTAAATTTTCTTAAATATTAATGCTTTTATTTCTGTGGAATAGATTTCTCATTGTGGAACATGAAGCATGCATATTTTTAATTTTGACATTTTATTTGCCTGACATTTAAACTTTTTATTTAATATTATAAAAATTTCCTCTAAATTTATAACTTGGATCTGGAAAAATGGCTCAGTGATTAAAAGCTTTTGATTCTCAGCATCCACCTGGGAACTCAGTGTTCCAAGGGGTCTAATGCCCTCTTTTGGACTCTACACATTTCAGGCATGCATGTAAATAGACACACATGCAGGCAAAACATCTATATAGTGAACATAAATGCAAATAACTCATTTCTATCATTATTATATGAGACAACTTGTTTTACCAAATTTTCATCAATATTCTTTATAATTAACTTTTAATTCTAATACCCAACTCTGATCAATAAAATCCTAGATTTTATTTTGAATTTCTGGGACTATTAATGATTCTATAGTCTATTATACAATTTCTGACTTTATTTCTTACCTGTTCTTTACTTATTTACTTCGTGTCTCCTTGTTTGTAATTTATTTTTGCCATTCAAAAAAATCAAGATTTAAAAAACATAGTCAAGGTATGCCTTCACACCTCTAATATTGACTAGCTTGAAGTAGGAGGAGTGCTATAAGTTTGAGGCCAGCTTTAGATACATAGTAAGTTTGAGGCTAGCCTAGGCTGCAGTCTGAGAATTTTTATTGAAAAAAAGTCCAATGCACTTATCTATGTTTTTTTTGCCATTATTCAGTTACCTATCTTGTTCCAGAAAGTTTCTCTATGTTGAGATAATATGAAATTATCTTGTTATTTTATTATTTTATTTTAACTTATATGATACAAGGTAAAGTTTTACATTTTTGATAACTAGTAATATTAGTTTCACAAATGTGCAATTTCTATTCATGTAGTGATGCTGTTCCTCCACCTCTTTTCTCCAAATTCTTCCCTTTCCTCTCTTTTCCGTAAGATTTTTCATCTTCTTTATTGGAGATTAGAGCATGAGAGTTTGAATAAATTTCAGATTTCCTTTAATGCCCATACTTTGTTCCTTTCTCCGTTTTTTAAAAAACATAGAACAGAGATTGGCTTTCTTGTTACCATGATGATATTTGGGGATATGTAGTGTTATACACAGCATCACTAATGTACACACGAAGCTACTGCAGCACATAGCCAGCCTGCATTGTGTCTCTTCCATCTGCTAACGGCTGATGGTTTCATGTGGTTAAAGGCAGATCTAAATCAGAAAACAGTTTTTGAATGCAACATAACAAAGACAAGTGTATAACACTGTAGTACCTGTTTCTCCATCATTGGCTACTTCCCTCCAGTCCTTCAAGCAGTGTCTTAAATGGTATGAGTGAATGGTCCCCATCCCGTTCATAAAATTATGTGGTGTTTCACTGATTCACATATTCATGGAGTGAGCAGTCTAACACTCTGTGAATAATGGCTTCCTCAATTATATCAAAATCTATGAAATCATCATAAAATGAAGTGTGACTGACTTACAAATGTCTGATTAAACTGCCATTGAATGTACTTGGGTTTTCATTAGGTCGTGAATTGCAAAACGGACAGAACACAGGCCTCCTTTCTGATCTGTGGTGGATAATGCAATGATCCAGCAAGCAGTCTTCATCCAGTTCCCTCTGACAAAATGGACATACACACCTTGCTGTGATTCTGCCAAGCTCTTGCAGTGGACCATATTTATCGATGTATTTCTCACATGTCCTTATGTGGGCCCTCATGTCACTGAGGCAAACCAGAGTTCCACACTAGGCACATTTCTGCTATTCTGACTTCATCTTCTTGGCTATGCCAGTTGTGGGCACTCCCTCTGAAGGAAGGTATGCCTGTCAGTATGGACAAGTCCATTTGTTATTGTTCTTTATACTGGTCGCAATGCAAGATCAGCAGAACACGTGGCCACAGCAGGTCCAGACTGGCTGATGTAGCACCTCCAGACACATAGAGCAGTCAAAGGAGGTGATGGGCAACTCCATGTCCCTGCTGTGCTCGCTCTGAGGTGGGGGGGTGCATGGCATGGTCTTGGAGCTGTCGCTGCTCAGCAGGGAGCCCATCACTGCCCCCCCCTTCTCATTTGTTTACCCAGGCAAGTCCTAGACTTAGGTAATCCACCTGCCTTTACCATCTAAGTAACTCAAAGCATATATACACACCATGCCCCTGGTTCTTGTGATTGGTTACTAGGTATCTTTGGATATATTTCTGAATTATTTATCCTTTTTCATCACTTCCATATTGGTAACATCTTATCTTTCATAACTACTTTTTAAAATAATGTATGTATTTATTTATTTACAACCCAAATGCTGCCCTCCCTCCTGGTCCTCAGTTGTAGAATTCCTCCCCTCTCCTACATCCCCTTTGCCTCTGAGAGGGAATCCTCCTCTGTATCCCACCCTGGTACGTTAAGTCTCTGCAGGATTAGATGCTTCTTCTCCAACTGAGGCCAGATATGGCAATCCTTTGCTGCATATGTGCCAGGGGCCTCAGACTAGCCCACGTATACTCTGGTTGGTGGCTCACTCTCTGGGATCTCCCCAGGGACCAGGTTTCTTGACACTGTTGATCTTCCTGTGGGGTTGCCATCTCCTTGAAGACCTTCAATCCTCTCCCTCACTCTTCTATAGGGGTCCCTGACCTCTGTCCAATTTCTGTGGGGATCTGCATCTGTTTCAGTCAGTGGCTGGGTAGAGCCCCTCAGAGGCTGCTATGCTAGGCTTCTCTCTGCAAGCACAACATAAAATCCTAATAGTATGACAGATTGGTGTCTGACAATGGGATGGGTTTCAAAATGGGCCAGTCAGTGGTCAGCTATTCCTTTGGTTTGTGCTCCATCTTTGCCCCTGCATTTCTTTTAGACAGGACAAAGTTTGAGTTGAAAGTTTTGTAGGTGGGTTGATTGATAACTGTATTCCTCCACTGAGGCTCCTGTCAGGAGGTGTTGGGCACTTTAATAAGGTCACCTGATTGACTTCTGGGAGTCTCCCACATCCAGGGTCTCTGGAATTTCTGAGAGAATGACTCCTCCCCACCTCTGCTCCCAGCAGCTGCATATTTCCATTCATTCTGCTGATCCTCTTAGACTCTCTTGCCTCTCCCCATGCCTCACTATTCCCCTATCCTTTACCTCTCATCCCTTCTTCAGCCTCCCATGTTCATTTGGTTCCCAATTCTAAGTGGTATTCAAGTATCCTCCCTTGGCCTTCTTCCTTGTTTAACTTCTTTGGGTCTGGATTTTTTCCAGCTTCTGGCTATTATAAATAAGGCTGCTATGAATATAGTGGAACATGTGTCCTTGTGGCATAGTAGAACATATTTTGGATATATGCCCAGGAGTGTTATAGCTGGGCCTTTCGGTTGAACTACTTCCAAATTTCCAAGCAACCTCCAGATTGATTTCCAGAGTGGTTGTACCAGCTTGCAATCCCATCATCAGTGTAGGAGTGTTCCTCTTTCTCCACATCCTCTCTAGCGTCTGCTGTCACTTCAGGGTTTGATCTTAGCCATTCTGACTGGTGTGAGGTGAAATCTCAGGGTCATTTTTTGATTTTCATTTACCTGGTATCTAGGAATGTCAGACATTTCTTTAAGTGCTTCTTGGCCATTTGAGATTCCTCTGTTGAGAATTTTCTGTCTAGCTCTGTACCCCAATTTTTTTTATTTCATTCGATATATTTTTTATTTACATTTCAAATGATTTCCCCTTTTCTGGCCCCCCCACTCCCCAAAAGTCACATCAGCGCCCTTCCCTCCCCCTATTCTCCCACCCACTCCTTCCCACTTCCCTGTTCTGGTTTTGCCTTATACTGCTACACTGAGTCTTTCCAGAACCAGGGGCCACTCCTCCGTTCTGCTTGTACCTCATTTGATGTGTGCATTATGTTTTGGGTATTCCAGTTTTCCAGGCAAATATCTACTTATTAGTGAGTGCATACCATGATTGATCTTTTAACACTGGGTTACCTCACTTAGTATGATGTTCTCCAGCTCCATCCATTTGCCTAAGAATTTCATGAATTCATTGTTTCTAATGGCTGAATAAGTACTCCATTGTGTATATATACCACATTTTTTGTACCCATTCCTCCGTTGAGGGATACCTGGGTTCTTTCCAGCTTCTAGCTATTATAAATAGGGCTGCTATGAACATAGTGGAACATATATCCTTATTACATGCTGGGGAATCCTCTGCGTATATGCCCAGGAGTGGTATAGCAGGATCTTTCAGAAGTGAGGTGCCCAATTTTCTGAGGACTTGCCAGACTGATTTCCAGAGTGGTTGTACCAATTTGTAACCCGACCAGCAGTGGAGGAGTGTTCCTCTTTCTCCACATCCTCACCAACACCTGCTGTCTCCTGAGTTTTTAATCTTAGCCAGTCTGACTGGTATAAGGTGTTTTGATTTGCATTTCCCTGATGACTAATGAAGTTGAGCATTTTTTAAGATGTTTCTCTGCCATCTGAAGTTCTTCAGGTGAGAATTCTTTGTTTAACTCTGTACCCCATTTTTTAAATAGGATTATTTGGTTTTCTGGGGTCTAACTTCTTGAGTTCTTTGTATATATTGGATATTAGCCCTCTATCTGATGTAGGGTTGGTGAAGATCTTTTCCCAATTTGTTGGTTGCCGATTTGTCCTTTTGATGGTGTCCTTTGCTTTACAGAAACTTTGTAATTTTATGAGGTCCCATCTGTCAATTCTTGATCTTAGAGCATATGCTATTGGTGTTCTGTTCAGGAACTTTCCCCCTGTACCGATGTCCTCAAGGGTCTTCCCCAGTTTCTTTTCTATTAGCTTCAGAGTGTCTGGCTTTATGTGGAGGTCCTTGATCCATTTGGAGTTGAGCTTAGTACAAGGAAACAAGGATAGATCAATTCGCATTCTTCTACATGCTGACCTCCAGTTGAACAAGCACCATTTGTTGGAAAGGCTATCTTTTTTCCACTGGATGTTTTCAGCCTCTTTGTCGAGCATCAAGTGGCCATAGGTGTGTGGGTTCATTTCTGGATCTTCAATCCTGTTCCATTGATCCACCTGCCTGTCACTGTACCAATACCATGCAGTTATTTAACACTATTGCTCTGTAGTATTGCTTGAGGTCAGGGATACTGATTCCCCCAGAATTTCTTTTGTTTTTGAGAATAGTTTTTAACTATCCAGGTTTTTTGTTATTCCAGATGAATTTGAGAATTGCTCTTTCTATCTCTATGAAGAATTGAGCTGGGATTTTGATGGGTATTGCATTGAATCTGTATATTGCTTTTGGCAAAATGGCCATTTTAACTATATTAATCCTGCCGATCCATGAGCATGGGAGGTTTTTCCATTTTTTGAGGTCTTCTTCCATTTCCTTCTTCAGAGTCTTGAAGTTCTTGTCATACAGATCTTTCACATGTTTGGTAAAAGTTACCCCAAGGTACTTTATACTGTTCGAGGCTATTGTGAAGGGTGTCATTTCCCTAATTTCTTTCTCAGCCTGCTTATCCTTTGAGTATAGGAAGGCTACTGATTTGCTTGTGTTGATTTTATAACCTGCCACTTTGCTGAAGTTGTTTATCAGCTGTAGGAGTTCTCTAGTGGAGTTTTTTGGGTCACTTATGTAGACTATCATCTGCAAATAATGATAGTTTGACTTCTTCCTTTCCAATTTGTATCCCTTTGACCTCCTTATGTTGTCGAATTGCCTGAGCTAGTACCTCAAGTACAATATTGAAAAGATAAGGAGAAAGGGGGCAGCCCTGTCTAGTCCCTGATTTTAGTGGGATTGCTTCAAGTTTCTCTCCATTTAGTTTGATGCTGGCTACCGGTTTGCTCTATATTGCTTTTACTATGTTTAGGTATCGGCCTTGAATTCCTGTTCTTTCCAAGACTTTAAGCATGAAAGGATGCTGAATTTTGTCAAATGCTTTTTCAGCATCCAATGAAATGACCATGTGGTTTTTTTCTTTGAGTTTGTTTATGTAGTGGATTGCATTGATGGATTTTCGTATATTGAACCAACCCTGCATCCCTGGAATAAAGTCTACTTGATCATGGTGGATGATCGTTTTTTATGTGTTCTTGGATTTTGTTGGCAAGAATTTTATTGAGTATTTTTGCATGGATGTTCATAAGGGAAATTGGTCTGAAGTTCTCTTTGTTGGATCTTTGTGTGGTTTTGGTATCAGCATAATTGTGGCTACATAGAAGTAATTACGTAGTGTTCCTTCTGTTTCTATTTTGTGGAATAGTTTGTAGAGTATTTGTGTTAGGTCTTCTTTGAAGGTCTGATAGAATTCTGCACTAAAGCCATCTGGTCCCGTGCTTTTTTTGGTTGAGAGAGTTTCTATGACCCCTTTTATTTCTTTAGGTGTTATGGGACTGTTTAGATGATCTATTTGGTCCTTATTTAATTTTGGTATTTGGTATCTGTCTAGTAAATTGTCCATTTCCTCCAGATTCTCCAGTTGTGTTGAGTACAGGCTTTTGTAGTAGGATCTGATGATTTTTTGAATTTCCTCAGTTTCTGTTGTTATATCTCCCTTTTCATTTCTAATTTTGTTAATTTGGATACTTTCTCCTGCCCTTTGGTCAGTCTGGCTAAGGGTCTATCTTGTTGATTTTCTCAAAAAACTAGCTCCTGGATTAGTTGATTCTTTGTATGGTTCTCTTTGTTTCCATTTGACTGATTTCAGCCCTGAGTTTGATGATTTCCTGTCTTCTACTCCTCCTGGGGGAATTGGCTTCTTTTTGTTCCAGGGCTTTCAGGTGTGTAGTTAAGCTGCGAATGTATGCTCTCTCCAGTTTCCTTTTGGAGGCACCCAGGGCTATGAGTTTTCCTCTTAGCACTGCTTTCATTGTGTCCCAAAGATTTGGGTATGTTGTGCCTTCATTTTCATTAAATTCTAAAAAGTCTCTGATTTCTTTCTTTATTTCTTCTTTGGCCAAGGTGTCATTGAGTAGAGTATTGTTCAGCCTCCATGTGTATGTGGGCTTTCTGTTGTTTTTGTTGCCATTGAAGACCACTTTTACTCCATAGTGATCTGATAGGAGGCATGGGATTAGTTCGATCTTTTTATATTTGTTGAGGTCTGTCTTGTGACCAATTATATGGTCGATTTTGGAGAAGATACCATGAGGTGCTGAGAAAAAGGTATATTCTTTTGTTTTAGGGTGAAATGTTCTATAAATATCAGTCAAGTCGAATTGGTCCAAAGCTTCAATTAGTTTTATTGTGTCCCTGTTTAGTTTCTGTTTTCCTGATCGGTCCATTGAGGTGAGTGGAGTGTTGAAGTCACCCACAATTATTGTGTTAGGTGCAATGTGTGCTTTGAGCTTTAGTAAAGTTCCTTTTATGAATGAGGGTGCCCTTGCATTTGGCGCATAAATGTTCAGAATTGAAAGTTCTTCTTGGTGGATTTTTCCTTTGACCAGCAAGAACTGTACTTCTGTATCTCTTTTGATGACTTTAGGTTGAAAGTCAATTTTATCTGATATTAGAATGGCTACTCCGGCTCGTTTCCTGAGACCATTGGCTTGTAAAGTTGTCTTCCAGCCTTTTACTCTAAGGTAGTTTTTGTCTTTGACATTGAGGTGTGTTTCCTGTATGCAGCAAAATGTAGGGTCCTGTTTCCTTATACAGTCTGTTAGTCTATGTCTTTTTATTGGGGAGTTGAGCCCATTGATATTAAGAGATATTAAGGAATAGTGATTATTACTTCCTGTCATTTTCGATGTTATTTTTTATTTGAGTGGTTATCTTCTTTTGGGTTTGATGAAAGAAGGTAACTATCTTGCTTTTTCCAGTGTGTAGTTTCCCTCCTTGTATTGGAGTTTTCCTCTTATTATTCTTTGTAGAGATGGGTTTGTAGAAAGATATTGTGTAAATTTGGTTTTGTCATGGAATATCTTGGTTTCTCCTTCTATTGTTATTGAGAGTTTTGCTGGGTATAGTAGTCTTGGCTGACATTTGTGTTATCTTAGAGTCTGCATGAGATCTGCCCAGGATCTTCTAGCTTTCATGGTCTCTGGTGAGAAGTCTGGTGTGATTCTGATAGGTCTTTCTTTATATGTTACTTGGCCTTTTTCTCTTACTGCCTTTAATATTCTTTCTTTGTTTAGTACATTTGGGGTTTTGATTATTATGTGATGGGAGGTATTTCTGCTCAGGTCCAGTCTGTTGGAAGTTCTGTAGGCTTCTTGTATATTCGTGGGCGTCTTTCTTCCATAATTTTGTTGAAGATATTTGCTGGCCCTTTCAGCTGTAAATCTTCACTCTCATCTATACCTATAATCCTTAGGTTTGGTCTTCTCATTGTGTCCTGGATTTCCTGGATGTTCTGGGATACAAGCTTTTTGCATTTTGCATTTTCTTTGACTGTTGAGTCAATGGTTTCTATGGTATCTTCGGCATCTGAGATTCTTTCTTCCATCTCTTGTATTCTGTTGTTGATATTTTGCATCTATGTCCCCTGATTTCTTCTCACGGTTTTCTATCTCCAAAGTTGTCTCCCTTTGTGATTTCTTAGTTTTTTCTACTTCTGATTTTAGATCTGGATGGTTTTGCTTAGCTCCTTCACTTTCTTGTTTGTGTTTTCCTGTAATTCTTAAAGAGATTTTTGTGTTTCCTCTTTCATGACTTCTGCTGTTTGACTCACTTTCTCCTGCATTTCTTTAAGTCTTTTTTGCGTTTCTTCTTTATTGGCTTCTATCTCTTGAGCCTTATTCTCCTGAATTTCTTTAAGCCATTTTTGTGTTTCCATATACGGGTTTCTAGCTTATTCATGTTCCCCTGTATTTCTTTAAGAGATTCATTTATGTCCTTTTTGTGTTCTTCTAGCAGCATCATGAACAGTGATTTTAAATCCCAATCTTGTTTTTCTGGTGTGTTTGTGTAATCAGGACTTGTTGATGTTGGAGAGTTTGGTTCAGACACTGCCATATTGCCTAGATTTCTGTTAGTAGCCTTCCTGCATTTGCCCTTTGCCATCTTGTTATTTCTGGCATTAGTTGGTCTTGTCTCTGGCTGGTATTTGTGCCTCCTGTGAGGCTATAGGGCTATTTCTGCGACACTGGATGGCTGGGTTTCCCCTGTTACAGATTGCTAAAGCTCTGCCTTCCTCTAAGGTGCCCTTGCAGCCCTAGTGTGCCTTGCCCCAGGTTGTCTGTGTGAACCAGGCGGTGCCCGTTTGCTCCTTCAGTGAGTGCTGATGGTCTATGTTGCGGGACATTTTCTGAGTGCACGCCAGGCTGGGCAAACAACCACCTGGCCGGGTTTGTACACCGATTGCCCCCCCCCCCCCCCGCCCCCAACAGCCCTGGGCCTGGGTGCAGGTAAATGCCCGTTGGACTTAGACCCCCACGATGTTGGCCTTGGGTTATATTTGCATATCTCAGTCTGTCCTATTTCTCTGGTGCCCAAGAACCAAGATGGCGGAGAGACTCTCATAACTGACTGGCGGGAGGCAGATTTCTGATGTAGCTTCTGTGGGATGAAAGGCGCTGTAAATCTGCCATCGCTTGCAGCCTGGCTGGCCAGTGAAGGCCAGTGGTAGCGGGCGCAAGGCCTGCCTGGACCCTGTCACCTTGGTTCCACTGCTGATAGCCCTTCCACTGGACCAGCTGCTGTTGCAGCTGCTGCCGCTGACCTCTACCCCATTTTTTAATTGGGTTATTTGGGTTTTTCTTGAGAGTCTGACTTCTTGAATTCTTTATATATTTTAGATAATAGCCATCTGTCTGATAAAGGGTTAGTGAAGATCTCTATGTTTTCCTAATCTGTCGGCTACTATTTTGTCCTATTGACAGTGTCCTTTGCATTACAGAAACTTCAAAGTTTTATGAAATTCCATTTATTAATTCTTGACCTTAGTGTCTGAACCACTGGTGTTCTGTTCAGAAAATTTTCTTCTGGGACAATGCATTCAAGGCTGTTTCCCATTTTTTCTTCTATTAGATACAATGTGTGTCTAGTTTTACATTGAGATCTTTGATTCATTTGGAGTTGAGGTTTTTTTATGGGTGTTAAATATGGATCTATTTGCATTCTTCTGCATGCAGGCATCCAGTTAGACTATAACTATTTGTTGAAGATGCTCTCTGTTCCATCGCATGGTTTTGTATTCTTTGTCAAAAATCAAGTGTCCACACATATGTGAGTTTATTTCTGGGTCTTTGATTCTATTACATTGATTTACCTGTCTGATTTTATACCAATACCATGTAGTTTTATTACTATTGCTCTGTAGTACAGCTTGAAGTCAGGGATAATGATACCACCAGAAGAGGTTCTTTTATTGTTCGGGATTGGTTTAGCTGTCCTGTTTTTTTTTTTTTTTTTTTTTTTTTTTTTTGTGTGTGTGTGTGTGTGTGTGTGTGTTTTCACATGAAATTGAAAATTATTCTTTCAAGATCTGTGAAAGATCCTGTTGAAATTTTGATGGGGACTGCATTGAATCTGTAGGTTTTTTCTTTTGGTAAGAAAGCCATTTTCACTGCGTTAATCATACCAATCCAAGAGCAAGGGAGATCTTTCCATCTTCTGATACCTTCCTCAGTTTCTTTCTTCAGAGACTTGAAGTTCTTATAATACAGGTCTTTCATTTGCTTGGTTCTATAGAGTTACACAAAGGTATTTCATGCTATTTGTGGCTTTTGTGATGGGTACTTTCCCCCTAACTTCTTCCTTAGCCCATTTATTGCTTGCTTAGAGGAAGGTTACTCATTTCTTTGAGTTAATTTTGTGTTCAGCCACTTTGATGAAGATGTTTATCAGTGCAGGAGTTCTCTGATAGAATTTTTGGGGTCACTTATGTATACTATCATATCATCCACAAATAGTGATACTTTGACTTCTTCCTTTCTAATTTGTATCCACTTGATCTCCTTTAGTTGTCTAATTGCTCTAGCTGGAACTTCAAGTACTATATTGAAGAGATATGGAGAAAGAAGACAGTCTTGTCCCTGATTTTAGTAGAAATGCTTTAAGTTTCTCTCCATTTAATTTGATGTTTGCTATTGGCTTGCTGTTTATTGCTTTTATTGTGTTTAGTTATATACCTGTATCCCTTCTCTAAGACTTTTATCAAAAAGGATTGTTGGATTTTGTCAAATGCTTTTCAACATCTAGTGAGATGATCATGTGGTTTTTTTCTTTCAGTTTGTTTATATGGTGGACTATGTCGATGGATTTTTGTATATTGAACCACCTGTACATCCCTGGGATGAAGCCTACTCCATCATGATTGATGATGTCTTTGATGTGTTCTTAGATTTGGTTTTGGAGTATTTTATTGACTATTTTGGCATCAATGTTCATAAGGGAAATTGGTCTGACATTCTCTTTGTTGAGTGTTTGTGTGGTTTAGGTATCAGGGTGACTCTGGCCTCATAGGATGAGTTTGGCAGAGTTCCTTCTGTTTCTATTTTGTGGAATAGTTTGAGGAGCTCAATAGTTAGCTCTTCCATGAAAATCTGGTAGAATTCTGCATGAAAACCATTTGGCCTAGGGTTTGTTTTGGTTGGGAGATTTTAAATGACCACTTCTATTTCCTCTGGGGTTATAGGACTATTTATAAGGTTTTCCTAATCTTGATTTAGCTGTCTAGAATATTGTTCATTTCATTTAGATTTTCAAATTTTGTGGAGTAGAGACTTTTGAAGTAAGATCTAATGATTCTTTGAATTTCCTCAGTGTCACGTTATGTCCCTCTTTTTATTACTGATTTTGTTAATTTGGGTATTGTCTCTCTGCCTTTTAGTCAGTATGGCTAAGGGTTTGTCTA
Source organism: Apodemus sylvaticus (assembly GCF_947179515.1). NCBI lineage: Eukaryota > Metazoa > Chordata > Mammalia > Rodentia > Muridae > Apodemus > Apodemus sylvaticus. The sequence goes on along the minus strand of NC_067495.1, from coordinate 54,102,025 downwards.
TCTTATTGATTTTCTCAAAGAATCAACTTTTTTCATTGATTTTTTTTTTGTGTGTGTGTTGTTCTCTGTTTCTAATTGACTGATTTGAGCCCCGGGTTTGATTATTTCCTGCTTTCTACTCCTCCTGGGTGTGTTTGCTTTTTTTGTTTTCTAGAGCCTTCAGATGTACTTTTAATTTGTAAGTGTGAGAGTACTTAGTGCTATGAACTTTCCTCTTAGCACTCCTTTCATACTGTCCCATAAATTTAGGTATGTAAGTGCCCTCATTTTCATTGAATTCTGGAAAGTCTTATTTATTTCTTCCCTGACCCAGTGATTGCTGAGGAGAGACCTGTTCAGTTTCCATGAATATATAGGCGTTCTGTTATTGTTAAAGTCCAGCTTTAATGCATGGTTATCTGATAAGATGCATGTGGTTATTTCAATCTTCTATCTGTTGAGGTTTGCTTTGTGACCAATTATATGGTCAATATTGGAGAAGGTTCTGTGAGTTGCTGAGAAAAAGGTATATTCTTTTGTGGTTGGGTGAAATGTTCTATAGATATATGTTAAGTCCATTTGAATCATAATTTCTGTTACTGTATTTGTTAGGGTTTTACTGCTATAAGCAGATACCATGATCAAGGTAACTCTTATAAGGACATTTAATTGTGGCTGGTTTACAGGTCCAGTCCTTCACCAACGTGGAAATACGTGCAGGAGGATCTGAAAGGTCTATATCTTGTCTGAAGGCAGCTAGGAGAAGAATGGCTTCCAGAAAGCTAGGAAGAGAGTATTAAAACGCACACCCATAGTGACACACCTACTCCAACAAGGCCACACCTACCAATAGTGCCACTCTCTGAGTCAGGCATATAAAAACTATCACAGTTAGTTTTGTTATTTCTCTGTTTAGTTTCTGTCTCAGTTGCTGAGAGGTGGTGTTGAGGTCTCCAATTATTTTTTAAAAATTATTTATTTATTTCATATATATGAGTACACAGTAACTGTCTTCAGATACACCAGAAGAGGGCATCAGATCTCATTACAGATGGTTGTGAGCCACCATGTGGTTTCTGGGAATTGAACCCAGGACCTCTGGAAGAACAGTCAGTCTTCTTAAACACTGAGCAATTTCTCCAGCCCCAGAGACCTCTCACTATTAATATGTGAGGTTCGATGTATAATTCAAGCTTTAGTAATGTTTCTTTTATGAATGTGAGTGCCTTTGCATTTGGGGCATAAATGTTCAGAATTGAAATGTCCTCTTGGTGGATTTTTCCTTTGATGCGTATGAACTGACCTTCCCTGTTTCTTTTGATTACTTATAGTTGAAAGTCTATTAGATATTAACTTCTTTCTTGGGTCCCTTTGCTTGGAAAACCTTTTTTCCAGTTCTTTATATTGAGATAATGACTATCTTTGTTGCTGAAATGTGTTTCTTGTATACAGCAGAATGATAGATTCTGTTTATGAATCCATTCTGCTGTCCCGTGTCTTTTAACTGGGGAATTGAGTCCATTGATTTTGATATGTTAATAACCAATGATTGTTACTTCCTGTTATTTTGATGTTGGTTGTGGTTGTGTGGTTGTGTGTGTGTGTGTGTGAGTGTGTACATGTGTTTCTCTTCTATTGGTTTTAATGGTGTGAAATTATTTCTTGTGTTTTCTTGAGTATAGTTAGCCTCATTGGTCTGGTGTTTTTCTTCTAGTATCCTCCCTAGGGCTGGGTTAGTAAAAAGGTATTGTTTGAGTTTGGTTTTGCCATGGAATATCTTGGTTTCTCCATCTCTGGAGATTGAAAGTTTTGCTGGGTATAGTAGTTTGGGCTGACATCTATGGTCTCTTGTGGTCTATACTACCTCTGCCCAGGCCCTTTTAGCTTTTAGAGTCTCATGAGAAATTGAGTGTAATTCTGATAGGTCTGCCTTTATATGTTACTTGGCTTTGTTTTCCTTGATGCTTTTTTCCCTTGCTGCTTTTAAAATTCTTTGTTCTGTATATTTAGTGATGTGATTATTATGTGTTGGGAGGATTTTTCTTTTCTGATCCAGTTTGTTTGGTGTTCTGTAAGCTTCTTGTGCATTTATAGGCATCTCTTTCTGTAGATTAGGGAAATTTTCTTCTATGGTTTTGTTGAAGGTGTTTCCTGGGCCTTTGAGCTGGGAATCTTCTATTCCTCCTCCTCCTTTTCCTCCTCCTTCTATTCCTATTATTTTTAGATTTGGTATTTTTTAAGTGTTCCAGATTCCTAGATGTTTTTTGTCATGGACTTTTTAGATTTTGAATTTTCTTTGATTGATATATTCATTTCTTTTATAGTATCTTCTACACCTGAGAGTCTCTTTTCCATCTCCTGTATTCTACTGGTGATGCTTGCATCTGTTGTTCCTGTTTTCTTTCCTTGGTTTTCCATCTACAGGATTGCCTAATTTTGTGTTTTCTTTATTGATTCTATTTACCTTTTCAGGTCTTTGAAAGTTTCATTCATATGCTTGACCTGTTTGATTGGATTTACCTGTATTTCTTTATATCTATTTTCTTCCTCTTTCAAAGCCTCTGCTTGTTTGAATGTATTTTCCATATTTTCTTAGGGGGGTTTATTCATGTCCTTTTAAAGGCCTCTGTCATCTTTATAAGACTGGATTTAAGATACTCTTCCTGTGCTTCAATTTCATTAGGAAATCCAGGGTTTGTTGCTGGACTCTGGTGGTGCCATTTTAGCCTGGGTCTTGTTGATTGTGTTCTTTTTTTCTATATTCTTTGTTTGCATACCAGTGACTGCATTCCATGTGTGTTCTTTTGTGATTGGGTTACCTCACTTAGGATGATAATTTCCAGTTCTAACCATTTGCCTAAGAATTTCATGAATTCATTGTTTTTAATTGCTGAGTAGTATTCCATTGTGTAAATATACCACATTTTCTGTATTCATTCCTCCATTGAGGGACATCTGGGTTCTTTCCAGGTTCTGGCTATTATAAATAAGGCTGCTATGAACATAGTGGAGCATGTGTCCTTATTGCATGCCTGGGAATCCTCTGGGTATATGCCCAGGAGAGGTATAGCAGGGTCCTCCGGAAGTGTCAATGGAATCCATCAATGCAATCCACTACATAAACTCAAAGGAAAAAAAAACACATGGTCATTTCATTAGATGTTGAAAAAACATTTGGCAAAATTCAGCATCCTTTCATGCTAAAAGTCTTGGAAAGGACAGGAATTTAAGGCCCATACCTAAACATAGTAAAAGCAATATACAGCAAACGAGTAGCCAACATCAAACTAAATGGAGAGAATCTTGAAGCAATACCACTAAAATCAGGGACCAGACAAGGTTGCCCCCTCTCTCCATATCTTTTCAATATAGTACTTGAAGTTCTAGCTAGAGCAATTAGACAACATAAGGAGGTCAAAGGGATACAAATTGGAAAGGAAGACGTCAAAGTATCACTATTTGCAAATGATTGTGTTCTTTTCATGTCCTTTAGACATCTGGTTTTCCCCGGTGTTGGCTGGATAATTCTCATGGCAATAGAACTTCGCTGGAAGGTGGGGTAAGCTCTGGGACAGACAGTGGAGATCAAGGTACCCTTGTCTATTGGCTGTGCCTCAGGCAGACCCCACTCTGCACACTGTGTTGCAGAGGACCCTATTTTGTAGATTGTGTCCCAATCAGACCCAGATGGGGTGGCAGGAAGGTCCAACTAAGATGGGTAGTCTGTCAGGGTTCCAAGTTGGTTAGTTTTGGGGCTCAGAAGGTTTCCATGGTGGCAGGGCACTCTTGGAGTCCTACAAGTCTCTTCCAGAGAGCAAGGCCAGAGCTAGACCATGGATTTTCAGGGACTGTGGTAACCACTCACCTCTCCAGGCTGTCTAAAGTAGACCAGCTATGGTTGCAGAGGGTTCCAACTAGGATGGGTGATTGGGCAGGATTGCAAGCTGGTTTGTTTTGGGGCCCCTGAATGTTTCCACAGGGAGGCAGGATGCTCTTGGGGTCTTACAAGGTTCCCCAATGTGTAGCCCAGGCTGACTGAGCTTGTTATCCTCTTGCCTTGGCTTTCTTCAGCAAACCTATTGGTGTGTACTACCACAAATGGCAAGTACTTTTAAAGTTATTAAAATTTATTTTTAAAATGTCCATGTGTGCATGCGTGTGCGTGTGCGTGTGCGTGTGCGTGTGTGTGTGTGTGTGTGTGTGTGTGTGAGAGAGAGAGAGAGAGAGAGAGAGAGAGAGACAGAGAGAGAGAGAGAGAGATAGACAGAGACAGAGAGACAGAGAGAAAGAGAGACTGAGAGAGGGAGAGGAGACAGAATGTGTGTGGGTATATGCACATACATGAAAACTCACAAGAAGCCAGGAGAGTGTGTCAGATCTGCAGTTGGAAGTGCTGGGTGAGCTGTCCATTATAGGTGCTGAGAACTAAATTTGGGTCTTTTGGAATACCAGAAAGCCTCTTAACCATTGAGCAATCACTCTAGCCCCTTAAAATCATTTTTAGTAGTAGAAAAATCTTCACTGCATTTTCCCCTTAAACATATGTAAGTAATCAGTTTGTAACCATTTATTTGTAGCAAAATACTGTTGCAATATGATCATACTTCCATGCAGGTTCTTCATCAGAGTTTAAACAAATAGAGCCATCAAATCTTGAAGTTTCAGCCTCCATCATTATGAGTTAACTAAATCTCACTTCTTGGGTCTTTGTTTTGTTTCATTTTGATGTAGGACCTCACTATGTTGCCAGGCTGGCCTTGAGCTCCCAATCCTTCTGCCTTGGCTTTTTGAGCAATGAGATTATAAGTAGGTGTTTCCAAATCTAGCTAATAATGAAAACTAAATTATTAGAATATATGCATATGATAAAGAAATCTATAAATAATCAATATATAATATATGCAGATGATTCATTTTAATAAGATGAATGCATATGTTTATGACTGCATAAATGTGTATTGTATTTTGTAAATGACTGAAATATTATTAGTCCCATGACAGTGATATGATATCAAAAGAGAGAATTTCTCATCAAAAATGTTTTACTCTTACTGATGATGTCCAAAACTTACAAGAATTTAACAAAGTTTGAGTCAGAACACAAAATTAGATGAATCAAGTGTCACTTTGATGCAGTTTTCTTTTTAGTTGGAAAGATAAAGTGTTTTTCTGTGTGCTATAGGAATAAAAGTATATTGGTGTGTTCCTATAATGTGTCAGTAATGTATTCCCAAGTGTTCTTGAGACCTGTGTAGATACTATTAATGTTTCAGTAAATCCACTTCCATATGCCACACTACAATGTATCCTCTCTGTGTTGTCCTCAACATACAAGTACTCATTTTCAAAATTCAAATTGGAGACTTTCTGCACAGGTCAAACACTATGGTACACTCTGTAGATGTAATAAATTCTTTCCTCCCCAGGTTGATTTGGACATGGTGTTTTATCATTGCAATAGAAACCCTAACTAATATAGTAGGAAGCAGTAGGAAAGTTCTCTTTGTCAGAGATAGGTAGAGTTAACCAATGTGAAGGAAAAAAGCAAAAGACACTGCGACCTCTGTACTCAGGACTGAGTCTCATTGGGAGTATCAGCATGGATTGTGGCTGTCCTGCTTAGATTTTTGTCACCTTGACACAAGCTAGAGTCATTTGGAAAGAGGACATCTCAATTGAGAACATGCCCCAATCAGATTGCCTGTAGGCAAGTCTGTGTTGCATTTTCTTGATTGGTGATTGATTAGGAAGAGCCCAGTCCTTTATGAGCAGTGGTATACCTTGGACCTGAGTTGCATAAAAAGCAAGCTGAGTGAGCCATTGGAAGCAAGCCAGTAAGTGCTATTCTCCCCTGGTTTATGCTTCAGTTCCTGCCTCCAGGTTCATGACTTGAGTTACTGTAGTAGTTTGAATGAGAATGGACTCCATAGGTTCAAATATTTGAATGCTTGGTCCCAAGTTGGGGGAACTGTTTGGGAAGGATTAGGAGGTGTGGTCTTGTTGGAAGGTCTCTCTCTCTCTCTCTCTCTCTCTCTCTCTCTCTCTCTCTCTCTCTCTCTCTCTCTCTCTCTCTCTCCATACTTGTGGATCACATGTAAGCTCTCAGCCACTTCTCTAGTTTTCTAGCATCCTTCCCACCAGCTGTAATGTTCCTCATGGATTTTTAACCCCCTGGTATGATGATTCCCCAAATTAAATACTTTCTTGGTTGCCTTGGCAATAATGTTTTGCCATGACAATAGAAAAGTGAAAATAAATGCTGGTAGGCTATCATATATAATAAGCCCTTCCCTCCTGAAGCTGCCTTGGGTCATGGTGTTTTACCATAGCGGCAGGAAAGTAACTAAAATAATGATACAAACTGTCTAAAGCCTCAGTTTTTCTAAGTGCAAAATGGAAGTTAAAACGTTGCTAAAGTCAAGGCTGGTGTGAAGACTCACAGGACCTGATGCATGTGATGCATTTTAAACCATGCCTGCTCTGCAACAAGTACTTTGTATTTGCTGTATTGACCTCTTCCCTTACCAGAAGAACTAGGTAATGATTAAGGGATGAGAGAGTAAAAGGTAAGATGCTGACAAGGTTTGAGGTAGGTGGCCATATCTGTTTCTCTGAAGTTTACTTCTTAGTATTACTAATGTTATTATTGGTATTGTTTAAGACACTGTTTTACTTTATATTCCAAGCTGGTATAGTACTGATCCCTCTGGCCTAAGTATCCTCAGAGTTGGGATTGCAAATGTGGTCCACCATGTATGGCTAGAATAGATTTCTAATGCTGGAGGAATATACAAGGTATGTCTGGATCTTCATAGATTAACTATGAAGTAAGAAATCAATTTTTGCAGTGCTGGGGACTGAACACAGGGCCTTGCATATGCTAGGCAAGTGCTGTCCACTGAGCTCTACTGCAACCCCACAGCCAGCAATTGAGATCAGTTTACTTTTGTGCAGGCACTGCTTCAGGGCTTAGAGAACTGATAAAAAATGCCCAGTATCTGTGTGTGTCTAATCATCTATGAGAGTCATTGGAGACCCTGGGTCTGTGTTTTGCAATGTAACCAAGTCCAGATCTCACCTGCTGAGATGCTGACCAAGAATGGTGGAGTTGCTTTAAAATGAAGAACATTCATAAAATGGACCTTGTGTAGCAGAATATCCCGTTTCATAGTTTTCCCTTTCTAATACAAGTTATCACATAATCTAAATTTGCTGAAAACTTACTGTGAGCAAGGCTGGTCTTGAACCTCTGATCATCTTGCTTCCATCTCCTAAGTTCTGGGACTGCAGCTGTGAGCATCATCCCTTTCTTTTTAGTGAAAAATTTCAAATACATCTAAAGGTAGAGACACCAGTATAATACATTCTTTTCTGAACATGTCCATTATCAACCCCTGTCTTGTTCTTGTCCTCATTCATTCTCCCACCCTGAATATTTTGAAACAAACCTCAACACACTATTCACACATTTCTAAAGAATATACTATTTCTTTTTAACTGGGGTGAAATGTAAACTAAGACAATTCCTTTCTTTTCCTTTTTGATATTTCTCCTTTCCTTTACCTACCTCTAGATCCTTTCTTATTGCCCATACACTCCTCTTTGCTCTCTTTCAGATTTATGGTCTATTTTGCATATATATATATTTTATATATATACATACACATACATATACATACACACATACAATTTGCAATTTGGTCCATCTATATAATGTTACTCCTATGTATATTTTAGAAACTACACTCTTAACGTCTCACATGGCTGCCTAAATTGAGCTGAACAGGCACAACAATAAACATGGCAAAGTGGACAGGGAAAACCCATGAGTCCTCCACCATACCCAAAGAGCTAAGTCAACTGAGGACTGCTGAGCACAAGAGAAATAATGCCTCCCCATTCTCTAGCCTCTGGTACGCACTGTTTTCTGTCTCTATGTATTTGACTGTTCAAGGCACCTCATGTAAGTAGACATACACAATATTTGTACTTTTAATGTCTGACCTAGCACTGAGGATTTCTCCCAGTTCAATACAGTTTTACACAGCATCGTGTGTTCATGGTTCATTCACAATGTAGCATGGTGGTTCAGAACTGTATTCATTTGTAAGGCCAGAATAGCCAGAGCCTTTTGTATGTAAGCTACACAAATAGTGTCCTGATGCAGCTATAGCCCTAGCCCTCCATTGCCAATCTTATTGATATACAACCCCCTCTTTGGTCAATGGGAGCCTCCACAACTTGGCTCCCTAGTTCTTTGGACACAACAATACCATGATGGTAGTGCCCTTGCTCCCAGGTATAATTGAAAGATCCAGACATAGCCTGTATTTTTCTTGCCATTTCTATTTTCCCCAAACATCCTGGTTCTTACTAATGGGAAACAGTATTCAGAGATCACAGTAAGGGTCATGGGTCACTCATTAATTTCAATTATTTCTTATTTAAGAATACATTACTTGAACTGTAAGTATTCCTCAGTGGTTGGGCATTTGCCTACCATGTTCAAAGGCTTGGGTTTCATCTTCAGTATTGTATATGACTCTAAACCCAAGCTAAACATTCTTCTTCTTGATAGTAATAATGGTAATATTCATTGTATAAGATTTGGAAAGATCAATTTAGATATTAAAATGTATGGTGAAATGTCAGTGAGGTTCTCTTCTAAAATTATTCATCATCTAGGAAGATATCAGCTTATATATGAGTTCTTTCTTAAAATCCCTTTCATTGTAAGATGGCCTCTTTTGGGGGAGCATATTAATCTGAATTGACTTTAACTCTGAGAGTTTTGAGTGCTTCTAGAAGTCACTGGATAGAATTGATAGGGTGTAGGCAAAGACATCCTCTTTTACCTATTTTACTGTTGCTGTTTAGTTTTGCATTTGCTTCCGAGGCAGGTTTTCATTAAGTAGCCTGGCTGTGAACTCTTAAATCGTTCTGCCTTTCGAGTGCTGGGTATGGCTAGTTAATCATCACATGCAGCCCCACTTGTCTGCATTATCTTTTCTTTCTAGTATATTTAGGGTCTTGTCCACAAACTCATGCGAATTTTTGTACATTCTGGTGTCCTGAAATGTTCCTCTGTTTTCTTACAGCAATTTCATTGTTTTGGACACACAGATATACATATATTATATATTATATATATATAAGACAGAGAAGGAGGAGGGAGGGAGGGAGGGAGGGAGGGAGGGAGGGAGGGAGGGAGGGAGGGAGGGAGAGAGAGAGAGAGAGAGAGAGAGAGAGAGTCTGATGTACCCCAGGCTGGTTTTCATATTCTCTATGTAGTTGAGGATAACTTTGAACTTTTGATCTTCCTGTGTGAAGTGAAGTTCTTGAACACTTCACTTCATTTGAAGTCTTGACATATGCAATGATACTTAGCATAGATTTAGTAACTAGATGTGGCTGTGTAACTCACATTGGCAAATGCTACTTGTTAAAAATGAACTTTTTTATATATTTTTATTTTCTATATTCTTTGTTTATAATCCAAAAGCTTTCCCCTTTCCTAGTTCCTCCCTCCCCATATGTCCCATAAGTCAAGGTCATTTTTACTTTGTATATAGCATATAACATATCTACACAATGAGTGAAGAGGCTCAGCATCTTTATATTGTGAAGATGGATACTCAGTTGGATAAAAATTTCCACTGATAGCATCATACAAATTATCAGATGATTGTGTCCCAGTTAGAATGGACTTGAGGAAGATGTGAGGCTAGCATTCTGGTCTTCAAATTTACTTACCTGTCAAACCTGGAGAAAGAAAATGGAAAGTAACATATTTTGTCATATTGTAATACTGACATTTAAAGTTTTAATTATAAGTACTATCAATTACAAAAGCTATACTTGGAACTATTTTCACTTCAGAGTAAACTTTCTGTGTCAATCTAAAAAGGGGTGCAATGAAACATAACTTCCATATTTATTTAGTAACCGATCCTCTACTAAGAACTGCACATTATTTTAAAAAGTACTTTCATTGTTACATGTTCTCTACAACGTAATAGTTCATTTGTTGAAGAGAATATTTTCCTAATGCATGAATATTTTCCTCAGATATATTCTGACAACAAATTGTGTATGTGTATATTTGATGTGTATGTGTACATTTGAAGTATTCAAAACATTTTTCCAGTGGAGGAGGGGCTCGCAAGGCTCCACCCTTTATTAACTGAAGATTTATGAACTGTTAACTGTGGGTAGGGGGAAGAGATTCTATGGCCCCACCCATCTCTAAGGAATTCTAGACAGTTAACTGTTGTTAGTCAGAGGAGCTCATGAGACTCCACCCCTCCCCATGGATTTCTATGCAGTTAATGATCGATGGGGGAGGGGGAGAAATTTCTGTTAGTGATGTAGCCAATAGTTAGCTTGACAATGCTCTTATGGGTAACCTTAAATTTTGTGATTAGCAATGACCAAAAAGACATATGTAGGATGAACAAGGCCTGCGGCAAGAATGCTGGGGGGAGGCATGAAAGGGTACTAGGGGGTGAATATGGCCAAAGTATGTTATCTACATATATGAAAATGTCACAATAAAACCTGTTATTATGTATGACTAATATATGCTAATATTTTTTCTGTAATCATAAGGCATTTTAATCAGTTGATTTCAGGCAGCTATGTAGTTGGTCAAATTATATAATTAACAAATAATTTAAAAAATTGATAAACTTAAAAACTGTATAGAGAGATGGCTCACTGGTTAAGAGCAATTGTTGCTTTTACAGAGGACCCAGGTTCAGTTTCTAGCACTCACACCATGCCTAATTATTATCTGTAACCCTAGTTGCAGATCTAATGCCCTCTTTTGATCTATACAGGCACTAGGCATGCATGTGATGTACATACATACATGCAGGAAAATAATCACATGTAAAAATTAAGTCTATAACATTTTAAATGTTATATTGGGAAAGCATTTCAATAAAATGACACCTTTTCCCTTTGCTTATTGTCTTAAAAGCAAATGCTTCATTGCAAGAATGAGACAGATATGGGAAGAGAAAAGGACGACTGAATATCACCAAAATACAATGTGTAAAATTATCAAATAATTAACAAAAAATATTTTAAAAGTGAGGCAGAATTTGGCACCCATCATATGACTAGTTTTCATTTCTCACATAAGTGAGTAAACTGTTGCATACAAACAAAATTTGGAGATTGGAGGCTGGAGAGATAGCCCAGTGGCTAACAGCATATTTTCTTGCTAAGAATTCAAGTTTGATTCCAGCAGTCACATTAGGCCACTTAAAACTACCATGAATCAGCTTCAGGGGCCAGAACCTCTTTGACATCCTTGGGCACATGCACACACACACACACACACACACACACACACACACACACACACACACACATACACACACACACATGTACGAATACCAAAAATTAAAGAACAATTGGAGATGGAACATTTTTCTTGAGCATGGGTGATATAAAGTAATAATCTCTATGTGGTGATGTAAAGTTATAATCTCTACACTAAGGACACAGAGGCAAGAGCATCGTGAGTTCTAGGACAACCTGAGCTATATAGCAAGATCCTGTCTCAAAACCAAACCTAACCGAACACACACAAAACCAGCATACTTTCGTTTATATCATACTACTTAGTTCTCTGATTTCTCCCCTTGTTAAATGTAAAAAATGCATGGTAATTTATCATAAAATTATAGCTATTAATTAGGTTTGGTGGCCCAGGCCTGTAGCTCCAGCTACCCAGGTGGCTGAGCCAGAAAAATTATAAGTTCATAGATTTCCTAGTTCAAGGTCAGCACTGGCAGATTACTGAAATGCTATTTCAATAAAAAGTAAGGGCCTGAGCTGTGGGGGAAGGGTTTACGTGGCTCCATTCATCTCCTAAAGATTTATAGACCAATATCTGTTATCAGGGGAGGGTCTCAGGCTGTGTAATTCTCCCTGAGAATCTCTATGCAGTCAGTGAATGCTGTGGGAGGGAGAGATTTCCTCTAGTGGTGTAGCCAATAGGACCTGCACAACTTTAACCCCAATATTCCCAGAGGCACAAGCAGAAGGACCTCTGTGGGTCTGTGGTCAGCTTGCTCTACATAGCAATTCCAGGACAGCCAAGGCTACAGAGTGGGACCCTGTCTTTTTGTTGTTGTTGTTGTTTGTTTTTTGTTTTATTTTTTTATTTTTATTTATTTATTTTTTTTTGTTTTTTGAGACAGGGTTTCTCTGTGTGTGTGGTCCTGGCTGTCTTGGAACTCACTCTGTAGACCAGGCTGGCCTTGAACTCAGATATCTGCCTGCCTCTGCCTCCCAAGTGCTGGGATTACAGGCATGCACCAACACGTCAGGCAACCCTGTCTTTTAAAACAGTGAAAAATGGTTAGAATATGGTTAGGTGATAAAGTGCTTGCCTGTCTTTCATAAGGATAATCGATACCCTGTACTGCAAACAAACAAAGAAACTAACAAATATCTAAGAGCTGACAACTCCCTTTCTGATCCTCATTTAATTTTGCTCAAAACAAAGACTTGAAGTAACTTTACTTGATAAGCAATGTGCTACTGTGCCTTGATCTGTTATTTTCCATTCACTAATGCAAGTGTGCACCATATTTGAAAGTTTCCCTTTTTGGTATCATATACTTTTTACATTGGGGACAACTCCTAGTAAATTTCAGAAGGTCAAATTGTAAAAGGGCAAGTAGACATGGAAACCTGTTCCTTTATCATGGCTGTACTTTGGAAAGGTTAATATTAGAAAAGAGTGTATTTCTTTAAATGCTTCTCAACCATTGAGATTTCTCTGTTGAGAATTCTCTGTTTTGCTCTGTACCCCATTTTTAAATTGGCCTATTTGGTTTTTTGGAGTCTAACATCTTGAATTCTTTATATATTTTGAATACTAGCCCTCTATCTGGTGTAGGGTTGGTAAAGATCTTCCCAATCTGTAGCTTGCCATTTTGTTCAATTTACAGTGTCCTTTGCCTTACAGAAGCGTTTCAGTTTCATGAGGTCCAATTTATTAATTGTTGATCTTAGAGCCCGAGCCATTTGTGTTCTGTTCAGGAAAATTTCCCCTGTGCTAATGAGTTTGAAGCTATTTCCTACCTTCTCCTCAATTAGGTTCAGTGTATCTGGTTTATGTTGATGTCCCTGAACCACTTGGACTTGAGCTTTGTAGAAGGTGATAAATATGGATCAGTTTGCATTCTTCTACATGCTGACTGCCAGGTAGACCAGCACTTTTTGTTGCTGAGGCTCTCTTTTTTCACTGTTTGGTTTTGGCAACTTTGTCAAAGATCAAGTGTGCAGAGATATGTGGGTTCATTTCTGGGTCTTCCACTCTATTCCACTGATCAAAATGAAACAAAAACAAAACAGACAAAAAGCAAAAGAACAAAACAAGAACAAGAAGAAAACATTTAGAAATTTCTTTCCCTTTGCCTCCATGTGCTGCTTGGAAGGTCCTTACCTTATTCCACATATATATATATGCCACCTCTTTTGGAATTTTATGGTCTTGTATGTGGATTCCAAATCTCACATTGTGAAGATCCAAACATGATTTTGGTGGTCACAAGCACAGGAATAAAGAGAATAAGGTTTTTGTTTACAAAATTAAGAGGAGGAAAGCAATATTTACTAATTAATATTTAACTTATAATTTGTGTGACAGTAAACACAAATATATAACTAAATAATGAATACTGTAAGTTGATATTTTGTTATGTTATCAACAGCTCTAGTGGATGCTGTGATAAAATACCATGATCAGAAGCAACATGGAGAGGGAAGGGTTTACTTCCCTTGCATTCCTACATCATAGTCCATCACCATAGGAAGTCAGGGCAGAATTTCAAGGCAGGAAACCAAAGGCAGGAACTGATGCAGTAGAAATGTCAGTTGGGAAAATGGATCCATCAAATTTACCTGTAGGGAAGCCTGTGGTGGGTGTATTTTCTTGATTGATGATTACTATGATTGTGGGGTTGGGCTAGCTCATCATGGTTAGTACCACCTTGGGCTGGTAGTCCTGGATGGTATAAGAAAACAGGCCACAAAAGACAGGAGGAACAAGCCATTAAGCAGCATTCCTCAACAGCCTCTGCTTCATTTCTGCCTGCCAGTCTTCTGGTCTGCTTGAGCTCCCGACCTGATTTCCCTTCATGAGGAAGTTTAAGCTATAAGCTGAAACCAACCCTTTCCTCCCCAAGTTACTTTTAGTCATGGTGCTCTAGCACAGCAAGAGAAACTCTAAGTCAAGAGAGAAGATGAGGAAGGAAAAGCAACAAAATCAATTTTTGTTTGAAAATGTCATAATCAAATGCAAATCTAATGCTGTGCATTTAAATAAAACAAAATAATCGATGTTGTAAGTTATCTTAGTTACTCAAATAGAATGAGTGAATTGCTCTCATAAGTCTTATCTCCCCCCACCACTGGAGAACCATAATGTAGTGTCCTTAAAGGAGCAATGGGCTTGGGTGTGATAATCAATGCTTATATTTCCAGTATGGGGAGACTGGGGCAGGAGGATTGTGAGTTGTGGATGTTCTGGGCTATATAACATGACTCTGTCTCTTCTCAAATAAATAAGTGATTAAGCTGTGATGCATTGATACCTTGTACTACTACCCAAAACCAAAATACACACCCTCCTGCTACAACTGTGTTTTAAGTGAGCCTCAGAGGACTTGTACTGGATGGAACAACTGATGTTGGGTTACAAAGTCAAGTGTTCCCTTGTGTAACCCTTTTGGAACACCACAGTTACAGTAACAAGAGAGCTTCCTAAATCCCAGGAGTGGAGAAGGGAGGTAACTCTGCTTGCAATGGACAGCAAGAGGTTCTCTGATGGATATTTTCTTAAAATGTGAGCAATTTTAGTTTCTTTACATGCTCTTATTTTGTAACTTTATTTGCAACTAATTTATACTTTGGCCTAAGTCAGTTAAAGTGTGGATAGAATACATAAATATTTGAGAAGTTCCATGATTTAAGTAATTTGATAAAATTAAACTCTTATCTTTTGAAATAAGATGTTCACTCTCATTCTTTTGGCATTTTCCCCTCAGTATCTACATGTGACAAAATGCATCAAGCAATATATATTTTGTAAGCCTGCCTATTTTGTTGTTTTCTTTTCCTAAGATGACACCAACTCTAGGAATGAAAAAAATAAAAATAATTAAAAGGTAAAGATATTTGAAAGGGCAGGCCAATATTTTAAAGTTCCCCATAGAGTGTAGCTCATGCTTATTGCTTTATTGGAAGCACTGGAGGCAGACCAATCCCTACTGAAAGTCCAAAGTTTTGAAGGGCTTGGTCTATCAGTGCTACGTTTTCTTGTGTTTTGTTTTTTTTTTTTTTTTCAGCCTCAAAACACAATTATTTGCCTTGGGGTTGGTGCTATTAAGTACTTTATTTCGACAGGTTCTTATGTATCCAGGCTGGCCTAGAACTTGCTTTGGTCCCACTGTTTCTACTTTCCAAGCCTATTTCTGAGATTCTAGACATGCAACCAGTTTATGCATTGCTGGGGTTCTAACCTAGGGTCTCATGCATGCTAGGCAAGCTATATTGCCCAGCTTCTACTGATATGTTTTATAGGGTGCTTGGCCATTGGGAAGGTCTTTTAATTGCTTAATGTAGGGTAAGGTATAAGAAACACCACTAGGAGGTATGTGTCGTATATGTGATGTGCTATCTGTTGGGATGACACTGATGGTCCCATATCTTTCCTTCTGTAGGTTCTATAGTCCATTTCCTGAAGCAGTGTTCCTGCACCCTACCAGAACACACATAGAAACACTCAACCCTGAGGGCTGGGAAAATGGCTCGGCAGCTAAAGCATTTGCTCTTCATACATAAGGAGCTGAATTCAAATCCCCAGCACCCACAAGCACCATGTCAGTAACCTAGCATTGTGGAGTGGGGAGAGGAAAGTCCCAGAGATTGCCTGTCTGAATTGGCTCTAACCTATTCATGAATGGACACAGGCACATGCACCTCCATATTCACATATGTGCAACCTCCTCACCCAAGAAATACCCAGCCCTCTTCATCCTTGGCCCGTGAGAGAAAGCGTCAGGAGAAAGACCCTCTTCAGTACTCCAGGCAAGCTCAGTCATAATCCTTCATTGTCTGCTGGACGCTAGATGTTCTTGTCTGGCTCCCACCCCTGTAGGACCCAATACTTCCCACTTCTGGTATACCCGTGTTTCTTCCTTCTTCCCTCCCACCCCCTCCTCCTTCCCCAGGCCCCTTTCCCTCCCATTCCTTCCTTCCTTGTTCCGTCAGAGAGTCTCAGGGACACACAGTTTTCAAATCAGTTTGATTTTATTTTCGTCAGTGTCAGTGCACTGCGTGGTAAGAATAAACAGTTCGACAATGCTCAGCTGCAGACCTGTGAACAGATCTTTCAGTGGCATAGTGAAGCTACGGGCTCTCTTGATCACTTGATGAAGGACTGGAGCTCTCACCGCTACTCTTCTCTGGTTCTGAACCAGTTCCAGTTGATATCTCCTCCATTAGGTGGTGGCGGTGACCAAATTGTTCTTCCCCCTTCCCCTTCTTTGTCACTTTTGTAGGTGTTGTGGTTTGTTCAGGCATCTTCCCTTTCGCGGTCCTTGTCAGGGTTTTCTTGCTCTTCCTGGTAGACGTTTGTACCTGGAAGTTCAACAGAGTAAGGTGACAAGGGCATGTGAGTCTTTGAAAAGCTGGAGTATGTGAAGGGGACTGTAGGAGAAGGGCTATGGGTTGAGAAGGGGGTGAACACCAGGCTAAGAAAGGGTTAGCAGTGCTGGGGGAGGGGAAATCTCCAGAGAAAGGACTATGGTCGTCACTTGGGCCTTCTTACCTTCTTGCTAGATTTGGAATTGGACCGACGATTCTTCTTGTCCTCAGTTGTCGTTGGGAGATGATGGCATGTCTTCACTCTTTTGGGTTTTGAATTTGAGGTCGTTGGCTCATCATCTGGTGTGGGATGCTCTTTAGACTTCTTAGTAGCTTTAGCCATCTTGCTGTCTGCCTGAGGTCTGGTCCAGAGTGCTCAGAGGCACGCTCTTATGAACCCACCCTGAACAATGGGAGGCCACACCCCTGAGCCCTGATTGGTCAGTAAGATCCTTCTGAGCTAAGAGTGGCTGAGGAGCTCCTTCGACGTCACAAAGGACCTTGCTGCCTGATGGGAGCACACACATACACACACACACACACATGAACAAATACCAAAAATTAAAGAAAAATTGGAGATGGAACATTTTTCTTGAGCATGGGTGATGTAAAGTTATAATCTCTACACTGAGGACATATGCTAGAGCATCATGAGTTCTAGGACAGCCTGAACTATATAGCAAGATCCTGTCTCAAAACCAAAAGTAACCAAACACAAAAACAGCATACTTTTGTTTATATCATACTACTTAGTTCTCTGATTTCTCCCCTTGTTAAATGTAAAAAATGCATGGTAATTTATCATAAAATTATAGCTATTAATTAGGTTTGGTGGCCCAGGCCTGTAGCTCCAGCTACCCAGGTGGCTGATCCAGAAAAATTATAAGTTCATAGATTTCCTAGTTCAAGGTCAGCATTGGCAGATTACTGAAATGCTATTTCAATAAAAAGTAAGGGTCTATGTTGTGGGGGAAGGGTTTACGTGGCTCCATTCATCTCCTAAATATTTATAGACCAATATCTGTTATCAGGGGAGGGTCTCAGGCTGTGTAATTCTCCCTGAGAATCTCTATGCAGTCAGTGAATGCTGTGGGAGGGAGAGAGATTTCCTTTAGTGGTGTAGCCAATAGGACCCGCACACCTTTAACCCCAATACTCCCAGAGGCACAAGCAGAAGGACCTCTGTGGGTCTGTGGTCAGCTTGCTCTACATAGCAATTCCAGGACAGCCAAGGATGCACAGTGGGACCCTGTCTTTTAAAACAGTGAAAAATGGTTAGAATATGGTTAGGTGATAAAATACTTGCCTGTCTTCCACAAGGGTAATCGATATCCCCAGTTCTGCAAACAAACAAAGAAACTAACAAATACCTAAGACCTGACAACTCCCTTTCTGATCCTCATTTAATTTTGCTCAAAGTAAAGACTTGAAGTAAGTTTACTTGACAATGTGTTACTGTGCCTTGAAGATCTGTTATTTTCCATTCACTAATGCCAGTGTGCACTACATTTGAAAATTTC
The DNA here is from genome assembly GCF_947179515.1 of Apodemus sylvaticus. Lineage (NCBI taxonomy): Eukaryota > Metazoa > Chordata > Mammalia > Rodentia > Muridae > Apodemus > Apodemus sylvaticus. The sequence continues at coordinate 54,083,858 of NC_067495.1, read as the reverse complement.
CCTTGTTGGTATCCTGTACTTTTTACATTGGGGACAACTTCTCCTAGTAAATTTCGGAAGGTGAAGTTGTGAAATTGCAAGTAGACTTGGAAACCTGTTCCTTTATCCTGGCTGTGCTTTGGAAAGGTTAATATTAGAAACGAGTGTATTTCTTTCTTTTTCTTCTTAGTTTTTCATTATTAGATATTTGCTTTATTTACATTTCAAATTGTATCCCCTTTCAGTGTTACCCCTCTGAAAATGCCCTATCCCATCCCTCCTCCCCCTGCTCACCTCCTCCCCTCAATTTCCTGACTTTCATTCCCTTATTCTGGGGAATCTAGCCTTCACAGGACCAATGGCCTCTCCTCACATTGTTGTCTGAAATGGTCATCTTCTACTACAAATGTAGCTGGAGACATGGGTCCCTCTTTGGTTGGTGGTTTAGTCCCTGGGATCTCTCGGGGTACTGGTTGGTACATATTGTTTCTCTTCCTGCAGGGCTGCAAACCTCTTCAGCTCCTTGGTTGCTTACTCCAGCTGCTCCATTGGGAACCCTATGCTCATTATATGGTTGGCTGTGAGTCATGGCTATTTTGATCCATTTTCCAATAAGGATCAAAGTATTGACACTTTGGTCTTCCTTCTTCTCCAGCTCCATGTGGTCTGTGAGTTGTATCTTGGTTATTCCCAGCTTTTTGGCTAATATCTGCTTACCAGTGAGACATACCATGTATGTTCTTTTGTGATTGGGTTACCTCACTCAGGATATTTTCTAGCTCCACCCATTAGCCTAAGAATTTCATGAATTCATTGTTTCTAATTGCTGAGTAGTATTCCATTGTGTATATATACCACATTTTCTGCATCCATTCCTCTCTTGAAGGACATCTGGGTTCTTTCCAGCTTCTGACTATTATAAATAGAGATGCTATGAACATAGTGGAGCATGTGTCCTTATTACATGCTGGGGAATCCTCTGGGTATATGCCCAGGAGTGGTATAGCTGGGTTCTCAGGTAGTGCTATGTCCCATTTTCTGAGGAACTGCCAGACTGATTTCCAGAGTGGTTTTTACCAGCTTGCAATCCCACCAGCAATGGAGGAGTGTTTCTTTTTCTCCACATCCTTGCCAGCATCTGCCGTTCCCTGAATTTTTGATCTTAGCCATTCTGACTGTTGTGAGATGGAATCTCAGGGTTGTTTTGATTTCCATTTCTCTGATGATTAAGGATGTTAGACATTTCTTTAGCTGTTTCTCAGCCATCTTGTATTCCTCAGTTGAGAACTCTCATTTTAACTCTCTGTACCCCATTTTTTAATTAATGATTTATTTATTATTATATTTAAGTACACTGTAGCTGTTGTCTTCAGACATCACAGAAGAGAGTGTCAGATCTTATTATGGATGGTTGTGAGCCACCATGTGTTTGTTGGGATTTGAACTCAGGACCTTTGGAAGAGCAGTCAGTGCTCCTAACCACCGAGTCATCTCTCCTGCCCTGTACCCCATTTTTAATAATGTTATTTGTTTTTCTGGAGTCTAACTTCTTGCATTCTTTGTATTCTTTGAATCTCTATCAGATGTAGGATTGGTAAAGATTTTTTCCCAATCTGTTGGTTGCCGTTTTTGTCCTATTGACAGTTTCCTTTGCCTTACAGAAGCTGTGCAATTTTATGAGATCCCATTTGTCAATTCTCGATCTTAGAGTCTAAGCTATTGGTGTCTGTTCAGGAACTTTTCCCCTGTGCCCCTGTGCTTCAGGTTCTTCCCCACTTACTCATCTATTAGATTCAGCGTATCTGGTTTTAGGTGGAGGAACTTGATCCACTTGGACTTGAGCTTTGTACAGGGAGATAAGAATGGATCAATTTGCATCCTTCTATATGTTGACTGCCAGTTGACCCAGCACCATTTGTTGAAAACGCTGTCTTTTCCCCTCCACTGGATGGTTTTAGCTCCATTGTCAAAGATCGAGTGACCATAGGTGTGAGGGTTTATTTCTGGGTCTTCAATTCTATTCCTTTAATCTAACTGCTTGTCACTCTACCAATACTATGCAGTTTTTTTCTTGATATTAGAATTGTTTTATATTATCATTATTATTTTTGATTAGATATATTCTTTATTTACATTTCAAATGTCCCCTTTCCTGGTCCCCCTTCGAAAGTCTCATAACACATCTCCCTTCCCTCTGTTCCCCAATCAACCCTCTCCCGATTCCCTGTCCTGGTATTTCCCTACACATGGGGGCATGGAGCCTTTCCAGGACCAAGGGCCTCTCCTCCTTTGATGTCCAACAAGGCTATCCCCTACTGCCTATGTGTCTGGAGCCATGGGTAACTCCATGTGTACTCTTTGGTTGGTGGTTTAGTCCCTGGGAGCTCTGGGAGTACTGGGTGGCTCATATTGTTGTTCCTCCTATTGTGCTGCCACTGCCTTCAGCTCCTTGGATCCTTTCTCCAGCTCCCCCATCGGGGACCCTGTGCTCAGTTCAATGGCTGGCTGAGAGTGTCCCCCTCTGTATATGTCAGGCACTAGCAGGGCCTCCCAGGTGATAGCTATATCCAATTCCAGTGAGCAAGCACTTGGGGGCATCTATGATAGTGTCTGGGTTTTGTAGCTATATATAGGATGGATCCCTGGGGGTGGGGTAGTCTCTGGATGGTCTTTCCCTCAGTATCTGCTACACACTTTGTCTCTGTATCACCTTCTGTGGGTATGTTGTTCCCCCTTCTAAGAAGGGCCAGAGTATCCATACTTTGTTCTTCCTCCTTCTTGAGCTTCATTTGATCTGTGAATCTTGTCTTGGGCATTCCCAGCTTCTGGGCTATTATCCCCTTATCAGTGAATACCATGTGTGTTCTTTTGTGATTGGGTTACCTCACTCAGGATGATATTTTCCAGTTCCAACCATTTGCCTAAAAATTTCATGAATTCATTGTTTTTAATTGCTGAGTAGTATTCCATTGTGTAAATATACCACATTTTCTGTATCCATTCCTCCATTGAGGGACATCTGGGTTCCTTCCAGCTTCTGGCTATTATAAATAAGGCTGCTATGAACATAATGGAGCATGTGTCCTTATTGGATGCCTGGGAATCCTCTGGGTATATGCCCAGGAGGGGTATAGCAGGGTCCTCAGGAAGTGTCATGCCCAGTTTTCTGAGGAACTGCCAGACTGATTTCCAAAGTGGTTGCACCATCTTGCAATCCCACCAGCAGTGGAGGAGTGTTCCTCTTTCTCCACATCATTGCTAACACCTGCTGTCTCCTGTATTTTAAACCTTATCCATTCTGACTGGTGTGCGGTGAAATCTCAGGGTTGTTTTGATTTGTATTTCCCTAATGATTAATGATGTTGAACACTTCTTTTTTTTCTTTTTTTTAATTTATTGATATATTTATTTACATTTCAAATGATTTCCCATTTTCTGCACCCCAACTCCCCGAAAGTCCCATCAGTCCCCTTCCCTCCCCCTGTTTTCCCACCCAACCCTTCCCACTTCCCTGTTCTGATTTTGCTCTATACTGCTTCACTGAGTCTTTTCAGAACAAGGGGCCACTCCTCTTTTCTTCTTGTACCTCATTTGATGTGTGGATTATGTTTTGGGTATTCCAGTTTTCTAGGTTAATATCCACTTATTAGTGAGTGCATACCATGATTCACCTTTTGAGTCTGGGTTACCTCACTTAGTATGATGTTCTCTAGCTCCATCCATTTGCTTAAGAATTTCATGAATTCATTGTTTCTAATGGCTGAATAGTACTCCGTTGTGTAGATATACCACATTTTTTGCATCCACTCTTCTGTTGAGGGATACCTGGGTTCTTTCCAGCATCTGGCAATTATAAATAGGGCTGCTATGAACATAGTAGAACATGTATCCTTATTACATGCTGGGGAATCCTCTGGGTATATGCCCAGGAGTGGTATAGCAGGATCTTCTGGAAGTGAGGTGCCCAGTTTTCTGAGGAACCGCCAGACTGATTTCCAGAGTGGTTGTACCAATTTGAAACCCCAGCAGCAGTGGAGGAGTGTTCCTCTTTCTCCACAACCTCGCCAACACCTGCTGTCTCCTGAATTTTTAATCTTAGCCATTCTGACTGGTGTAAGGTGAAATCTCAGGGTTGTTTTGATTTGCATTTCCCTAATGACTAATGAAGTTGAACATTTTTAAGGTGTTTCTCTGCCATCCGAAGTTCTTCAGGTGAGAATTCTTTGTTTAACTCTGTACCCCATTTTTTAATAGGGTTGTTTGGTTTTCTGGAGTCTAACTTTTTGAGTTCTTTATATATATTGGATATTAGCCCTCTATCTGATGGAGGATTGGTGAAGATCTTTTCGCAATTTGTTGGTTGCCGATTTGTCCTTTTGATGGTGTCCTTTGCCGTACAGAAACTTTGTAATTTTATGAGGTCCCATTTGTCAATTCTTGATCTTAGAGCATATGCTATTGGTGTTCTGTTCAGAAACTTTCTCCCTGTACCGATGTCCTCAAGGGTCTTCCCCAGTTTCTTTTCTATTAGTTTCAGTGTGTCTGGCTTTATGTGGAGGTCCTTGATCCATTTGGATTTGAGCTTAGTACAAGGAGACAAGGATGGATCAATTCGCATTCTTCTGCATGCTGCCCTCCAGTTGAACCAGCACCATTTGTTGAAAAGGCTATCTTTTTTCCATTGGATGTTTTCAGCCCCTTTGTCGAGGATCAAGTGGCCATAGGTGTGTGGGTTCATTTCTGGATCTTCAATCCTGTTCCATTGATCTGCCTGCCGGTCACTGTACCAATACCATGCAGTTTTTAACACTATTGCTCTGTAGTATTGCTTGAGGTCAGGGATACTGATTCCCCCAGACTTTCTTTTGTTGTTGAGAATAGTTTTAGCTATCCTGGGTTTTTTGTTGTTCCAGATGAATTTGAGAATTGCTCTTTCTAACTCTGTGAAGAATTGAGTTGGGATTTTGATGGGTATTGCATTGAATCTGTATATTGCTTTTCGCAAAAATGGCCATTTTAACTATATTGATCCTGCCGATCCATTAGCATGGGAGGTTTTCCCATTTTTTGAGGTCTTCTTCCATTTCCTTCTTCAGAGTCTTGAAGTTCTTGTCATACAGATCTTTCACATGTTTGGTAAGAGTCACCCCAAGGTACTTTATACTGTTTGTGGCTATTGTGAAGGGGGTCATTTCTCTAATTTCTTTCTCAGCCTGCTTATCCTTTGAGAATAGGAAGGCCACTGATTTGCTTGAGTTGATTTTATAACCTGCTACTTTGCTGAAGTTGTTTATCAGCTGTAGGAGTTCTCTAGTGGAGTTTTTTGAGTCACTTAGGTAGACTATCATGTCGTCTGCAAATAATGATAGTTTGACTTCTTCCTTTCCAATTTGTATCCCTTTGACCTCCTTATGTTGTCTAATTGCCCGAGCTAGTACCTCAAGTACAATATTGAAAAGATAAGGAGAAAGGGGTCAGCCCTGTCTAGTCCCTGATTTTAGTGGGATTGCTTCAAGTTTCTCTCCATTTAGTTTGATGCTGGCTACCGGTTTGCTGTATATTGCTTTAACGATGTTTATGTATGGGCCTTGAATTCCTGTTCTTTCCAAGACTTTAAGCATGAAAGGATGCTGAATTTTGTCAAATACTTTTTCAGCATCCAATGAAATGACCATGTGGTTTTTTTCTTTGAGTTTGTTTATATAGTGGATTGCATTGATGGATTTCCGTATATTGAACCAACCCTGCATCCCTGGGATAAAGCCTACTTGATCATGGTGGATGATCGTTTTGATGTGTTCTTGTATTTGGTTGGCAAGAATTTTATTGAGTATTTTTGCATCGATGTTCATAAGGGAGATTGGTCTGAAGTTTTCTTTCTTTGTTGGATCTTTGTGTGGTTTTGGTATCAGCGTAATTGTGTCTTCGTAGAAGGAATTGGGTAGTGTTCCTTCTGTTTCTATTTTGTGGAATAGTTTGAAGAGTATTGGTGTTAGGTCTTCTTTGAAGGTCTGATAGAATTCTGCGCTGAAACCATCTGGTCCTATGCTTTTTTTGCTTGGAAGACTTTCTATGACCCCTTCTATTTCTTTAGGGGTTATGGGACTGTTTAGATGATCTATTTGGTCCTGATTTAATTTTGGTATTTGGTATCTGTCTAGGAAATTGTCCATTTCCTCCAGATTCTCCAGTTGTGTTGAGTATAGACTTTTGTAGTAGGATCTGATGATTTTTTGGATTTCCTCAGTTTCTGTTGTAATATCTCCCTTTTCATTTCTAATTTTGTTAATTTGGATACTTTCTCTGTGCCCTTTGGTCAGTCTGGCTAAGGGTTTATCTATCTTGTTGATTTTCTCAAAGAACCAGCTTCTGGACTCGTTGATTCTTTGTATGGTTCTCTTTGTTTCCATTTGATTGATTTCAGCCCTGAGTTTGATGATTTCCTGTCTTCTACTCCTCCTGGGTGAATTAGCTTCTTTTTGTTCCAGGGCTTTCAGGTGTGTCATTAAGCTGCTGGTATATGCTCTCTCCATTTTCTTTTTGGAGGCACTCAGAGCTATGAGTTTTCCTCTTTGCACTGCTTTCATTTTGTCCCAAAGATTTTGGTATGTTGTGCCTTCATTTTCATTAAATTCTAAAAAGTCTCTGATTTCTTTCTTTATTTCTTCTTTGGCCAAGGTGTCATTGAGTAGAGTATTGTTCAGCCTCCATGTGTATGTGGGCTTTCTGTTGTTTTTGTTGCTATTGAAAACCACTCTTACACCATAGTGATCTGATAGGAGGCATGGGAGTAGTTCGATCTTCTTGTATTTGTTGAGGTCTGTCTTGTGACCAAGTATATGGTCGATTTTGGAGAAGGTACCATGAGGTGCTGAGAAAAAGGTATATTCTTTTGCTTTAGGGTGAAATGTTCTATAAATATCAGTCAAGTCGAATTGGTCCAAAGCTTCAATTAGTTTTACTGTGTCCCTGTTTAATTTCTATTTTCCTGATCGGTCCATTGAGGTGAGTGGAGTGTTGAAGTCACCCACAATTATTGTGTTAGGTGCAATGTGTGCTTTGAGCTTTAGTAAAGTTTCTTTTACGAATGAGGGTTCCCTTGCATTTGGCGCATAGATGTTCAGAATTGAAAGTTCTTCTTGGTGGATTTTTCCTTTGACCAGCAAGAAGTGTCCCTCAGTGTCTCTTTTGATGACTTTAGGTTGAAAGTCAATTTTATCTGATATTAGAATGGCTACTCCGGCTCATTTCCTGAGACCATTGGCTTGTAAAGTTGTCTTCCAGCCTTTTACTCTAAGGTAGTTTTTGTCTTTGACATTTAGGTGTGTTTCCTGTATGCAGCAAAATGTAGGGTCTTGTTTCCTTATCCAGTCTGTTAGTCTATGTCTTTTTATTGGGGAATTGAGTCCATTGATGTTAAGAGATATTAAGGAATAGAGATTATTACTTCCTGTCATTTTTGATGTTATTTTTATATGTGAGTGATTATCTTCTTTTGGGTTTGATGAAGGAAGGTTACTATCTTACTTTTTCCAGGGTGTAGTTTCCCTCCTTGTATTGGAGTTTTCCTCCTATTATTCTTTGTAGAGCTGGGTTTGTGGAAAGATATTGTGTAAATTTGGTTTTGTCATGGAATGTCTTGGTTTCTCCATCTATTGTGATTGAGAGTTTTGCTGGGTATAGTAGTCTTGGCTGACATTTGTGTTCTCTTAGAGTGTGCATGAGATCTGCCCAGGATCTTCTAGCTTTCATGGTCTCTGGTGAGAAGTCTGGTGTGATTCTGATAGGTCTTCCTTCATATGTTACTTGGCCTTTTTCTCTTACTGCCTTTAATATTCTTTCTTTGTTTAGTGTATTTGGGGTTTTGATTATTATGTGGCGAGAGGTATTTCTGCTCAGATCCAGTCTGTTTGGAGTTCTGTAGGCTTCTTGTATATTCATAGGCATCTCTCTCTTTAAGTTGGGAAAGTTTTCTTCCATAATTTTGTTAAAGATATTTGCTGGCCCTTTCAGTTGTAAATCTTCACTCTCATCTATACCTATAATCCTTAGGTTTGGTCTTCTCATTGTATCCTGGATTTCCTGGATGTTCTGGGATACAAGCTTTTGTATTTTGCATTTTCTTTGACTGTTGAGTCAATGGTATCTTCGGCATCTGAAATTCTCTCTTCCATCTCTTGTATTCTGTTGTTTATATTTGCATCTATGGCCCCTGATTTCTTCTCAAGGTTTTCTATCTCCAAAGTTGTCTCCCTTTGTGATTTCTTAGTTGTTTCTACTTCTGTTTTTAGATCCAGGATGGTTTTGCTCAGTTCCATCATTTGTTTGTTTGTGTTTTCCTGTTATTCTTTAAGAGATTTTTGTGTTACCTCTTTCATGACTTCTGCCTCTTGACTCAAGTTCTCCTGCATTTCTTATTTCTTTAAGTTTTTTTTTTTTTTTTTTTTTTTTTTGCCTTTCTTCTTTATTGGCTTCTATCTCTTGAGCCTTATTCTCCTGCATTTCTTTTAGTGATTTTTCTGTTTCCATTATACGGGTTTCTAGCTTATTCATGTTCCCCTGTATTTCTTTAAGAGATTCATTTATGTCCTTTTTGTGTTCTTCTAGCAGCATCATGATCAGTGATTTTAAATCCAAATCTTGTTTTTCTGGTGTGTTAGTATAACCAGGACTTGCTGATGTTGGAGAGTTTGGTTCAGATGCTGCCATATTGCCTTGATTTCTGTTAGTAGCGTTCCTGCGTTTGCCCTTTGCCATCTTGTTCTCTGGTTTTAGTTGGTCTTGTCCCTGGCTGGTGTTTGGGCCTCCTGAGAGGCTCTGGGGCTCTTACTGCAACACTATATGGCTGGGTTTCCCCTGTAGCAGATTGCTGCTGTGCTGTCCTCCTCTTGGGTGCCCTTGCAGGTCTAGTGTGCTTTGCCCCAGATTGTGTCTGTGGACCAGATGGAGCCCGTGTGCACCCCCAGGGAGCGCCGACGGTGTATGCTGCCGGGACCTCCCCTGCGTGCTGATCACTCCGCTGGGCAGCTGATCCCCCAACCGGGCTGGCGCACACAAGGTTAGCCTGGCCGCCCAGGCCCTGGGTCCAGGCAAAAGCCTGGGAGGCCAAGGTCCGAGCAAAGTTCCCCTCGGGCTATGACTGTCAACTGGGTCAGCCAGGTGACCAGGATGGCGGGCATGCGTGCTCGCGCTCCCCGAAAGCGCCAGGAGAGTCTGCTGTGCTAACAACCTCCTGGGCAGGTTGACACACAGATGGCCCACCAAGTCGCCCAGTTCTTGGGGTCAGTCCAGGGCCTGTTGGGGCCTAGACCCCCGCTTTGTTAGCCTCAGGCTATGCCTGTTAGCCGGCTCTGCCCGCCAGAGCTCTCTGGCGTCCTGTAGGCAAAATGGCAGCGTGTGCGCAGGCCCGGGGAAAAAAACCTCCTGGCTGGGTTGGCACCCTGATGGCCCCCGGAACAGCCCAGGGCCTGGGTGCAGGCCAACGCCCGTCGGGCTTAGACCCCCGCGGTGTTGGCCTCGGGTTATGTTTGTGTACTCAGTCTGTCAGATCTCTGTGGAATCTGAAACCAAGATGGAGATGAGCCTCTCCTGACTGGAGGGAGGCCGAGTTCTGAAGTGGCTTCCGTGCAGCAAAAGGCACCGCAAATCCGCAGCTGCTTGCAGCCCGGCTGGTCAGCGAAGGTCAGTGGTTGTGGGCGCAGGGCCTAACTGGACCCTGTGTCGCTTTGGTTCCACTGCTGATGACCCTTCAGCTGGACCAGCCACTGCTGCACTGCCGCCACCACCGCCGCCGCCTCCTCGATGTTGAACACTTCTTATGGTGCTTCTCAGCCATCTGAATTTCTTCAGGTGAAAATTCTTTGTTTAGCTCTGTACCCCATTTTTAATAGGGTTATTTGGTTCTCTGGGGGTCTAACTTCTTGAGTTCTTTGTATATATTGGATATTAGCCCTCTATCTGATGTAGGGATGGTGAAGATCCTTTCCCAAATTGTTGGTTGCTGTTTTGTCCTTTTGATGGTGTCCTTTGCCTTACAGAAACTTTGTAGTTTTATGAGGTCCCATTTGTCAATTCTTGATCTTAGAACATAAGCTATTGGTGTTCTGTTCAGGAACTTTCCCCCAGTGCCTATTTGCTCAACGTTCTTTCCCAGTTTATCTCTATTAGTTTCAGAGTGTCTGAGTTTTTTTGGTGGTCCTTGATCCATTTGGAGTTGAGCTTAGTACAAGGAGATAAGAATGGATCAATTCACATTCTTCTGAATGCTGACCTCCAGTTGAACCAGCACCATTTGTTGAAAAGGCTATCTTTTTTCCACTGGATGGTTGTAGCTCCTTTGTCAAAGATCAAGTGCCTATAATTCTGTGGGTTTAGTTCTGGGTCTTCAGTTCTATTCCATTGATCTACCTGCCTGTCACTGTACCAATACCATGCAGTTTTTAACACAAAACTGCTCTGTAATATTGCTTGAGGTAGGGGGGTACTGATTCCCCTAGAAGTTCTATTACTGTTGAGGATAGTTTTAGCTATCCTGGGTTTTTTGTCATTCTAGATGAATTTGAGAATTGCTTTTTCTAAGTCTATGAAGAATTGAGTTGGGATTTTGATGGGGGATTGCATTGAATCTGTAGATTGCTTTTGGTAAAATGGCCATGTTTACCATATTAATTCTGCCAATCCAAGAGCATGGAAGGTTTTTCTGTCTTCTAAAGTCTTCTTCGATTTCTTTCTTCAAAGACTTGAAGTTCCTGTCTTTGAAGGAAAAATTTTCACTCGTTTTGTTAGAATCACAGCGTGATGCTTTATATTGTTTGTGGCTATTGTGAAGGGTGTCATTTTCCTAATTTCTTTCTCAGTCTATTTATCCTTTGAAGGCTACTGATTTGCTTGAGTTAATTTTATATCCAGCCACATTGCTGAAGTTGTTTCTCAGCTGTAGGAGCTCTCTGGTGGAGATTTTTGGGTCGCTTAGATATACTATCATATCATCTGCAAACACTGATAGTTTGACTTCTTCCTTTCCAATTTGTATCCCTTTAACCTCCTTTTGTTGTCTAATAGCTCTAGCTAGATCTTCAAGTACTATGTTGAATAAATATGGAGAGAGAGGGCAGCCTTGACTAGTCCCTGATTTTAGTGGGATTGCTTCAAGTTTCTCTCCATTTAGTTTGATGTTGGCTACTGGTTTGCTGTACATTGTTTTTTATTATCTTTAGGTATGGGCTGTGAATTCCTGTTCTTTCTAAGACTTTTAACATGAAAGGATGCTGAATTTTGTCAAATGCTTTTTCAGCATTTAATGAAATGACTATGTGGTTGTTTTCTTTGAGTTTTTATGTAGTGGATTACATTGATGGATTTCCATATATTGAACCATCCCTGCATCCCTGGGATGAAGCCTACTTGATTATGGTGAATGATAGTTTTGATATGTTCTTGTATTCTTTGGCAGGAATTTTATTGAGTATTTTTCCATCGATATTCATAAGAGAAATTGGTCTAAGGTTCTCTTATTTTGTTGGATCTTTGTGTGGTTTTGGTATCAGCAAAATTGTGGCTTCATAGAATGAGTTAGGTAGTGTTCCTTCTGTTTCTATTTTGTGGAATAGTTTGACAAGTATTTGCATTATGTCTCCTTTGAATGTCTGATAGCATTCTGCACTAAAGCCATCTGGTCCTGTGCTTTTTGCAGTTGGGAGACTGTCAATGACTACTTCTATTTCTTTAGGGGTTATGGGACCATTTAGATGGTCTATCTGATCCTGATTGAATTTTGGTAGTTGGTATCTGTCTAGGAAATTGTCTATCTCATCCAGATTTTCCAGTTGTGTTGAGTATAGGCTTTTGTAGTAGGTTACGATAATTTTTTTGGATTTCCTCAGTTTCTGTTGTTTTTTCATTTCTGATTTTGTTAATTTGGATACTTACTGTCTCTGTGCCCTCTGGTTATTCTGGATAAAGATTTATCTATCTTGTTGATTTTCTCAAAGAACCAGCTCTCGGCTTTGTTGATTCTTTGTATAGTTATTTTTGTTTCTACTTGGTTGATTTCAGCCCTGAATTTGATGATTTCCTGACTTCTACTCCTATTGGATGTATTAGTTTCTTTTTGTTCTAAAACTTTCAGGTGTTATGCTAAACTGCTACTGTATGCTCTCTCCAGCTTCTTTTTGTAGGCACTCAGAGCTATGAGTTTTCCTCTTAACACTGCTTTCATTGTGTCCCATAAATTTGGGTATGTTGTGCCTTGATTTTCGTTAAATTCTTAACGTCTTTGATTTCTTTCCTTATTTCTTCCTTGACCCAGGTATCATTGAGTAGAGCATTGTTCAGTTTCCATGTGTATGCGGGCTTTTGTTGTTTTTGTTGTTATTGAAGCCAACCATTATTTCATAGTGATCTGATAGGTGGCATGGAATTAATTCTATCTTCTTATATCTGTTGAGGTCTGTTTTGTGACCAATTATATGGTCAGTTTTGGAGAAGGTACCATGAGGTGCTGAGAAGAAGGTACATTCTTTTGATTTAGGTTGAAATGTTTTATAAATATCTATTAAATCTATTTGGTCCAAAACTTCTGTTAGTTTCACTGTGACTCTAGTTTGTGTTTCCCTGATCTGTCAATTGAAGAGAGTGGGGTATTTAAGTTCTCCACAATTGTTGTGTTAGGTGTGATGTGTGCTTTAAGCTTTAGTAAGGTTTCCTTTATGAATGCCAGTGCCCTTGTATTTGGGGCATAGATGTTCAAAATTGAGAGTTCTTCCTGGTGGATTTTCTTTAATGAGTATAAAGTGTCCTTCTGTGTTGTTGTTGTTGTTTTTGATGGCTTTTGGTTGAAAGTCTATTTTATTGGATATTAGAATGGCTACTCCAGCTTGTTTCCTGGGATCATTTGCTTGGAAAACTATTTTCCAGCCTTTTACTCTTAGGTAGTGTTTGTCTTTGACACTGAGATGCATTTCCAGTATGCAGCAAAATGTTGGGTCTTGTTTATGAATCCAGTCTGTTAGTCTGTCTTTTTATTGGGGAATTGAGTCCATTGATGTTAAGAGATATTAAGGACTAGTGATTATTGCTTCCCATTGTTTTTAATGTAATTTTTATGTTTGTGTGGTTATCTTCTTTTGGGTTTGTTGAAAGAAGATTACTTTCTTGCTTTTTCTTTTCTTTTTTTTTTTTTTTTTAAATTTTCTATATTCTTTGTTTACATTCCAAATGATTTCCCCTTTCCCAGTTCCCCCCTTCCCATATGCCCCATAAGCCTTCTCTCTATCCATTCTCCAATCACTTCCCTCCTTTTTCTCTGTCCTGGTACTCCCCTACAATTCTAGATCAAGCCTTTCCAGGATCAGGGCCCTCTCCTTACTTCTTCATGGGAGTCATCTGTTATGCTAATTGTGCCATGGGTATTTAGAGCTTCTGGGCTAATTAATATCCACTTACCAGAGATTGCATTCCGTGTGTATTCTTTTGTGATTGGGTTACCTCACTTAGGATGATATTTTCCAGTTCCAACCATTTGCCTAAAAATTTCATGAATTCATTGTTTTTAATTGCTGAGTAGTATTCCATTGTGTAAATATACCACATTTTCTGTATCCATTCCTCCACTGAGGGACATCTGGGTTCTTTCCAGTTTCTGGCTATTATAAATAAGGCTGCTATGAACATAATGGAGCATGTGTCCTTATTGCATGCTGGGGAATCCTCTGGGTATATGCACAGAACAGGTATAGCAGGGTCCTCTGGAAGTATCATGTCCAATTTTCTGTGGAACCGCCAGACTGATTTCCATAGTGGTTGTACCATCTTACAGCCCCACCAGCAGTGGAGGAGTGTTCCTCTTTCTCCACATCCTCGCCAACACCTACTGTCTCCTGAGTTTTTAACCTTAGCCATTCTGATTGGTGTGATGTGGAATCTCAGGGTTGTTTTGATTTGCATTTCCCTAATGACTAATGATGTTGAGCACTTCTTAAAGTGCTTCTAGGCCATCTGAATTTCTTCAGGTGAAAATTCTTTATTTAGATCTGTACCCCATTTTTAATAGGGTTATTTGGTTCCCTGGAGTCTAACTTCTTGAATTCTTTGTGTATATTGGATATTAGCCCTTTATCGGATGTAGGTTTGGTGAAGATCTTTTCCCTATTTGTTGATTGCCGTTTTGTCCTTTTGACAGTGTCCTTTACCTTACAGAAACTTTGTAATTTTCTGAGTTCCCATTTGTCAGTTCTTGATCTTAGAGCATAAGCTATTGGTGTTCTGTTCAGGAACTTTTCCCCTGTGCCCATGTCCTCAAGGGTTTTCCCCAGTTTCTTTTCTATTATTTTCAGTGTGTTTGGTTTTATGTGGATGGTTGTAGCTCCTTTGTTGAAGATCAAGTGAGCATAGGTATGCAGGTTCATTTCTGGGTCTTCAGTTCTATTCCATTGGTCCACTTGGCTGTCACTGTGCCAATACCATGCAGTTTTTAATACTATCGCTCTGTAGTAAAGCTTGAAGTCTAGGATACTGATTCCCCCAGAAGTTCTTTTACTGTTGAGAATAGTTTTAGCTCCTGGATTTTTTGTTATTCCAGGTGAATTTGAGAATTGCTTTTTCTAACTCTGAGAACAACTGAGTTGGGATTTTTTAAAAATAATTTTATTTTCTATATTCTTTGTTTACATTCCAAATGATTTCCCCTTTCCCAGATCCTCCCTCCCCATATGTCCCATAAACCTTCTTCTCGCCATCGGTTCTCCAATCACCTGCCTCCTTTTTCTCTGTCCTTATATTCCCCTCCAATGCTAGATCAATCCTTTTTAGGATCAGAACCCTCTCCATACTTCTTCATGGGAGTCATTTGTTATGCGATTTGTGCCTTGGGTATTCAGGGCTTCTGGGCTAATTAATATCCACTTATCAGAGATTGCATTCCATGTGTATTCTTTTGTGATTGGGTTACCTCACTTAGGATGATATTTTCCAGATCAAACCATTTGCCTAACAATTTTGTGAATTCATTGTTTCTAATTGCTGACTAGTGTTCCATTGTGTAAATATACCATATTTTCTGTATCCATTCCTCCTTTGATTGGCATCTGGGTTCTTTCCAGCTTCTGGCTATTATAAATAAGGCTGCTATGAACATAATGGAGCATGTGTCCTTATTGCATGCTGGGGAATCCTTTGGGTATATGCCCAGGAGAGGTATAGCAGGGTCCTCTGGAAGTGTCATGTCCAGTTTTCTGAGGAACCGCCAGACTGATTTCCAAAGTGGTTGTACCATCTTACAGCCCCCACCAGCAGTGGAGGAGTGTTCCTCTTTCTTCACATCCTCGCCAACACCTGCTGTCTCCTGAGTTTTTGACCTTAGCCATTCTGACTGGTGTAAGGTGAAATCTCAGGGTTGTTTGATTTGCATTTCCCTAATGACTAATGATGTTGAGCACTTCTTAAGGTGCCTCTTGGCCATCCGAATTTCTTCAGGTGAAAATTCTTTGTTTAGATCTGTACCCCATTTTTTAATAGGGTTATTTGGTTCCCTGGGGTCTAACTTCTTGAGTTCTTTGTATATATTGGATATTAGCCCTCTACCAGATGTAGGGTTGGTGAATGTCCTTTCCCAATTTGATGGTTGCCGTTTTGTCCTTTTAACAGTGTCCTTTGCCTTACAGAAATCTTATGAGGTCCCATTTGTCAATTCTTGATCTTAGAGCATAAGCTATTGGTTATCTGTTCAGGAACTTTTCCTTTGTGCCCATGTCCTCAAGGGTCTTCCCCAGTTCCTTTTTTTATTAGTTTCAGTGTGTCTGGTTTTACATGGAGGTCCTTGATCCACTTGGAGTGAAGTTTAGTACATGGAGATAAGGATGGATCAATTTGCATTCTTCTGCATGCTGACCTCCAATTGATCCAGCACCATTTGTTGAAAAGGCTATCTTTTTTTCCACTGGATGTTTTTGGCTTCTTTGTCAAAGATCAAGTGACCATAGGTGTGTGGATTCATTTCTGGATCTTCAATTCTATTCCATTGGTCCACATGTCTGTCACTGTGCCAATACCATGCAGTTTTTAACACTATTGCTCTGTAGTATTGCTTGAAGTCAGGGATACTGATTTCCCCAGAATTTCTTTTGTTGTTGAGAATAGTTTTAGCTATCCTGGGTTTTTTGTTATTCCAGATGAATTTGAAAATTGCTTTTTCTAACTCTGTGAAGAACTGAGTTGGGATTTTGATGGGGATTGCATTGAATCTGCAGATTGCTTTTGGCAAGATGGCCAGTTTAACTATATTAATCCTGCCAATCCACGAGCATGACAGATTTTTCCATTTTCTGAGGTCTTCTTTGATTTCCTTCTTCAGAAACCTCAAGTTCTTGTCGTATAGATCTTTCACTTGTTTTGTTAGAGTCACACCAAGATACTTTATATTGTTTGTGACTGTTGTGAAGGGTGTCATTTCTCTAACTTCTTTCTCAGCCTATTTATCCTATAAGTATAGGAAGGCAACTGATTTGCTTGAGTTGATTTTATAACCAGCCACTTTGCTGAAGTTGTTTATCAGCTGTAGGAATTCTCTGGTGAAGTTTTTTGGGTCACTTAAGTAGACTATCATATCATCTGCAAATAGTGATAGTTTGACTTCTTCCTTTCAAATTTGTATCCCTTTGACCTCCTTATGTTGTCTAATTGCTCTAGCTAGAACTTCAAGTACTATATTGAAAAAACATGGAGAGAGAGGGCAGCCTTGTCTAGTCCCTGATTTTAGTGGGATTGCTTCAAGTTTCTCTCCATTTAGTTTGATGTTGGCTACCAGTGTGCTGTACATTGCTTTAATGATGTTTAGGTATGGGCCTTGAATTCCTGTTCTTTCCAAGACTTTTAGCATGAAAGCATGCTGAATTTTGTCAAATGCTTTTTCTTCATCTAATGAGATGTTCATATGGTTTTTTCTTTGAATTTGTTTATGTAGTGGATAGCATTGATGGATTTCCTTATATTGAACCATCCCTGCATCCCTGGGATGAATCCTACTTGATTATGGTGGATGATCGTTTTGATGTGTTCTTGTATTTGGTTGGCAAGAATTTTATTTAGTATTTTTGCATTGATATTCATAAGGGAAATTGGCCTGAAGTTGTCTTTCTTTGTTGGATCTTTGTGTGGTTTTGGTATCGGCATAAATGTGGCTTCGTAGAATGAGTTGGGTAGTGTTCCTTCTGTTTCTATTTTGTGGAATAATTTGAAGAGTATTGGTGTTAGGTCTTCTTTGAAGGTCTGATAGAATTCTCCACTGAATCCATCTGGTCCCGTGCTTTTTTTTGGTTGGGAGAGTTTCTATGACCCCTTTAATTTCTTTAGGGGTTATGGGACTGTTTAGATGATCTATTTGATCCTGATTTAATTTTGGTGTTTGATATCTGTCTAGGAAACTGTCCATTTCCTCCAGATTTTCCAGTTGTGTTGAGTATAGGCTTTTGTAATAGGATCTGATGATTTTTTTGAATTTCCTCAGTTTCTGTTGTTATATCTCCCTTTTCATTTCTAATTTTGTTAATCTGGATACTGTCTGTGTGCCCTTTGGTTAGTCTGGCTAAGGGTTTATCTATCTTTTTGATTTTCTCAAAGAACCAGCTCCTGGTTTGTATGGTTCTCTTTGTTTCTACTTGATTGATTTCAGCCTTGAGTTTGATTATTTCCTGCCTTCTACTCCTCCTGGGTGAATTAGCTTCTTTTTGTTCCAGGGCTTTCAGGTGTGCTGTTAAGCTGCTAGTGTATGCTCTCTTCAGTTTCTTTTTGGAGGCACTCAGGGCTATGAGTTTTCCTCTTAGCACTGCTTTCATTGTGTTCCATAGATTTGGGAATGTTGTGTCTTCATTTTCATTAAATTCTAAAAAGTCTTTCATGTCTTTCTTTATTTCTTCCTTGACCATGGTATCATTGAGTAGACTATTGTTCAGTTTCCATGTGTATGTGGGCTTTCTTTTGTTTTTGTTGGTATTGAAGACTACTTTTACTCCATAGTGATCTGATAGGAGGTATGGGATTATTTTGATCTTATATTTGTTGAGGTCTGTCTTGTGACCAATTATATGGTCGCTTTTGGAGAAGGTACCATGAGGTGCTGAGAAAAAGGTATATTCTTTTGCTTTAGGATTAGTTTCACTGTGTTCTTGTTTACTTTCTGTTTTCCTGATAGGTCCATTGACGAGAGTGGAGTGTTGAAGTCACCCACAATTATTGTGTTAGGTGCAATGTGTGCTTTGACCTTTAGTAAAGTTTCTTTTAGCAATGAGGGTGCCTTTGCATTTGGAGCATAGATGTTCAGGATCGAGAGTTCTTCTTGGTGTATTTTTTCTTTGACCAGCAAGAACTGCCCCTCAGTGTCTCATTTGATGACTTTCGGTTGAATGCCAATTTTATCCGATATTAGAATGGCTACTCCGGCTTGTTTCCTGAGACCATTTGCTTGCAAAATTGTCTTCCAGCCTTTTACTCTAAGGTAGTGTTATTCTTTGACACTGAGGTGTGTTTCCTGTATGCAGCAAAATGTAGGGTTTTGTTTACATATCCAGCCTGTTAGTTTATGTCTTTTTATTGGGGGAATTGAGTCCATTGATGTTAAGAGATATTAAGGAATAATGATTATTACTTCCTGTCATTTTTGATGTTATTTTTTTAAATATTTGATTGGTTATCTTCTTTTGGGTTTGATGAAAGAAGGTTACTACTATCTTGCTTTTTCCAGGGTGAAGTTTCCCTCCTTCTATTGGTGTTTTCCTCCTATTATCCTTTGTAGGGTTGGGTTTGTGGATAGATATTGGGTAAACTTGGTTTTGTCATGAAATATCTTAGTTTCTCCATCTATGGTGATTGAGAGTTTTGCTGGATATAGTAGTTTTGGTTGGCATTTGTGGTCTCTTAGAGTCTGCATGAGATCTGCCCAGGATCTTCTAGCTTTCATAGTCTCAGGTGAGAAGTCTGGTGTGATTCTGGTAGGTCTTCCTTTATATGTTACTTGGCCTTTTTCTCTTACTGCCTTTAATATTCTTTCTTTGTTTATTACATTTGGGGTTTGGGTTATGATGTGACGGGAGGTATTTCTGTTCTGGTTCAGTCTGTTTGGAGTTCTGTAGGCTTCTTGTATATTTTCATGGGCATCTCTCTCTTTAGGTTAGTAAAGTTTTCTTCTATAATTTTATTGAAGATATTTGCTGGCCCTTTAAGTTGTAAATCTTCACTCTCATCTATGCCTATAATCCTTAAGTTTGCTCTTCTCATTTTGTCCTGGATTTCCTGGCTGTTTTGGGTTATATTCTTTTTGCATTTTGCATTTTCTAGGACTGTTGAGTCCATGGTTTCTATGGTATCTTCAGCATCTGAGATTCTTTATTCTATCTCTTGTATTCTCTTGTTGATATTTGCATCACTGGCCCCTGATTTCTTCCCAAGGTTTTCTATCTCCAAAGTTGTCTCCCTTTGAGATTTCTTAGTTGTTCTTAATTTTGTTGAAGACATTTACTGGCCCTTTAAGTTGGAAATCTTCACTCTCTTCTATACCTATAATCCTTAGATTTGGTCTTCTCATTTTGTCCTGGATTTCCTGGATGTTTTGGGTTAGGAGCCTTTTGCATTTTTCATTTTCTTTTACTGTTGTATCAATGCTTTCTATAGTAAAGCATTTCTACATCTGAGATTTTCTCTTCTCTCTCTTGTATTCTGTTGTTGATACTTGTATCCATGACTCCTGACTTCTTCCCTAGGTTTTCTATGTTCTGAGTTGTTTCCGTTTGTGATTGCCCTTTGTGATCCTGGATGGCTTTGACAATTCCTTCACCTGTCTTGTGTTTTCCATCAGTTCTTTAAGGGCATCTCCCTGTTTACTTGTGTTCTCCTGTATTTCTTTATATATATATTTTTTTTTCTATATTCTTTGTTTACATTCCAAGTGATTTCCCCTTTCCCAGATCTCCCCTCCCAATATGTCCCATTAATCTTCTTCTCTCCATCCATTCTCCAATCACCTCCCTCCTTTTTTTTCTCTGTCCTTATATTCCCCTCCAATGCTAGATCAATCCTTTCCAGGATCAGAACCCTCTCCATACTTCTTCATGGGAGTCATTTGTTATGCGATTTGTGCCTTGGGTATTCAGGGCTTCTGGGCTAATTAATATCCACTTATCAGAGATTGCATTCCATGTGTAATCTTTTGTGACTGGGTTACCTCACTTAGGATGATATTTTCCAGATCAAACCATTTGCCTAAAAATTTTGTGAATTCATTGTTTCTAATTGCTGAGTAGTATTCCATTGTGTAAATATACCACATTTTCTGTATCCATTCCTCCTTTGAGCGGCATCTGGGTTCTTTCCAGCTTCTGGCTATTATAAATAAGGCTGCTATGAACATAATGGAGCATGTGTCTTTAGTGCATGCTGGGGAATCTTTTGGGTATATGCCCAGGAGAGGTATAGCAGGGTCCTCTGGAAGTGTCATGTCCAGTTTTCTGAGGAACCGCCAGACTGATTTCCATAGTGGTTGTACCATCTTACAATCCCACCAGCAGTGGAGGAGTGTTCCTCTTTCTCCACATCCTCGCCAACACCTGCTGTCTCCTGAGTTTTTGACCTTAGCCATTCTGACTGGTGTAAGGTGAAATCTCAGAGTTGTTTTGATTTGCATTTCCCTAATGACTAATGACGTTGAGCACTTCTTAAGGTGCCTCTCAGCCATCCGAATTTCTTCATGTGAAAATTATTTGTTAAGATCTGTACCCCATTTTTAAATAGGGTTATTTGGTTCCCTGGGGTCTCACTTCTTGAGTTCCTTGTATATATTGGATATTAGCCCTCTATCAGTTGTAGGGTTGGTGAATATCCTTTCCCAATTTGATGGTTGCCGTTTTGTCCTTTTAACAGTGTCCTTTGCCTTACAGAAACTTTGTAATTTTATGAGGTCCCATTTGTCAATTCTTGATCTTAGAGCATAAGCTATTGGTGATCTGTTCAGAAATTCCCCCCCCCCCATGTCCTCTAGGGTCTTCCCCAGTTCCTTTTCTATTAGTTTCAGTGTGTCTGGTTTTACATGGAGGTCCTTGATCCACTTGGAGTGAAGTTTAGTACATGGAGATAAGGATGGATCAATTTGCATTCTTCTGCATGCTGACCTCCAACTGATCCAGCACCATTTGTTGAAAAGGTTATCTTTTTTCCACTGAAAGTTTTTGGCTCCTTTGTCGAAGATCAAGTGACCATAGGTGTGTGGATTCATTTCTGGATCTTCAATTCTATTCCATTGGTCCACTTGTCTGTCACTGTGCCAATACCATGCAGTTTTTAATACTTTTGCTCTGTAGTATTGCTTGAAGTCAGGGATACTGATTCCCCCAGAATTTCTTTTGTTGTTGAGAATAGTTTTAGCTATCCTGGGTTTTTTGTTATTCCAGATGAATTTGAGAATTGCTTTTTCTAACTCTGTGAAGAACTGAGTTGGGATTTTGATGGGGATTGCATTGAATCTGTACATTGCTTTTGGAAAGGTGGCCATTTTAACTATATTAATCCTGCTGATCCACGAGCATGGCAGATTTTTCCATTTTCTGAGGTCTTCTTTGATTTCCTTCTTCAGAGACCTGAAGTTCTTGTCATATAGATCTTTCACATTTTTTTGGTTAGAGTCAAACCAAGATACTTTATATTGTTTGTGGCTATTGTGAAGGGTGTCATTTCCCTAACTTCTTTCTCAGCCTGCTTATCCTTTGAGTATAGGAAGGCAACTGATTTGCTTGAGTTGATTTTATAACCAGCCACTTTGCTGAAGTTGTTTATCAGCTGTAGGAGTTCTTTGCTGGAGGTTTTCAGGTCACTTAAGTAGACTATCATGTCATCTGCAAATAGTGATAATTTGACTTCTTCCTTTCCAATTTGTATCCCCTTGACCTCCTTATGTTGTCTAATTGCTCTAGCTAGAACTTCAAGTACTATATTGAAAGGATATGGAGAGAGAGGGCAGCCTTGTCTAGTCCCTGATTTTAGTGGGATTGCTTCAAGTTTCTCTCTGTTTAGTTTGATGTTGGCTACCGGTTTGCTGTATATTGCTTTAAGGATGTTTAGGTATGGCCCTTGAATTCCTGTTCTTTCTAAGACTTTTGGCATGAGAGGATGCTGAATTTTGTCAAATGCTTTTTCTGCATCTAATGAGATGATCTTATGGTCTTTTTCTTTGAGTTTGTTTATGTAGTAGATTGCATTGATGGATTTCCTTATATTGAACCATCCCTGTATCCCTGGGATGAAGCCTACTTGATCATGGTGGATGATCGTTTTGATGTATTCTTGGATTCGGTTGGCAAGAATTTTATTAAGTATTTTTGCATCAATGTTTATAAGAGAAATTGGCCTGAAGTTCTCTTTCTTTGTTAGATCTCTGTGTGGTTTTGGTATCAGCGTAATTGTGGCTTCATAGAATGAGTTGGGTAGAGTTCCTTCTGTTTCTATTTTGTGGAATAGTTTGAAGAGTATTGGTGTTAGGTCTTCTATGAAGGTCTGATAGAATTCTGCACTGAAGCCATCTGGTCCTGTGCTTTTTTTGGTTGGGAGACTTTCTATGACCCTTTTTATTTCTTCTGGTGTTATGGGACTGTGATATGATTCTGGTGTTATGATTTAGTTTTGGTGTCGGATATCTGACTAGGAAACTGTCCATTTCCTCCAGGTTCTCCAGTTGTGTTGAGTATAGGCTTTTGTAGAAGGATCTAATGATTTTTTGAATTTCCTCAGTTTCTGTTGTTATATCTCCCTTTTCATTTCTAAGTTTGTTTATCTGGATACTGACTCTGTGCCTTTTGGTTAGTCTGGCTAAGGGTTTATCTATCTTGTTGATTTTCTCAAAGAACCAGCTCCTGGTTTTGTTGATTCTTTGTATGGTTCTCTTTGTTTCTACTTGATTGATTTCGGCCCTGAGTTTGATTATTTCCTGCCTTCTACTCCTCCTGGGTGAATTAGCTTCTTTTTGTTCCAGGGCTTTCAGGTGTGTCATTGAGCTGTTAGTGTATGCTCTCTCCATTTTATTTTTTGGAGGCACTCAGGGCTGTGAGTTTTCCTCTTAGCACTGCTTTCATTGTGTCCCATAGATTTGGGTATGTTGTGTCTTCATTTTCATTAAGTTCTAAAAAGTCTTTAATTTCTTTCTTTATTTCTTCCTTGACCAAGGTATCATTGAGTAGAATATTGTTCAGTTTCCATGTGTATGTGGGTTTTCTGTTGTTTTTGTTGCTATTGAAGACCACTTTTACTCCATAGTGATCTGATAGGAGGCATGGGATTAGTTCAATCTTCTTATTTTTTGTTGAGGTCTGTCTTGTGACCAATTCTATGATCGCTTTTGGAGAAGGTACCATGCGGTGCTGACAAAAAGGTATATTCTTTTGCTTTAGGATAGAATGTTCTATATATATATATCTGTTAAATCTAATTCATCCAAAGCTTCAATTAGTTTCATTGTGTCCCTGTTCAGTTTCTTTTTTCCTGATCGGTACATTGAGGAAAGTGCAGTGTTGAAGTCACCCACAATTATTGTGTTAGGTGCAATATGTGCTTTAAGCTTTAGTAAAGTTTCTTTCATGAATGAGGGTGCTCTTGCATTTGGAGCAGAGATGTTCAGGATTGAGAGTTCTTCTTGTTGTATTTTTCCTTTGACCAGCAAGAACTGTCCCTCAGAGTCTCTGTTGATGACTTTGGGTTGAAAGTCAATTTTATCTGATATTAGAATGGCTACTCCAGCTTGTTTCCTGAGACCATTTGCTTGTAAAATTGTTTTCCAGCCTTTTACTCTAAGGTAGTGTTTGTCTTTGACCCTGAGGTGTGTTTCCTGTATGCAGCAAAATGTAGGGTCTTGTTTATGTATCCATTCAGTTAGTCTATGTCTTTTTATTGGGGCATTGAGTCCATTGATGTTAAGAGATATTAAGGAATAGTGATTGTTACTTCCTATCATTTTTGATGTTATTTTTTAAATTTGATTGGTTAACTTCTTTTGGGTTTGATGAAAGAAGGTTACTATCTTGCTTTTTCCAGGGTGAAGTTTCCCTCCTTGTATTGGTGTTTTCCTCCTATTATCCTTTGTAGGGCTGGGTTTGTGGATAGATATTGGGTAAACTTGGTTTTGTCATGGAATATCTTAGTTTCTCCATCTCTGGTGATTGAGAGTTTTGCTGGGTAGAGTAGTTTTGGCTGGCATTTGTGTTTTCTTAGAGTCTGCGTGAGATCTGCCCAGGATCTTCTAGCTTTCATAGTCTCAGGTGAGAAGTCTGGTCTGATTCTGATAGGTCTTCCTTTATATGTTACTTGGCCTATTCCCTTTACTGCCTTTAATATTCTTTCTTTGATTAGTACATTTGGTGTTTTGATTATTATGTGATGGGAGGTATTTCTGTTCTGGTCCAGTCTGTTTGGAGTTCTGTAGGCTTCTTGTATATTCATGGGCATCTCTCTCTTTAGGTTAGGGAAGTTTTCATCAATAATTTTATTGAAGATATTTGCTGGCCCTTTAAGTTGTAAATCTTCACTCCCATCTATGCCTATAATCCTTAGGTTTGGTCTTCTCATTGTGTCCTGGATTTCCTGGCTATTTTGGGTTACAAGCTTTTTGCATTTTGCATTTTCTAGGGCTGTTGAGTCCATGGTTTCCATGGTATCTTCAACATCTGAGATTCTTTCTTCCATCTTTTGTATTCTGTTGTTGACATTTGCATCTATGTCCCCTGATTTCTTTCCAAGGTTTTCTATTTCCAAAGTTGTCTCCCTTTGAGTTTTCTTAGTTGTTTCTACTTCTGATTTTAGATCCTGGATGGTTTTGCTTAGCTCTGTCACTTGCTTGTTTGTGCTTTCCTGTAATTCTTTAAGAGCTTTTTGTATTTCCTCTTTCATGACCTGAGCCTGTTGAGCATAGTTCTCCTGTTTTTCTTTAAGTGATTTTTGTGTTTCGTCCTTATTGGCTTTTGTATTCTTTCAATGATTTTTGTGTTTCCCTTGTAAGGGCTTCTAACTTTTGATCCATTTTCTCTTGAATTTCTTTAAGTGTGTCCTTCATGTGTTCCTGTACCAGCATCATGACCAGTGATTTTAAATCCAAATCTTGTTTTACTGGTGTGATGGGGTATCCAGGACATGCTGATAAAGGAGAATTGGGTTCAGATGCTGCCATATTGCCTTGATTTCTGTTAGTGACGTTCCTGCGTTTGCCTTTTGCCATCTAGTTCTCACTGGTGTTAGTTGGTCTTGTCAGTGCTGGACTCACCAGTGCAAGCTGCCTCTTCCCAGGTGGCCTCTGGTGCACAGCTGACCTCCTGCACTGCCTAGAGACAGGGTGCTGTGGCCCAGGCTGTTCAGATCCAGAAGCAGACACCTGAACGCTCCCACAGGGGCCTGCTGGACTCACCAGAGCACACTGACTCCTCCCATCTAGCCTCCCGATGCCCCTCTTTTGTCTTACAGGACCTGGAGATGTGGCGTTGCATCCCAGGCTGTTCTGGATCCCGAAGCAGAGATCTGAGGGCTCCCGCCAGAGACCTCAGGACTGGAACCTAAGCTCCGTGCTGCCGGAGCAAGCTGTGCTTCTCCTGAATTTCTTTAAAGGAGTTATTTATGTCCTTCTTGATGCCCTCTGTGATGCCCTCCATCAGCATAATGACATGTGATTTTAAATCTAAATCTTTTTTTTCCTGGTGTGTTGGGATATCCAGGACTTGCTGTTGTGGGAGAATTGGGTTCAGATGGTGCCATATTGCCTTGATTTCTGTTAGTAACGTTCCTATGTTTGCCTTTTGTCATCTGGTTATCTCTGGTGTTAGTTGTTACTGTTGTCTCTGGCTGGTGCTAATTCCTCTTGTGCGCCTGCAAGCCTATCTCAGCACCCCTGTATGACCTGGCAGACCCTCCACAGTTGTTCTGACACTCACATGTACCCTGTGTTCCTGGCTGTACCCTGCTCAGTCACGGGAGCAAAGATGGAGAACTTACCTATAAACGTGGGCCTCCCTCTAAATGTGGGACTCCCTGCAGAGCAGATGGTGCCCTGACTTTTAAAACAGTGAAAAACCTTTAGGTGATAAAGTGCTTGCTTGTTTTCGACAAGGATAATAGATACCCAGTTCTGCAAACAAAGAAACTAACAAATACCTAAGAGCTGACAACTCCATTTCTGATCCTCATTTAATTTTACTCAAAACAAAGACTTGAAGTAACTTTACTTGACAAACAATGTGTTACTGTGCCTTGAAGATCTGTTATTTTCCATTCACTAATGCCAGTGTGCACTGTATTTCAAAATTTCCCTTTTTGGTATCATGTATTTTGACATTGGGGACAACTCCTAGTAAATTTTGGAAGACCAAATTGTGAAAGGGCAAGCAGACATGGGAAACTGTTCCTTTATTGTGGCTGTGCTTTGGAAAGGTTACTATTAGAAAAGTATATATTTCTTTAAGTTTTTCTCAACCTTTAGAGTTTTCTCTGTTGAGAATTCTGTTTTGCTCTGTATCCCATTTTTAAATTGTCCTATTTGTTTTTTGGACTCTATCGTCTTGAATTCCTTATATATTTTGGATACTAGCCCTCTATCAAGTGTAGGGTGGGTAAAGATCTTTCCCAATCTGTAGGTTGCCATTTTGTCCAATTGACAGTGTCCTTTGCCTTACAGAAGTGTTCCAGTTTCATGAGGTCCAATTTATTAATTGCTGATCTTAGAACCTGAGCCATTGCTGTTCTGTTCGGGAAAATTTCCCCTGTGCTAATGAGTTTGAAGCTATTTTCTACCTTCTCCTCAATTAGGTTCAGTGTATCTGGTTTATGTTGATGTCCCTGAACCACTTGGACTTGAGCTTTGTAGAAGGTGATAAATATGGATCAGTTTGCATTCTTCTACATGCAGACTGCCAGGTAGACCAACACTTTTTGTTGCTGAGGCTCTCTTTTTTCACTGTTTGGTTTTGGCAACTTTGTCAAAGATCAAGTGTGCAGAGATATGTGGGTTCATTTCTGGGTCTTCCACTCTATTCCACTGATCAAAATGAAACAAAAACAAAACAGACAAAAAGCAAAAGAACAAAACAACAACAAGAAGAAAACATTTAGAAATTTCTTTCCCTTTGCCTCCATGTGCTGCTTGGAAGGTCCTTACCTTATTCCACATATATATATATGCCACCTCTTTTGGAATTTTATGGTCTTGTATGTGGATTCCAAATCTCATATTGTGAAGATCCAAACATGATTTTGGTGGTCACAAGCACAGGAATAAAGAGAATAAAGTTTTTGTTCACAAAATTAAGAGGAGGAAAGCAATATTTACTAATTAATATTTAACTTATAATTTGTGTGACAGTAAACACAAATATATAACTAAATAATGAATACTGTAAGTTGATATTTTGTTATGTTATCAACAGCTCTAGTGGATGCTGTGATAAAACACCATGATCAGAAGCAACTTGGAGAGGGAAGGGTTTACTTCCCTTGCATTCCTACATCATAGTCCATCACCATAGGAAGTCAGGGCAGAATTTCAAGGCAGGAAACTGAAGGCAGGAACTGATGCAGTAGAAATGTCAGTTGGGAAAATGGATCCATCAAATTTACCTGTAGGGAAGCCTGTGGTGGGTGTATTTTCTTGATTGATGATTACTATGATTGTGGGGTAGGGCTAGCTCATGATGATCAGTACCACTGTGGGCTGGTGGTCCTGGTGGTATAAGAAAACAGGCCACAAAAGACACGAGGAACAAGCCATTAAGCAGCATTCCTCAACAGCCTCTGCTTCATTTCTGCCTGCCAGTCTTCTGGTCTGCTTGAGCTCCTGTCCTGATTCCCCTTCATGAGGAAGTTTAAGCTATAAGCTGAAATCAACCCTTTCCTCCCCAAGTTACTTTTAGTCATGGTGCTTTAGTACAGCAAGAGAAACTGTAAGTCAGGAGAGTAGATGCGGAAGGAAAAGCAACAAAATCAATTTTTGTTTGAAAATGTCATAATCAAATGCAAATCTAATGCTGTGCATTTAAATAAAACAAAATGATCAATGTTGTAAGTTATCTTAGTTACTCAAATAGAATGAGTGAATTGCTCTCATAAGTCTTATCTCTGCCCACCACTGTCCTTCAATGAGGCTTGGGTGTGATGATCTATGCTTATATTTCCAGTATGGGGAGACTGAGGCAGGAGGATTGTGAGTTGTGGATGTTCTGGGCTATATAACATGACTCTGTCTCTTCTCAAATAAATAAGTGATTAAGCTGTGATGCATTGATACCTTGTACTACTACCCAAAACCAAAATACACACCCTCTTGCTACAACTGTGTCTTAAGTGAGCCTCAGAGGACTTGTACTGGATGGAACAACTGATGTTGGGTTACAAAGTCAAGTGTTCCCTTGTGTAACCCTTTTGGAACACCACAGTTACAGTAACAAGAGAGCTTCCTAAATCCCAGGAGTGGAGAAGGGAGGTAACTGTGCTTGTAATGGATAGCAAGAGGTTTTCTGATGGATTTTTTCTTAAAATGTGAGCAATTTTAGTTTCTTTACATGCTCTCATTTTGTAACTTTATTTGCAACTAATTTATACTTTGGCCTAAATCAGTTAAAGTGTGGATAGAATACATAAATATTTGAGAAGTTCCATGATTTAAGTAATTTGATAAAATTAAACTCTTATCTTTTGAAATAAGATGTTCACTCTCATTCTTTTGGCATTTTCCCCTCAGTATCTACATGTGACAAAATGCATCAAGCAATATATATTTTGTAAGCCTGCCTATTTTGTTGTTTTCTTTTCCTAAGATGACACCAACTCTAGGAATGAAAAAAATAAAAATAATTAAAAGGTAAAGATATTTGAAAGGGCAGGCCAATATTTTAAAGTTCCCCATAGAGTGTAGCTCATGCTTATTGCTTTATTGGAAGCACTGGAGGCAGACCAATCCCTACTGAAAGTCCAAAGTTTTGAAGGGTTTGGTCTATCAGTGCTACGTTTTCTTGTGTTTTGTTTTTTTTTTTTTTTTCAGCCTCAAAACACAATTATTTGCCTTGGGGTTGGTGCTATTAAGTACTTTATTTCGACAGGTTCTTATGTATCCAGGCTGGCCTAGAACTTGCTTTGGTCCCACTGTTTCTACTTTCCAAGCCTATTTCTGAGATTCTAGACATGCAACCAGTTTATGCATTGCTGGGGTTCTAACCTAGGGTCTCATGCATGCTAGGCAAGCTATATTGCCCAGCTTCTACTGATATGTTTTATAGGGTGCTTGGCCATTGGGAAGGTCTTTTAATTGCTTAATGTAGGGTAAGGTATAAGAAACACCACTAGGAGGTATGTGTCGTATATGTGATGTGCTATCTGTTGGGATGACACTGATGGTCCCATATCTTTCCTTCTGTAGGTTCTATAGTCCATTTCCTCAAGCAGTGTTTCTGCACCCTGCCAGACCACACATAGAAACACTCAACCCTGAGGGCTGGGAAAATGGCTCGGCAGCTAAAGCATTTGCTCTTCATACATAAGGAGCTGAATTCAAATCCCCAGCACCCACAGGCACCATGTCAGTAACCTAGCATTGTGGAGTGGGGAGAGGAAAGTCCCAGAGATTGCCTGTCTGAATTGGCTCTGACCTATTCATGAATGGACACGGGCACACGCACCTCCATATTCACATATGTGCAACCTCCCCACCCAAGAAATACCCAACCCTCTTCATCCTTGGCCCGTGAGAGAAAGCATCAGGAGAAAGACCCTCTTCAGTACTCCAGGCTAGCTCAGTCATAATCCTTCATTGTCTGCTGGACGCTAGATGTTCTTGTCTGGCTCCCACCCCTGTAGGACCCAATACTTCCCACTTCTGGTATACCCGTGTTTCTTCCTTCTTCCCTCCCACCCCCTCCTCCTTCCCCAGGCCCCTTTCCCTCCCATTCCTTCCTTCCTTGTTCCGTCAGAGAGTCTCAGGGACACACAGTTTTCAAATCAGTTTGATTTTATTTTCGTCAGTGTCAGTGCACTGCGTGGTAAGAATAAACAGTTCGACAATGCTCAGCTGCAGACCTGTGAACAGATCTTTCAGTGGCATAGTGAGGCTACGGGCTCTCTTGATCACTTGATGAAGGACTGGAGCTCTCACCGCTACTATTCTCTGGTTCTGAACCAGTTCCAGTTGATATCTCCTCCATTAGGTGGTTGCGGTGACCAAATTGTTCTTCCCCCTTCCCCTTCTTTGTCACTTTTGTAGGTGTTGTGGTTTGTTCAGGCATCTTCCCTTTCGCGGTCCTTGTCAGGGTTTTCTTGCTCTTCCTGGTAGACGTTTGTACCTGGAAGTTCAACAGAGTAAGGTGACAAGGGCATGTGAGTCTTTGAAAAGCTGGAATACGTGAAGGGGACTGTAGGAGAAGGGCTATGGGTTGAGAAGGGGGTGAACACCAGGCTAAGAAAGGGTTAGCAGTGCTGGGGGAGGGGAAATCTCCAGAGAAAGGACTATGGTCGTCACTTGGGCCTTCTTACCTTCTTGCTAGATTTGGAATTGGACCGACGATTCTTCTTGTCCTCAGTTGTCGTTGGGAGATGATGGCATGTCTTCACTCTTTTGGGTTTTGAATTTGAGGTCGTTGGCTCATCATCTGGTGTGGGATGCTCTTTAGACTTCTTAGTAGCTTTAGCCATCTTGCTGTCTGCCTGAGGTCTGGTCCAGAGTGCTCAGAGGCACGCTCTTATGAACCCACCCTGAACAATGGGAGGCCACACCCCTGAGCCCTGATTGGTCAGCAAGATCCTTCTGAGCTAATAGTGGCTGAGGAGTTGCTTTGACATCACAAAGCACCTTGCTGCCTGGTGGGAGCAGGCACTGGGGTGGTGATCACTCTGGTTGGGGGAGATGCTAGCAAGGCAATAGTGTCTAGATACAGACTGGATGTTTTTAGAACATCTCCAAGAGGCTTATGCCAACCTTTTTTATATTTCCTTCTTCAGTTGTGATAGAACATGTGGCAGAGAGTTTGCCCCCATGAACTCTTCCCCCCTTCAATGGTTCATTCTGTTACATCTCTTCCTTAGTTATTAACAGTTAACTATAATACATTCATTTTGTTTTAATTTATGGGGTGATACACATATACACTTATACTTCAATCATTTGGCAGAATTTTGAATTAAAGTTGGAACGTATAATATGCCCAAGTCTAGTTAACTAAAAATCCTCTAAATATTATTTCATCCTAAATGAGGTAACCCAATCACAAAAGAACACACATGGAATGCAGTCACTGATAAGTGGATATTAGCCCAGAATCTCCAAATATCCAAGACACAATTAACATATCAAATGATTCCTAAGAAGGAAGGAAGGAGAGGGCCCTGGTCCTGGAAAGTCTCAGTGCAGCAGTGTAGGGGAAATTCCAGGACAGGGAAGTGGGAAGGGGTTGTTTGGGGAATGGGCGGAGGGAAGAGTGCTTATGGGACTTATAGGGAGGGGGGAACCGGAAAAGGGGAGATCATTTGGAATGTAAACAAAGAATATAGAAACAAAACATCCGAATTTTAACTAAAAACCCTCCACTTTCTCCGGAACCTCCAGATTGATTTCCAGAGTGGTTGTACCAGTTTGCGATCCCACCAGTGATGGAGGAGTGTTGCTAGTTTTATAATAACTTGGCACAAGTTAAAGTCATCTGAGAGGAGGGAACCTCAATTAAGAGAATGCCTCCATAAGATGGGTCTGTAGGCAAGCTTGTGGTGCATTTTCTTTATTAGTGATTGATGTGAGAAGGCCCTGGCCTATTCTGAGTGGTGTTACCTCTGGGGTGGTGGTTCTATAAGAAAGCAGGCTGAGCAGGCCATGAGAAGAAGAAGCAGCCCTTCATGGTCTCTTCATTAGCTCCCGCCTCTAGATGCCTGCCCTGCTTGAGTGCCTATCCTGACTTCCTTCATTGACAAAACTACAATGTGGGAGTGTAAGCCAAATAAACCCTTTCCACCTCAAGTTGCTTTTGGTCATGGTTGCAGCAGGAGTAACCCTAAGACACATGGTTTTCCATTTATAGACAAGGATTGGGATAAAAAGGCCAGTCTCAAAGACTATGATTGTATACTGGCTGGTTTTGTGTGTCAACTTGACACAGGTTGAAGTTATCACAGAGAAAGGAGCTTCAGTTGAGGAAATGCCTCCATGAGATTCAGCTGTGGGGCATTTTCTCAATTAGTGATCAAGTGGAGAGGACCCCCTGTGGGTGGTGCCATCCCTGGGCTGGTATTCTTGGGCTCTATATTAGAGCAGGCTGAGCAAGCCAGGGGAAGCAAGCCAGTAAGAAACATCCCTCCATGGCCTCTGCATCAACTCCTGCTTCCTGACCTGCTTGAGTTCCAGTCCTGACTTCCTTTGGTGATGAACAGCAACGTGGAAGTGTAAGATGAATAAACCCTTTCCTCCCCAACTTGCTTCTTGGCCATGATGTTTGTGCAGGAATAGATACCCTGACTAAGACAGTTTGCCTTATTTGTTCTTAAACTCTGGCTAGAGTATTATTGGAACTGACACTATTCTTTCTCTTTTATTTTAATTTGGTATGTTTTATTTTGTATTTAATCTTTTAGGACCAGATCTTATCCAATCAGTATATCTTCTCGTATGTTTGAATTATAACCTTTTTTAAAAGTATAGAACAGAGTTTATTCAGAGCATGGGGAGGGGAGCTAAGATGGTAGTAGAGGCAGAGCCAGTCAGAGACAGAGTAGAGAAGTAGAAGAGTAGGTGAGTATAGGAATAGAAGCCATCCATGAGCATGCGAGAGGGAGAAAGGGAATGGGAAGAGAGGGGTAAGGGGCGAGGGGACAGAGCCAGAGCAGGGACAAGAGAGAAACCAGAGAGAATTATAACCTTATAAGAAGAAAACTAATGTTACTATATTGTCTTGAGATACTCCTTGGTTATATATATCTATATATATATCTATATATATATATGGAATATATATATATATATATAACCCATATATATAATTCCATATATATATGAAATACCTTTCTAAAATTTTGGTTTTCTTTAATTTATGCCTGTGTAAGCTTATGTGCATGTATGTGCAAGGTCCCTAAAGGATCTCCTGGAACTGGAATTACAGAGCATTGTGGGCCACTTATGTGGATGCTTGGAGCCAAATCCTGGGTCCTCTGTGAGAGCAGTTTGTTGACTATTCTATTCATGACAACTGGGTGACAGGAGGGCTTTCCCTGTCCTACTTACTGACTCCTTGTCAGTCCTGTCCCTAGTGACCTCTTGCTGCCAGGCTTCTCAACGACGACTTTGGTGGCAGGGACCCCTTCAAGCCAGGCCTAAGCTCTTGGTGCACAGGAGCTTCCAGGGCCCTGCCTGAGGAGCTTCACTGGCCAGGCCCCACTCCCAGACTTCTCAAAGTGCCATTACCGCCACTCACAGCCCCCACCCCCAGGCAGGAGAGTAACCAGACCCTACCCTACAGAAAAACACCAGTCCCCAAGCTTGCCCACAAATGAGGCCACCCTGTAAAGCCCTGCCCCATACCCCCAAGAGACCCTATATGTCTTTAGTTAGGGTTTTACTGCAGTGAACAGACACCATGACTATGGCAACTCTTTAATTGGGGCTGGCTTTCATGTTCAAAAGTACAGTCCATTATCATCAAGGCAGGAGCACTGCAGCATCCAGGCAGACACGGAGCAGGAGGAACTGAGTTCTACATCTTCATCTGAAGGCTATTAGAAGACAAGCTCCCATGTGGTTAGGAGGAGGACCTTAAGGCCACACCCATAGTGACACACTTCCACCAACAAGGCCACACTTCCAAATAGTGCCACTCTCTGAGCCAAACCTATTTTTTTTGGATATATTCTTTATTTACATTTTAAATGTTATCCCTTTTCCCAGTTTCTCCCCTCCCGAAAAGCCCCTATCCCATCCTCCCCCCCCCCTGCTTCTATGAGGGTGGTCCTCCACCCACCCCACTCTCACTTCCCCACCTTCAATTCCCCTACTCTGGGGCATCTATCAAGCCTTCATAGGACCAAGGGCCTCTCCTCCCATTGATGCCTGACAAGGCAATCCTCTGCTACAAATGCAGCTGGAGCCATTTAGTGTACCCCCTAGTTGATATCTTAGTCCCTGGGAGCTCTGGGGGCTCTGGTTGGTTGATATTGTTGTTCTTCCTATGAGACTGCAAACCCCTTCAGCTCCATTAGTCCTTTCTCAACTCCTCCATTGGGGACCCCACAAGCCAAGAATATTCAAATTACCACATTCCACTCCCTAGCCTCCATAGGCTTGTTCAAACACATGAGTCAATGGGGGCCATCCCTAAACAAAATAATGCAAAATATATTTAGTCCAAATTCAAAAGCCCCCATAGTTTATAGCAATCTCAACAGTGTTAAAAGTCCAAAGTTCAAAGTCTCTTCTGAGATTCATCCAATAACTTAACATTCAATCTCCAAAGCAAGACAGGAAGCCAGCTGGGCAAACTCTAAACTCTGTATTTCCAAGTCTGATGTCAAAGCTCTCTCTTCAGAGCTCCAACTCCTTTTTCATCTTTGTTGACTACAACACACTTCTTTCTCCTGGTCTGGTTCCACTCCCTGTTAATAGCTTTCCTTGGCGTGTATCCCATGCCTCTGGCATCTTTAACATCTTGGGGGTCTCTAAGTCAACTTAAACTTCACAGCTTCTTGTTCCTGGGTTTGGTATCCACACATGATCTTCTGGGCTCCTCCAAAGGGCTGTGCCACGTCTCTAGTTCTGCCCTCTGTAGCACTATAGGCTCAAGTTGATCCACTCCTCTCCTGCTGCTGTTTTTGGTGATCAACCCACGGTACTGGAATCTCCAATACACTGGTGTCTTCCTCTGCAACTAGGCTTCATCAATAGCTTCTCATAGGCTTTCTTCATGGTGTCAAACATCAAGTTCTTTACATGACCCCTTCACACCTTCAAAACCAGTACCACTTGGGCGACTCTTACACATTACCAAGTATAGCTGCAGCATGAGTATAACTTTGGCTATCTCTGGAACACAGCTTCTTTGTACTCTCAGAAAACACTTCCCAGAAGATCTCGCCTCAGTGATGCTGGTCTCTTTTTAGTCACCACTAATTTCTTAGCTCAAGCTAACCAGCAACAATTGTCTCTGTAATTCCTTCTATTCTGGACTCTTAAAAACCAGAGCCACATGGCCAAAGTTCTGCTGCTTGCTATGGCTGGAGCCCTCCTTGTTCTATTACCAGCTTTCTGTTTTCCAATTCCTTCACTGCCTGTGCTTGGTTGTCCTGGAACTTGCTCTGAGGATTGACCTTGAACTCCTCATGAGATCTGCATGGTTTTGTCATCTGTCATACTGGGATTAAAGATGTATAGCATCATGCCTGGATTTAAGCTTTTCTTTACCTAGAATGTACTCTGTCCTTGGCTGGCCTTGAACTCACAGTTGCGCTTGCCTTTGCCTCTTGGGATTAAAGACTTGCATTACCATGCCTGGATTTAAACTTAGCTGGGTGAGATCTTGCCCCAAGGTCATGACTCCCTTAATTCAATTTAATATCCACAAACACAGGATTCAGTTCCATTTCACTTCCTGGTTGCCTGCACCTTTAGATTTTTTCCTTTCTAAGCTCACTTCATTTGTTCAAAATGCACTTTATGAGACTTAACCAGAGAACAAAGTCTATCCTGGCTTTTTCTGAGGCTTCCTTTATCAATTCAATTAATATAAATCTCTTTAGCTTAGCCTCAAGTAGACTCTTCAGACAAATGCAAAAAGCAGCCACATTCTTCATCCAAACACCACAAAAAAAGTCTCTATGCCACATACTGAAATTCTTTTTCACTGAAACCTCTTGGACCATGTCTGCACAGTTCAAATCACCCTCAGAAACAAAGTCTTCCATATTCCTACTAGGATAGCCCATTAAGTCTCACTTAAAGGATTCCATAGCTTTCTAAATTCAAAGTCCCCAAATCCACACTCTTCCAAACGAAGGCATGATCACACCTGTCATAGCAATAGCCTAGTCCCTGTCTTAGTTAGGGTTGTACTGCTATGAACAGACACCATTACCATGACAACTCTTTTTTTTTTCATTCTTTTTTTTTATTCGATATAATTTATTTACATTTCAAATGATTTCCCCTTTTCTAGCCCCCCCCACTCCCCGAAAGTCCCGTAAGCCCCCGTCTCTTCCCCTGTCCTCCCTCCCACCCCTTCCCAGTTCCCCGTTCTGGTTTTGCCAAATACTGTTTCACTGAGTCTTTCCAGAACCAGGGATCACTCCTGCTTTCTTCTTGTATCTCATTTGATGTGTGGATTATGTTTTGGGTATTCCGGTTTTCTAGGTTAATAACCACTTATTAGTGAGTGCATACCATGATTCACCTTTTGAGTCTGGGTTACCTCACTTAGTATGATGTTCTCTAGCTCCATCCATTTGCCTAAGAATTTCATGAATTCATTGTTTCTAATGGCTGAATAGTACTCCATTGTGTAGATATACCACATTTTTTGTATCCACTCTTCTGTTGAGGGATACCTGGGTTCTTTCCAGCATCTGGCAATTATAAATAGGGCTGCTATGAACATAGTAGAGCATGTATCCTTATTACATGGTGGGGAATCCTCTGGGTATATGCCCAGGAGTGGTATAGCAGGATCTTTTGGAAGTGAGGTGCCCAGTTTTCGGAGGAACCGCCAGACTGCTTTCCAGAGTGGTTGTACCAATTTGCAACCCCACCAGCAGTGGAGGAGTGTTCCTCTTTCTCCGCACCCTCTCCAACACCTGCTGTCTCCTGAATTTTTAATCTTAGCCATTCTGACTGGTGTAAGATGAAATCTTAGGGTTGTTTTGATTTGCATTTCCCTAATGACTAATGAAGTGGAGCATTTTTTAAGATGCTTCTCCGCCATCCGAAGTTCTTCAGGTGAGAATTCTTTGTTTAACTCTGTACCCCATTTTTTAATAGGGTTGTTCGGTTTTCTGGAGTCTAACTTCTTGAGTTCTTTATATATATTGGATATCAGCCCTCTATCTGATGTAGGATTGGTGAAGATCTTTTCCCAATTTGTTGGTTGCCGATCTGTCCTCTTGATGGTGTCCTTTGCCTTACAGAAACTTTGTAATTTTATGAGGTCCCATTTGTCAATTCTTGCTCTTAGAGCATACGCTATTGGTGTTCTGTTCAGAAACTTTCTCCCTGTACCGATGTCCTCAAGGGTCTTCCCCAGTTTCTTTTCTATTAGCTTCAGAGTGTCTGGCTTTATGTGGAGGTCCTTGATCCCATGGCAACTCTTGTAAGCACAACATTTAATTGCAGCAGGCTGACAGGTTCAGAGGTTCAGTCCATTATCATCAATGCAGGATCATGGCAGCATCCAGACAGGCATGGTGCAGGAGGAGCTGAGAGTTCCACATCTTCATCTGAAGGCTGCCAGGAGAAGACAGGCTCCCATGTGGTTAGGAGGAGAGTATTAAAGCCACGCCCCCAATGACACACCTACTCCAACAAGGCCACACCTCCAAATAGTGCCACTTCCTAGGCCAAGCATATTTAAACTATCACACTAAACAAATACTCTAACAACTGAACTACATCCTCATTATTTTGAATTGTGAATGATTTGCTGCCAACCATGTTAATTTACTATGCTTCCATCACAGTAGAGTTTCTTCCTCCTATCTAGCCCTAGTCTTGTACTTATTAGCCACAGTCTCTCCATTTCTCTCTCTCCAATGTTTCCAACATTTTATTGAAATGCAAAATTTATATTTCAATGTGCACAATCATAATTGAAATCCTGCTATGTTTTCCTAGCATGAAC
This sequence comes from Apodemus sylvaticus, assembly GCF_947179515.1. Taxonomy (NCBI): domain Eukaryota; kingdom Metazoa; phylum Chordata; class Mammalia; order Rodentia; family Muridae; genus Apodemus; species Apodemus sylvaticus. Next base: position 54,046,029 of record NC_067495.1, on the reverse strand, counting down.
AAGCATGTGTACCCAGTGCTCCAGATGCCTTTACACTGCTGAGTTTCTATTCCTCTCTTCTTTACCTCCTAACACACTAGAGCAGGTTTACATACCTTCAGACTTCACTTACATGCAAATACACACTAGCTGCTCTTCCTTTCTTTTAATTAAAAATATTACATTTTTTATTTGTTTTGTATGTGCATGCGTATATCTGTATGGATGTGCTTGTGCCATGCATGTGTATAAATGTCAGACGATCAATTTCCAAGAGTCAGTTTGCTCCTACACCATATAAGGAGAATGTAAGAGTCCCAGGAATTAAACTTAGGTCTTCAGGCTTGGCAGCAGGCACCTACTCAGTGGGTCATGTCATTGGCCTCTTAATTAATTTAGTTTTTAATGGATTTTTTGAGACAGAATCTATATATCCCAGGCTAGCCTTAAACTTTCTGTGTAGTGGACATTAGTCTTGAGGTTCTGACCCTCATGGATGCATAAACTTCCATGTTGGATTTATGTAGTACTGGGGAGGAAACTCAAGCCTTGCTGCATGCTAGGTGAGCTACTAGCTGAGCTACATCCCAAGAACACGTCCTTCTGTGATTGGATTCTTTCTCTCAACATTTGGTCTATGAGATCCATTTATTTGTTTTGTGTGTTCAATGTTCATTTATTGTTTTCTAGCTAGTATCTCATTATGTGAGTATAGTATAAGGTTCTCATCCATTCTGGTGCTCGTAGACATTAGATTGATTATCTCTGGTTTTTTTTTTTTTTTTTTTTTTTTTTTTTGCTTTTTATGAATAGTGCTGCTGTAAACATTCTGAATCATCCTTCTAGTAGATATTCCTGTACATGTTGATTATGTTTAAAGTAAAGCATGGAATCATGGCTCCTTGAAATGCTTATGTTCAACTTCAGTCGATATTTACAGTTTTCCAAATTGTTTGAACCAACTCACCATTCTCCATGCAGTACAGTTTTAGTTGTCCCATATTCTTGTTGGTACTTGGTACTATTTGTCATTTCGATTCTATTTTGTGGCTGCACAGTGGCAAGACATTGTAGTTTTAATTTGCATTTCTTTAATATAGAAATAGGCTCTTTACTTTTTTGCACTCATTTGGGTTTTCCCTTTTATGCACTGACTTATCAAGTCTTTTATCCATTTTTCTATTGAACTGTCTGCTTCTTTCGCATAAGCTTTTCTCTTATGTACATCATGGCATCTTGCTTTGAAAGATCTTAGGTGTACTTAGATAATCTGATTTAAATTTTGTTTGCATAATTTCCCCAATAACATTAGGCTGTTTAATTTATGCTGAAAGAACGAAGAGCCTTATTTTTATGCTCACTGTGTGTTGGTTTCAAAATGATGTAAGTAACTTGGCAAGGAAAACAAGTATTTTGAAAAATTTCACCACTTCAACTGTGCTGATGGCTTGTGCTCTGTTTTAACATGATAAAGCTTAGCAGCTAGAATGGGTTCAGCCACCATTTCATTCTGTTTTAGCAGGCATTGTGTGGGCATTTTAGGTACATCATTTTCATTTTATGTCCTGCAGATTGCTACAAAAAGATTCATTTGATCCCAATATGCAATTTTTGTTCTTTCATATTCAGCCCAATTATTCTCCTTACCCCCGATCACTGAGTTTTTGTTTATAATGTCCTGTTTTTAATCTCTACTCCATTTCAGGCTTTACAGGTGATAATTTCAAACAATATGAAAAATATGTAAACAGCAATAGCTCAACAAGAGATTGCCAAATTCTAGACATGGTCCTAGCTTTAGATTTTAACTAGTTTAACTCATAGGAGGAAGGTCATGGTATCAGCTCCATTTTATAGATGGCGAAGCTGAAATCCAGAAGAAGTAATTTGGCAAAGTTATGAAGATGGTAAGTGGGTAATACAGAATTCGAGCCAGATGCCTAGTCCTCAATCCCTTCACCTGACATTATCAGGTAAACACTGCAGACTTCCCACTTCTAGAATGCTCATTGATCTCTTTCTGTCTCTGTCGGTCTCTGTCTCTCTGTCTCTCTCTGTCTTTCTGTCTTTGTCTCTGTCTCTGTCTCTCTTTTACTGTGTGTGTGTGTGTGTGTGTATAAGAAAGAGATGTTTATTGAATCTCACTGTGAAATCCAAATTGCCCTTGATGCTCAGGGTAGCCTTAAAATTGCTATCCTCTCGCCTTGACTTCCAAACTGCTGAGATTATAGGCATGTGCCACTACTTCTGGCCATACTTTACATATTTTCTGTCCATTGATATAGCATTATTGGACACAATGAAACTCTAAGTGGTTGACTTATGAAAACTGGCAAGGTTGGTCAGGATGTTTCATGCTTCTCAGTTGCTGGAGATAAGACATATATACATGGCTCTGTGTTATTACCTTTTCTCCATAAGCTCAGGCAGGTCATTTGAACTCTTCTTACTCTTCTGTGGAGTAGAACCTGGCCTTTGGGGAGATAGTAGCAGAAGCCAGCCATATCTTTGTCTCTAGTCTCACATTTGGACTTGGGGCTTTTTGGATCTTAAACACCAGTGATGCTTTCTATCCTGGGAATAGATGAGAGGCCTGTATTTTGAACATCAACTCAATTGATGACAAAGCTGTACTGCAGTTTCTCATTTGCTGCTATCCCTAATGTAAATCTCAATGGGATAGCAAGCAATGTTTTGGCCCATACAAATGATGTTGGGGGTTATTAAATATGATTTTTCATTTAGAAAGAAGATCCCCTGGGAGGCTCTTATCTTTGTTTTGGGAAACAAATTGGCCCTTCTCTAACATTCTGAATATTAAAATAGAATTGGATATGGAATTCTGCTTTGGACCTCATCCAAAAGATTCTAATTACCAAGGCATACTAAAAACTAGATATAGAGTAGTTTTGCCTACAAAGTGGACCAGACCCCAAGCATATAGTTAGTGAAGATTTAGCAGTTCATTTGTATCTTAAACCTGTGAGTTCTTTTCTTAAAACAAATACATTTTTTCTTGTGTGATGAGAAATGTTTAAAAATATCTCTTCAGAGATGGAAAGCAAAAAAGAAAAAGCAGGAATGCTTTGGCTCTTTGTTTTCCAGCTGTGGCTCCGATGGTCCCATTTAGAATTCTGCAAATATGAGCTTTTTCTAAATTATATTTAGTAGATATTATTAAGTGGAGACCTTGAGAGTCAGACTCACTGTCTGGAATTTGCTCTCTAACCTGTAGCATTTTATGAGCTGATTAATCCTTCAGAATCCACTTTGGGAGACCAAATTTTAAAAATGTGTATCTGGCAGAAGCTACTGTGTTTGGGCAACAAACAAAGGCCAATGTGGGTGGCTAATGTTATGAGACTGAAATCTAAACAATGAGAAGCAAGGGATTTAGCAAGAACTATTGGTTGTCTCTAGGTCTTGGGTCTTTTTTTCCTGGTTTAACTTTGAGTCTTTCCTCTTCTGCCAAATGTTTATCATTCTTGCTTGGCAAGAATGAGCTCAACAATGTGGTATTCCAATAGCAATACACCCCGCCAACTGGAAATATCTTTTCTTCTCATCTGCTGTGTCTTAATTCTGTCCCCTTCTTTGTTAATGCTCTGGGTGGAGGAGAACTTTATAATTTATTTGGCAATCAACCTATAAGTTGCTGCTAGGTATTACCACAACAAAATTGGATTTCCTCGAGACATATAATGTAAATTTATTGATTCTGTTATGAGGGATTGTGTATGGTCTTATCTTTTGACTTTCTTTTATTTATGTTTTATGGAAACAGGCTTTCACTACATAGCCCTGGCTGGCATGGAACTCTCTATGTAGACCAGGCTGATCTTGAAGTTATAGAAATCTATTTGCCTCTACCTCATGACTGCTGAAATTAAAGGCATGCACCACTATGTCTGGCCTACATTTTAAAAAACGCATCAAAATGAGAAAATTTAAGAAAATATTTTATATATTTGGAAGGTCTATATTCTTTTTGGTGTTACACAACAAATCATTGTATTGGGAATGTCTCTGGTTCCCATTTACTTGTTTTTTTTTCTTTAACAGGAATTTTATGAATGAGGAGATAGAGTTGATCAGATTTGAAAAGAAATTGAAATATCTAAAACTGAGATATCAACAAATGCATACATAGTTCTATAACTACAAATAAAGAAGCAAATGCATAAATATTTAAGAGAATGTGGTGAAAATATTTCATTCAAATAGTGGTAATAATAGTTCTGGGACCTAGGATTCTAGACTCTCAATCTATTGCTTTCAGTTGATGTCATCAGATCTTGACGAAAACAGGTAATAAGGTTCTGTGCTCTTTAGGATCAGTCATCAAAGCTCCCCAGGAATTCTCTTTTCCCACTTCAGCAGGACTTGTTTCTTGTTTTGTATAGCCCTGGCTTTCCTGCCCACATGTATCTCCACCAAGGCTTTCATCATAGATGCTGACAGACAACATTTTATGAAGTGCAATGTGATTCAAGAGCCTCAGGTTCCACTCCCAATACTGCCCTGAATTCACTGTAGACTTTGAAAAGCAACTTCATCTTTACTTAATACAGTATCCAGAGTCCTTCAAGAACTGCCCATACTTCCTAGAGCGCTTTCCTTTCCCTCCTGGAGTCACTGTCTTTTCTTTTCACTCTGCTCCTCACTGTGTGTTCAGCCTGCTTTCTTAGAAAACTCAGGATCACCAGCCAATAGGCAGCTAGGCCCTCACAAGAAAATACCTCACAGACTTGCTAATCTGATGGAAACATTTCCTTATTTGAAGTTTCCTCTTTATACATAACTCTGATTTGTGTTAAGTTCACAAAAATGTTACCACCAGTGTAGAAGGAAAATTCCAGATTTTCCACCTTGAGAAGGACATTCAGCTTTCATGGATTCTCTTCCTTGAAAAATGATTTCATTTAGTCCTTATGGGAAAGGATCATTCTAAATCACCATATTGTTTATCTCATGCCCCAAGTCTTCCTTGTTGATGATGTTTACTCAAACTGCTGCTTTATGGTACCTCCACTATTTTCATTTTGCCTCTGGTACCTTTTGCAGTAACACCAAAGGGGCTATCTTTTAATGTACTATTTATTTATGTATGTGTGTACTTGTGTGTGCATGCATAGGGAGATCAGAGGTTGATGTTGAACATCTTTTTTTTTTTAATTTAAGATTTTAATGGAAAATAACAAAGATAAACTGGTTTATATAATAAACATATCTAAAATAATTAAAAGATGAATTATAAAATTTTTCTAATAAAATTAGAGCTTTCCATGGAAAATATTTCTGATAAAATTGAAGAAATAATAGAACAAACATTAATTTTGAGTTTTTTCCTGGAAAAATTATACAGATAAAATGGGAGACATAAAAAATTTTTTCTTCTTATTAGATATTTGCTTTATTTACATTTCAAATGTTAACCCCTCTCCATATTACCCCACCGAAAAACCCCTATCCCTTCCCCCTCCTCCTGATCACCCCCTCCCAATTTCCCGACTTGCATTCCCCTATTCAGGAGAATTGAACCTTCATAGGGCCAATGACCTCTCCTCTTGATGTCTGAAATGACCATCTTCTGCTACATATGTAGCTGGAACCATGGGTCCCTCCATGTGTACTCTTTGGTTGGTGGTTTAGTCCCTGGGAGCTCTGGGGGTACTGGTTGTTACATAATATTATTCCTCCTACAGGACTGCAAACCTCTTCAGCTCCTTGGGTCCTTTCTCTAGCTGCCCCATTGGGAACCCTATTCTCATTCTATTGGTTGGCTGTGAGCCATAGGTGTTTTGATCCACTTTCCAATATGGATCAAAGTATCCACACTTTGGTCTTCCTTCTTCAGCTTCATGTGGTCTGTGGGTTGTATCTTGGGTATTCCCAGCTTTTAGGCTAATATCCACTTATCAGTGAGTATATACCATGTGTGTTCTTATGTGATTGGGTTACTTCACTCAGGATGATATTTTATAGCTCCATCCATTAGCCTAAGAATTTCATGAATTCATTGTTTTAAATAGCTGAATAGTACTCCATTGTGTAAATATACCACATTTTCTGTATCCATTCCTCTGTTGAAGGACATCTGGGTTCTTTCCAACTTCTGGTGTTATACATAAGGCTGCTATGAACACAGTAGAACATTTATCCTTATTACATGTTGGAGCATCTTCTGGGTATATGCCCAGGAGTGGTATTTTAGGGTCCTCAGATAGTGCTATGCCCAATTTTCTGAGGAACCACCAAACTGGTTTTACCAGCTTGCAGTCCTATCAGCAATGGAGGAATGTTCCTCTTTCTCCACATCTTCTCCAGCATTTGCTGTTCCCTGAGTTTTTGATCTTGGCCATTGTTGTAAGGTGGAATCTCAGGGTTGTTTTGATTTGCATTTCTCTGATGATTAAGGTTGTTGAACATTTTTAGGTATTTCTCAGCCATCCAGTATTCCTCAGTTGAGAATTCTTTGTTTAGCTCTGTACCCCATTTTTAATAGGGTTATTTGGTTCTCTGTTGTCTGACTTCTTGAGTTCTTTGTATATCTTACATATTAGCCCTCTATCGGATGTAGGATTAGTAAAGATCTTTTCCTAATCTGTTGGTTACCATTTTGTCCTATAGACAGTGTCCTTTGCCTTACAGAAGCTTTGCAATTTTATGAGGTCCCATTTGTCAATTCTTGATCTTAGACCATAAGCTATTGGTGTTCTGTTCAAGAAAATTTCCTTTGTGCCCACGTGCTCAAGGCTCGTCCCCAGTTTCTTTTCGATTAGTTTCAGTGTGTCTGGTTTTAAGTGGAGGTCCTTGATCCACTTGGACTTGAGCTTTGTACAGAGAGATAAGAATGGATCAATTTGCATCCTTCTATATGTTGACTGCCAGTTGACCCATCACCATTTGTTGAAAATGCTGTCTTTTTTCCACTGGATGGTTTTAGCTCCTTTGTCAAAGATCAAGTGACCACAGGTGTGAGGGTTCATTTCTGGGTCTTAAATTCTATTCCATTGATCTACCTGCCTGTCACTGTACCAATACCATGCAGGTTTTTAAATCACTATTGCTCTGTAGTACTGCTTGAGGTTCAGGGATGGTGATTTCCCCAGAAGTTCTTTTATTGTTGTGTATAGTTTTTGCTATCCTGTTTTTTTTTTTGTTATTCCAGATAAATTTGGAAATTGCTCTCTCTAACTCTATGAAGAATTGAGTTGGAATTTTGATGGAGCTTGCATTGAATCTGTAGATTGCTTTAGGTAATATGGCCATTTTTAACTATATTAGTCCTGGCAATCCATGAGCGTGGGAGATCTTTCCATCTTCTGACATCATCTTCAATTTCTTTCTTCAGAAACTTGAAATTCTTATCATACAGATCTTTCACTTGCTTGGTTAGTCACACCAAGGTATTTTATATCATTTTTGGCTATTGTGAAGGGTGTCATTTTCCTAATTTCTTTCTAAGCCTCTTTATCCTTTGAGTATAGGAAGGCTACTGATTTGTTTGAGTGAATTTTTTTTTTGATATAATTTATTTACATTTCAAATGATTTCCCCTTTTCTAGCCCCCCCCCACTCCCCGAAAGTCCCGTAAGCCCCCTTCTCTTCCCCTGTCCTCCCTCCCACCCCTTCCCAGTTCCCCGTTCTGGTTTTGCCAAATACTGTTTCACTGAGTCTTTCCAGAACCAGGGACCACTCCTGCTTTCTTCTTGTATCTCATTTGATGTGTGGATTATGTTTTGGGTATTCCAGTTTTCTAGGTTAATAACCACTTATTAGTGAGTGCATACCATGATTCACCTTTTGAGTCTGGGTTACCTCACTTAGTATGATGTTCTCTAGCTCCATCCATTTGCCTAAGAATTTCATGAATTCATTGTTTCTAATGGCTGAATAGTACTCCATTGTGTAGATATACCACATTTTTTGCATCCACTCTTCTGTTGAGGGATACCTGGGTTCTTTCCAGCATCTGGCAATTATAAATAGGGCTGCTATGAACATAGTAGAGCATGTATCCTTATTACATGGTGGGGAATCCTCTGGGTATATGCCCAGGAGTGGTATAGCAGGATCTTCTGGAAGTGAGGTGCCCAGTTTTCGGAGGAACCGCCAGACTGCTTTCCAGAGTGGTTGTACCAATTTGCAACCCCACCAGCAGTGGAGGAGTGTTCCTCTTTCTCCGCACCCTCTCCAACACCTGCTGTCTCCTGAATTTTTAATCTTAGCCATTCTGACTGGTGTAAGATGAAATCTTAGGGTTGTTTTGATTTGCATTTCCCTAATGACTAATGAAGTGGAGCATTTTTTAAGATGCTTCTCCGCCATCCGAAGTTCTTCAGGTGAGAATTCTTTGTTTAACTCTGTACCCCATTTTTTAATAGGGTTGTTCGGTTTTCTGGAGTCTAACTTCTTGAGTTCTTTATATATATTGGATATTAGCCCTCTATCTGATGTAGGATTGGTGAAGATCTTTTCCCAATTTGTTGGTTGCCGATCTGTCCTCTTGATGGTGTCCTTTGCCTTACAGAAACTCTGTAACCTTATGAGGTCCCATTTGTCAATTCTTGCTCTTAGAGCATACGCTATTGATGTTCTGTTCAGAAACTTTCTCCCTGTACCGATGTCCTCAAGGGTCTTCCCCAGTTTCTTTTCTATTAGCTTCAGAGTGTCTGGCTTTATGTGGAGGTCCTTGATCCATTTGGATTTGAGCTTAGTACAAGGAGACAAGGATGGATCAATTCGCATTCTTCTGCATGCTGACCTCCAGTTGAACCAGCACCATTTGTTGAAAAGGCTATCTTTTTTCCATTGGATGTTTTCAGCCTCTTTGTCGAGGATCAAGTGGCCATAGGTGTGTGGGTTCATTTCTGGATCTTCAATCCTGTTCCATTGATCCTCCTGCCTGTCACTGTACCAATACCATGCAGTTTTTAACACTATTGCTCTGTAGTATTGCTTGAGGTCAGGGATACTGATTCCCCCAGATTTTCTTTTGTTGCTGAGAATAGTTTTAGCTATCCTGGGTTTTTTGTTGTTCCAGATGAATTTGATAATTGCTCTTTCTAACTCTGTGAAGAATTGAGTTGGGATTTTGATGGGTATTGCATTGAATCTGTATAGTGCTTTAGGCAAAATGGCCATTTTAACTATATTGATTCTACCGATCCATGAGCATGGGAGGTTTTCCCATTTTTTGAGGTCTTCTTCCATTTCCTTCTTCAGAGTCTTGAAGTTCTTGCCATACAGATCTTTCGCATGTTTGGTAAGAGTCACCCCAAGATACTTTATACTGTTTGTGGCTATTGTGAAGGGGGTCATTTCCCTAATTTCTTTCTCAGCCTGCTTATCCTTTGAGTATAGGAAGGCCACTGATTTGCTTGAGTTGATTTTGTAACCTGCCACTTTGCTGAAGTTGTTTATCAGCTGTAGGAGCTCTCTAGTGGAGTTCTTTGGGTCACTTAGGTAGACGATCATGTCGTCTGCAAATAATGATAGTTTGACTTCCTCCTTTCCAATTTGTATCCCTTTGACCTCCTTATGTTGTCGAATTGCCCGAGCTAGTACCTCAAGTACAATATTGAAAAGATAAGGAGAAAGGGGGCAGCCTTGTCTGGTCCCTGATTTCAGTGGGATTGCTTCAAGTTTCTCTCCGTTTAGTTTGATGCTGGCTACCGGTTTGCTGTATATTGCTTTTACTATGTTTAGGTATGGGCCTTGAATTCCTGTTCTCTCCAAGACTTTAAGCATGAAAGGATGCTGAATTTTGTCAAATGCTTTTTCAGCATCCAATGAAATGACCATGTGGTTTTGTTCTTTGAGTTTGTTTATGTAGTGGATTGTATTGATGGATTTCCGTATATTGAACCAACCCTGCATTCCCGGGATAAAGCCTACTTGATCATGGTGGATGATCGTTTTGATGTGTTCTTGGATTCGGTTGGCAAGAATTTTGTTGAGTATTTTTGCATCGATGTTCATAAGGGAAATTGGTCTGAAGTTCTCTTTCTTTGTTGGATCTTTGTGTGGCTTTGGTATCAGCGTAATTGTGGCTTCGTAGAAGGAATTGGGTAGTGTTCCTTCTGTTTCTATTTTGTGGAATAGTTTGAAGAGTATTGGTGTTAACTCTTCTTTGAAGGTCTGGTAGAATTCTGCACTGAAACCATCTGGTCCTGTGCTTTTTTTGGTTGGAAGACTTTCTATGACTCCTTCTATTTCTTTAGGCTTTATGGGACTGTTTAGATGGTCTAGTTGGTCCTGATTTAATTTTGGTATTTGGTATCTGTCAAGGAAATTGTCCATTTCCTCCAGATTCTCCAGTTGTGTTGAGTACAGGCTCTTGTAGTAGGATCTGATGATTTTTTGGATTTCCTCAGTTTCCGTTGTTATGTCTCCCTTTTCATTTCTAAGTTTGTTAATTTGGATACTTTCTCTGTGCCCTTTGGTCAGTCTGGCTAAGGGTTTATCTATCTTGTTGATTTTCTCAAAGAACCAGCTCCTAGTTTTGTTGATTTTTTGTATGGTTCTCTTTGTTTCTACTTGATTGATTTCGGCCCTGAGTTTGATGATTTCCTGCCTTCTACTCCTCCTGGGTGAAATAGCTTCTTTTTGTTCTAGGGCTTTCAGGTGTGTCATTAAGTTGGTAATGTATGCTCTCTCCATTTTCTTTTTGGAGGCACTCAGGGCTATGAGTTTTCCTCTTAGCACTGCTTTCATTGTGTCCCATAGATTTGGGTATGTTGTGTTTTCATTTTCATTGTGTTCTAAAAAGTCTTTAATTTCTTTCTTTATTTCTTCCTTGACCAAGGTGTCATTGAGTAGAGTATTGTTCAATCTCCACGTGTTTGTGGGTTTTCTGTTGTTTCTGTTGCTATTGAAGACCACTTTTATTCCATAGTGATCAGATAGGAGGCATGGGATTAGTTCTATCTTTTTATATTTGTTGAGGTCTGTCTTGTGACCAATTATATGGTCGATTTTGGAGAAGGTACCATGAGGTGCTGAAAAAAAGGTATATTCTTTTGTTTTAGGATAGAATGTTCTATATATATCAGTTAAATCTAATTGGTCCAAAGCTTCAATTAGTTTCATTGTGTCCTTGTTTAGTTTCTGTTTTCCTGATCGGTCCATTGAGGAAAGTGCAGTGTTGAAGTCACCCACAATTATTGTGTTAGGTGCAATGTGTGCTTTGAGTTTTAATAAAGTTTCTTTTATGAAAGAGGGTGCCCTTGCATTTGGAGCATAGATGTTCAGGATTGAGAGTTCTTCTTGTTGTATTTTTCCTTTGACCAGCAAGAAGTGTCCCTCAGAGTCTCTTTTGATGACTTTGGGTTGAAAGTCAATTTTATCTGATATTAAAATGGCTACTCCAGCTTGTTTCCTGAGACCATTTGCTTGTAAAATTGTCTTCCAGCCTTTTACTCTAAGGTAGTGTTTGTCTTTGACCCTGAGGTGTGTTTCCTGTAAGCAGCAAAATGTAGGGTCCTGTTTACGTATCCAGTCAGTTAGTCTGTGTCTTTTTATTGGGGCATTGAGTCCATTGATGTTAAGAGATATTAAGGAATAGTGATTGTTACTTCCTATCCTTTTTGACGTTATTTTTTAAATTTGATTGCTTAACTTATTTGGGTTTGATGAAAGGTTACTATCTTGCTTTTTTCAGGGTGGAGTTTCCCTCCTTGTATTGGTGTTGTCCTCCTATTATCCTTTTTAGGGCTGGGTTTGTGGATAGATATTGGGTGAACTTGGTTTTGTCGTGAAATATCTTAGTTTCTCCATCTATGGTGATTGAGAGTTTTGCTGGATATAGTAGTTTTGGTTGGCATTTGTGTTCTCTTAGAGTCTGCATGAGATCTGCCCAGGACCTTCTAGCCTTCATAGTCTCAGGTGAAAAGTCTGCTGTGATTCTGATAGGTCTTCCTTTATATGTTACTTGGCCTTTTTCTCTTACTGCCTTTAGTATTCTTTCTTTGTTTAGAACATTTGGTGTTTTGATTATTATGTGACGGGAAGTATTTCTGTTCTGGTCCAGTCTGTTTGGAGTTCTGTAGGCTTCTTGTATATTCATGGGCATCTCTCTCTTTAGGTTAGGGAAGTTTTCTTCCATAATTTTATTGAAGATATTTGCTGGCCCTTTAAGTTGTAAATCTTCACTCTCATCTATGCCTATAATCCTTAGGTTTGGTCTTCTCATTGTGTCCTGGATTTCCTGGATATTTTGGGTTACAAGCTTTTTGCACTTTGCATTTTCTTTAACTGTTGAGTCCATGGTTTCTATGGAATCTTCAGCATCTGAGATTCTTTCTTCTATCTCTTGTATTCTGTTGTTGATATTTGCATCTCTGTCCCCTGATTTCTTCCCAAGGCTTTCTATCTCCAAAGTTGTCTCCCTTTGAGTTTTCTTAGTTGTTTCTACTTCTGATTTTAGATCCTGGATGGTTTTGCTTAGCTCCTTCCCTTGCATGTTTGTGTTTTCCTGTAATTCTTTAAGAGATTTTTGTGTTTCCTCTTTCATGAGCTCAGCCTGTTGACCAAAGTTCTCCTGTATTTCTTTAAGAGATTTTTGTGTTTCGTCTTTCATGACCTCAGCCTGTTGAGCAAAGTTCTCCTGTATTTCTTTAAGTGTTTTTTGCATTTCCTCCTTGTTGGCTTTTGTATTCTCCTGGATTTCTTTCAATGATTTTTGTGTTTCCCTTGCAAGGGCTTCTAACTTTTGATCCATTTTCTCCTCAATGTCCTTCATGTGTTCCTGTACCAGCATCATGACCAGTGATTTTAAATCCAAATCTTGTTTTACTGGTGTGATGGGGTATCCAGGACTTGCTGGTAGAGGAGAATTTGGTTCAGATGTTGCCATATTGCCTTGATTTCTGTTAGTGACGTTTCTGCGTTTGCCTTTTGCCATCTGGCTCTCACTGGTGTTACTTGGTCTTGTCAGTGCTGGACTCACCAGTGCAAGCTGCCCCTTCCCCGTTGGCCTCTGGTGCACAGCTTACACTCTGCACTGCCTATAGACTGGGTGCTGTTGTCCAGGCTGTTCAGATCCCGAAGCAGGCACCTGAAGGCTCCCGCTGGGGCCCGCAGGATTTATTGGAGCACACCGACTTCTCCCAGCTGGCCGCCCGGAAGCCCCCACTAGCCTCTTGAGGGACCTGGAGATGTGGCGGCCACCCAGGCTGATCTGAAGCGGAGAGAGTTGAGCTGGGGGCTTCTGCCTGAGGCCTTGCCCCAGATTGTGTCTGTGGACCAGGTGGAACCCGTGTGCACCCCCAGGGAGCTCCGAAGGTGAATGTTGCTGTGACCTCCCCTGTGCTCCGCTCACTCCGCTGGGCAGCCGATTTCCCCAACCGGGCTGGCGCACACTAGGTTAGCCTTGTCGCCTGGGCCCTGAGTCCAGGCAAACGCCTGGGAGGCCAAGGTCCGAGCAAAGTTCCCCTAGGGCTATGTCTGTTATTTGGGTCCGCCAGGTGACCCGGATGGCGGGCGTGCGCGTCCGCGCTCCGCGAAAGCACCGGGAGAGTCTGTTGTGCTAATAACCTCCTGGGCTGGTTGACACACAGATGGCCCACCAAGCCGCCCAGTTCTTGGGGTCAGTCCTGTGCCTTTTGGGGCCTAGACCCCCGTTTTGTTAGCCTCAGGCTACGCTTGTTAGCAGTCTCTGCCCTCCCGAGCACTCTGGCTCCTGTAGGCAAAATGGCGGCGCGTGCACCGGCAGGGGCAAAAAAAAAAAAAAACTCCTGGCTGGGTTGGCGCCCCGATGGCCACTCGAACAGCCCAGCGCCTGGGTGCAGGCCAACGCCCGTCTGGCTCAGACCCCTGCGGTGTTGGGCCTAGGATTATGTTTGTGTACCTCAGTCTGACCGATCTCTGGAGCCCGGGATCAAGATGGAGGTGAGTCTCTCCTGACTGGCGGGCAGCCGAGTTCTGAAGTGGCTTCCGTGCAGCGAAAGGCTCCGCAGAACCGCAGTTGCTTGCCGCCCGGCTGGTCAGCGAAGGTCAGTGGTCGTGGGCGCAGGGCCTAACTGGACCCTGTGTCGCCTTGGTTCCACTGCTGATGGCCCTTCAGCTGGAGCAGCCACTGCTACCGCCCTGTTTGAGTGAATTTTATATCCAGCCACTTTGCTGAAGTTGTTTATCAGGTTTAAGAGTTCTCTGGTGGAAATTTTGGGGTTACTTAAGTATACTATCATATCATCTGCAAATAGTGATAATTTAACTTTTTCCTTTCCAATTTGAATCTCTTTGACCTCCTTTTGTTGTCTAATTTCTCTGGTTAGGATGAGTACTATATCGAACAGGTAGGGAGAGAGTGGACAGTCTTGTCTAGTCCCTGACTTCAGTGGGATTGATTCAAATTTCTCTCCATTTAGCTTGATGTTGGCTACTGGTTTGCTATGTATTACTTTTACTATGTTTAGGTATGGGCCTTGAATTCCTGATCTTTCTAAGACTTTTATCATGAAGAGCTGTTGGATTTTGTCAAATTCTTTCTCAGCATCTAATGAAATGATCATGTGGTTTTTTTTCTTTGAGTTTATTTATGTAGTGGATTATGTTGATGGATTTCCATATATTGAACCATCCCTGCATCCCTGGGATGAAGCCTACTTGATCATGGTGGATGATTGTTTTGATGTGTTCTTGGATTTGGTTGGCAGGAATTTTATTGAGTATTTTTGTATGGATATTCATGAGGGAAATTGGTCTAAAGTTCTTTTCTTTGTTGGGTCTTTGTGTTGTTTAGGTATTAGAGTAATTGTGGCTTCATAAAATGAATTGGGTAGTGTTCCATCTGTTTCTATTTTGTGGATTAGTTTGAAGAGTATTGGTGTTAGGTCTTCTTTGAAGATCTGATAGAACTCTGCATTGAACCCATCTGGGTCCTGGGTGTTTTTTGGTTGGGAAATTATTAATGACTGCTTCTATTTCTTTAGGGGTTATGGGATTGTTTAGATCATTGAGCTGATACTGCTTTAACTTTTGTACTTGGTATCTATCTAGAAAATTGTCTATTTCCTCTAAAATTTCCACTTTTGTTGAGTAAAGGCTTTTTTAGTAGAAATTGATGATTTTTTGAATTCCTCAGTATCTGTTGTAATGCCTCCCTTTTCATTTCTGATTTTGTTGATTTGAATACTGTCTCTGTGCCCTCTGGTTAGTGTGGCTAAAGGTTTATCTATCTTGGCTTTTTCAAAGAACCAGCTCTTGGCTTTGTTGATTCCTTGTATAGTTCTTTTTGTTTCTACTTTGTTGATTTCAGCCCTGAGTTTGATGATTTCCTGCTTTCTGCTCCTCTTGGGTGTATTTGCTTCTTTTTTTTCTAGAGTCTTCAGCTGTGCTGTTAAGCTGTTAGTCTCTGCTTTCTCCAGTTTCTTTTTGGAGGCACTCAGGGCTATGAGGTTTCTGCTTATCACTGCTTTCATTGTGTCCCATAAGTTTCGGTATGTTGTGCCTTCATTTTCATTTAATTCTAAAACATCTTTAATTTCTTTCTTTCTTTGTTCCTTGACCAGGTTATCATTGAGTAGAATGTTGTTCAGTTTCCATGTGTATGTGGGCTTTCTGTTGTTTTTGTTGTTATTGAAGACAACCCTTACTCCATAGTAATCTGATAGGGTGCATAGAATTATTTCAATCTTCTTATATCTGCTGAGGTCTGTTTTGTGACGGAGTATATGGTCAGTTTTGGAGAAGGTACCGTGAGGTGCTGATAAGAAGGTATATTCTTTTGTTGTAGGATAAAATGTTCTATAGATAGCTGTTAAATCTATTTGGTTCATAACTTCTGTTAGTTTTACTGTTTCTTTGTTTAGTTTGTGTTTCCCTGATCTGATCATTGATGCGAGTGGGGTATTGAAGTCTCCCACTATTATTGTGTGGGGTGCAATGTGTGCTTTGAGCTTTAGTAAAGTTTCTTTTATGAATGTGGGTGCCCTTGTGTTTGGAGCATATTTGTTCAGAATTGTGAGTTCATCTTGGTAGATTTTTCCTTTAATGAGTATGAAGTGTCCTTCCTTATATTTTTTGATTACTTTACATTGAAAGTTGATCTTATTCGATGTTAGAATGGCTGCACCAGCTTGCTTATTGGGACCATTTTCTTGGAAAATTGTTTTCCAGCCTTTTACTCTGAGGTAGTATCTGTCTTTGTGCCTGAGGTGAGTTTTCTGTATGCAGCAAAATGTTGGGTCCTGTTTATGTATCCATTGTGTTAGTCTATGTCTTTTTATTGAAGAAATGAATCCATTGATATTAAGAGATATTAAGGAGAAATGATTGTTGCTTTCTGTTACTTTTGTTATTAGAGGTGGAGTTATGTTTGCATGTCCCTCTTCTTTTTGTTTTGTTGAAAGATTAATTTCTTGCTTTTTCTAGTGTGTAGTTTCCCTCCTTTTGTTGGTGTTTTCCATTCATTATCCTTTGAATGGCTGGATTTGTGAAAGATACTGTGTGAATTTGTTTTTGTCATAGAATACCTTGGTTTCTCCATCTATAGTAATTGAGAGATTTGCTGGGTATATCAGCCTGGGTTGTCATTTGTGTTTCCTTAGGGTCTGTATGACATTTGCCCAGGACCTTCTGGATTTCATAGTCTCTGGTGAGAAGTTTGGTGTAATTCTGATAGGTCTACCTATCAGAATTACCTATCAAAATATGTTACTTGACCTTTTTCCCTTACTGCTTTTAATATTCTTTTTTTGTTTAGTGCATTTGGTGTTTTAATTATTATGTGATGAGAGGAATTTCTTTTCTAGTCAAATCTATTTAGAGTTCTGTAGGCTTCTTATATGTTCATGGGCATCTCTTTCTTTAGATTAGGGAAGTTTTCTTCTATAATTTTGTTGAAGACATTTACTGGTCCTTTTGTTGTTGTTGTTTTTTGTTTTTTTTTGTTTTTTTTTTATATTTTTATTTTCTATATTCTTTGTTTACATTCCAAATGATTTCCCCCTTCCCGGATCATTTACTGGCGCTTTAAGTTGGAAATCTTCACTCTCTTCTATACCTATAATCCTTAGGTTTGGTCTCCTCATTTTGTCCTGGATTTCCTGGATGTTTTGGGTTAGGAGCTTTTTTGCATTTTTCATTTTCTTTGACTGCTGTATCAATGCTTTCTATGATATCTTCTGCATTTGAGATTCTCTCTTCTCTCTCTTGTGTTCTGTTGTTGATATTTGTATCCATGACTCCTGACTTCGTTCCTAGGTTTTCTATGTCCAGAGTTGTTTCCCTTTGTGATTTCTTTATTGTTTTTACCTCCATTTTTAGATCCTGGATGGTTTTGTTCAATTCCTTTACCTTTTTATTTGTGCTCTCCTCTAGTTCTTTAAGGGCTTCTTCCTGTTTACTTGTGTTCTCCTGTATTTCTTTTTTTTTTTTATTCGATATAATTTATTTACATTTCAAATGATTTCCCCTTTTCTAGCCCCCCCCCCCACTCCCCGAAAGTCCCGTAAGCCCCCTTCCCTTCCCCTGTCCTCCCTCCCACCCCTTCCCAGTTCCCCGTTCTGGTTTTGCCAAATACTGTTTCACTGAGTCTTTCCAGAACCAGGGACCACTCCTGCTTTCTTCTTGTATCTCATTTGATGTGTGGATTATGTTTTGGGTATTCCAGTTTTCTAGGTTAATAACCACTTATTAGTGAGTGCATACCATGATTCACCTTTTGAGTCTGGGTTACCTCACTTAGTATGATGTTCTCTAGCTCCATCCATTTGCCTAAGAATTTCATGAATTCATTGTTTCTAATGGCTGAATAGTACTCCATTGTGTAGATATACCACATTTTTTGCATCCACTCTTCTGTTGAGGGATACCTGGGTTCTTTCCAGCATCTGGCAATTATAAATAGGGCTGCTATGAACATAGTAGAGCATGTATCCTTATTACATGGTGGGGAATCCTCTGGGTATATGCCCAGGAGTGGTATAGCAGGATCTTCTGGAAGTGAGGTGCCCAGTTTTCGGAGGAACCGCCAGACTGCTTTCCAGAGTGGTTGTACCAATTTGCAACCCCACCAGCAGTGGAGGAGTGTTCCTCTTTCTCCGCACCCTCTCCAACACCTGCTGTCTCCTGAATTTTTAATCTTAGCCATTCTGACTGGTGTAAGATGAAATCTTAGGGTTGTTTTGATTTGCATTTCCCTAATGACTAATGAAGTTGAGCATTTTTTAAGATGCTTCTCCGCCATCTGAAGTTCTTCAGGTGAGAATTCTTTGTTTAACTCTGTACCCCATTTTTTAATAGGGTTGTTCGGTTTTCTGGAGTCTAACTTCTTGAGTTCTTTATATATATTGGATATTAGCCCTCTATCTGATGTAGGATTGGTGAAGATCTTTTCCCAATTTGTTGGTTGCCGATCTGTCCTCTTGATGGTGTCCTTTGCCTTACAGAAACTCTGTAACCTTATGAGGTCCCATTTGTCAATTCTTGCTCTTAGAGCATACGCTATTGGTGTTCTGTTCAGAAACTTTCTCCCTGTACCGATGTCCTCAAGGGTCTTCCCCAGTTTCTTTTCTATTAGCTTCAGAGTGTCTGGCTTTATGTGGAGGTCCTTGATCCATTTGGATTTGAGCTTAGTACAAGGAGACAAGGATGGATCAATTCGCATTCTTCTGCATGCTGACCTCCAGTTGAACCAGCACCATTTGTTGAAAAGGCTATCTTTTTTCCATTGGATGTTTTCAGCCTCTTTGTCGAGGATCAAGTGGCCATAGGTGTGTGGGTTCATTTCTGGATCTTCAATCCTGTTCCATTGATCCTCCTGCCTGTCACTGTACCAATACCATGCAGTTTTTAACACTATTGCTCTGTAGTATTGCTTGAGGTCAGGGATACTGATTCCCCCAGATTTTCTTTTGTTGCTGAGAATAGTTTTAGCTATCCTGGGTTTTTTGTTGTTCCAGATGAATTTGATAATTGCTCTTTCTAACTCTGTGAAGAATTGAGTTGGGATTTTGATGGGTATTGCATTGAATCTGTATAGTGCTTTAGGCAAAATGGCCATTTTAACTATATTGATTCTACCGATCCATGAGCATGGGAGGTTTTCCCATTTTTTGAGGTCTTCTTCCATTTCCTTCTTCAGAGTCTTGAAGTTCTTGTCATACAGATCTTTCGCATGTTTGGTAAGAGTCACCCCAAGATACTTTATACTGTTTGTGGCTATTGTGAAGGGGGTCATTTCCCTAATTTCTTTCTCAGCCTGCTTATCCTTTGAGTATAGGAAGGCCACTGATTTGCTTGAGTTGATTTTATAACCTGCCACTTTGCTGAAGTTGTTTATCAGCTGTAGGAGCTCTCTAGTGGAGTTCTTTGGGTCACTTAGGTAGACGATCATGTCGTCTGCAAATAATGATAGTTTGACTTCCTCCTTTCCAATTTGTATCCCTTTGACCTCCTTATGTTGTCGAATTGCCCGAGCTAGTACCTCAAGTACAATATTGAAAAGATAAGGAGAAAGGGGGCAGCCTTGTCTGGTCCCTGATTTCAGTGGGATTGCTTCAAGTTTCTCTCAGTTTAGTTTGATGCTGGCTACCGGTTTGCTGTATATTGCTTTTACTATGTTTAGGTATGGGCCTTGAATTCCTGTTCTCTCCAAGACTTTAAGCATGAAAGGATGCTGAATTTTGTCAAATGCTTTTTCAGCATCCAATGAAATGACCATGTGGTTTTGTTCTTTGAGTTTGTTTATGTAGTGGATTGTATTGATGGATTTCCGTATATTGAACCAACCCTGCATTCCCGGGATAAAGCCTACTTGATCATGGTGGATGATCGTTTTGATGTGTTCTTGGATTCGGTTGGCAAGAATTTTATTGAGTATTTTTGCATCGATGTTCATAAGGGAAATTGGTCTGAAGTTCTCATTCTTTGTTGGATCTTTGTGTGGCTTTGGTATCAGCGTAATTGTGGCTTCGTAGAAGGAATTGGGTAGTGTTCCTTCTGTTTCTATTTTGTGGAATAGTTTGAAGAGTATTGGTGTTAACTCTTCTTTGAAGGTCTGGTAGAATTCTGCACTGAAACCATCTGGTCCTGTGCTTTTTTTGGTTGGAAGACTTTCTATGACTCCTTCTATTTCTTTAGGCTTTATGGGACTGTTCAGATGGTCTAGTTGGTCCTGATTTAATTTTGGTATTTGGTATCTGTCAAGGAAATTGTCCATTTCCTCCAGATTCTCCAGTTGTGTTGAGTACAGGCTCTTGTAGTAGGATCTGATGATTTTTTGGATTTCTTCAGTTTCCGTTGTTATGTCTCCCTTTTCATTTCTAAGTTTGTTAATTTGGATACTTTCTCTGTGCCCTTTGGTCAGTCTGGCTAAGGGTTTATCTATCTTGTTAATTTTCTCAAAGAACCAGCTCCTGGTTTTGTTGATTTTTTGTATGGTTCTCTTTGTTTCTACTTGATTTCGGCCCTGAGTTTGATGATTTCCTGCCTTCTACTCCTCCTGGGTGAAATAGCTTCTTTTTGTTCTAGGGCTTTCAGGTGTGTCATTAAGTTGGTAATGTATGCTCTCTCCATTTTCTTTTTGGAGGCACTCAGGGCTATGAGTTTTCCTCTTAGCACTGCTTTCATTGTGTCCCATAGATTTTGGTATGTTGTGTTTTCATTTTCATTGTGTTCTAAAAAGTCTTTAATTTCTTTCTTTATTTCTTCCTTGACCAAGGTATCATTGAGTAGAGTATTGTTCAATTTCCACGTGTATGTGGGTTTTCTGTTGTTTCTGTTGCTATTGAAGACCACTTTTATTCCATAGTGATCAGATAGGAGGCATGGGATTAGTTCTATCTTCTTATATTTGTTGAGGTCTGTCTTGTGACCAATTATATGGTCGATTTTGGAGAAGGTACCATGAGGTGCTGAAAAAAAGGTATATTCTTTTGTTTTAGGATAGAATGTTCTATATATATCAGTTAAATCTAATTGGTCCAAAGCTTCAATTAGTTTCATTGTGTCCTTGTTTAGTTTCTGTTTTCCTGATCGGTCCATTGAGGAAAGTGCAGTGTTGAAGTCACCCACAATTATTGTGTTAGGTGCAATGTGTGCTTTGAGTTTTAATAAAGTTTCTTTTATGAAAGAGGGTGCCCTTGCATTTGGAGCATAGATGTTCAGGATTGAGAGTTCTTCTTGTTGTATTTTTCCTTTGACCAGCAAGAAGTGTCCCTCAGAGTCTCTTTTGATGACTTTGGGTTGAAAGTCAATTTTATCTGATATTAAAATGGCTACTCCAGCTTGTTTCCTGAGACCATTTGCTTGTAAAATTGTCTTCCAGCCTTTTACTCTAAGGTAGTGTTTGTCTTTGACCCTGAGGTGTGTTTCCTGTAAGCAGCAAAATGTAGGGTCCTGTTTACGTATCCAGTCAGTTAGTCTGTGTCTTTTTATTGGGGCATTGAGTCCATTGATGTTAAGAGATATTAAGGAATAGTGATTGTTACTTCCTATCATTTTTGACGTTATTTTTTAAATTTGATTGTTTAACTTCTTTTGGGTTTGATGAAAGGTTACTATCTTGCTTTTTTCAGGGTGAAGTTTCCCTCCTTGTATTGGTGTTGTCCTCCTATTATCCTTTTTAGGGCTGGGTTTGTGGATAGATATTGGGTGAACTTGGTTTTGTCGTGAAATATCTTAGTTTCTCCATCTATGGTGATTGAGAGTTTTGCTGGATATAGTAGTTTTGGTTGGCATTTGTGTTCTCTTAGAGTCTGCATGAGATCTGCCCAGGACCTTCTAGCCTTCATAGTCTCAGGTGAAAAGTCTGCTGTGATTCTGATAGGTCTTCCTTTATATGTTACTTGGCCTTTTTCTCTTACTGCCTTTAATATTCTTTCTTTGTTTAGAACATTTGGTGTTTTGATTATTATGTGACGGGAAGTATTTCTGTTCTGGTCCAGTCTGTTTGGAGTTCTGTAGGCTTCTTGTATATTCATGGGCATCTCTCTCTTTAGGTTAGGGAAGTTTTCTTCCATAATTTTATTGAAGATATTTGCTGGCCCTTTAAGTTGTAAATCTTCACTCTCATCTATGCCTATAATCCTTAGGTTTGGTCTTCTCATTGTGTCCTGGATTTCCTGGATATTTTGGGTTACAAGCTTTTTGCATTTTGCATTTTCTTTAACTGTTGAGTCCATGGTTTCTATGGAATCTTCAGCATCTGAGATTCTTTCTTCTATTTCTTGTATTCTGTTGTTGATATTTGCATCTCTGTCCCCTGATTTCTTCCCAAGGCTTTCTATCTCCAAAGTTGTCTCCTTTTGAGTTTTCTTAGTTGTTTCTACTTCTGATTTTAGATCCTGGATGGTTTTGCTTAGCTCCTTCACTTGCTTGTTTGTGCTTTCCTGTAATTCTTTAAGAGATTTTTGTGTTTTTTCTTTCATGACCTCAGCCTGTTGACCAAAGTTCTCCTGTATTTCTTTAAGCTATTTTTGTGTTTCGTCTTTCATGACCTCAGCCTGTTGACCAAAGTTCTCCTGTATTTCTTTAAGTGTTTTTTGCATTTCCTCCTTGTTGGCTTTTGTATTCTCCTGGATTTCTTTCAATGATTTTTGTGTTTCCCTTGCAAGGGCTTCTAACTTTTGATCCATTTTCTCCTGAATGTCCTTCATGTGTTCCTGTACCAGCATCATGACCAGTGATTTTAAATCCAAATCTTGTTTTACTGGTGTGATGGGGTATCCAGGACTTGCTGGTAGAGGAGAATTGGGTTCAGATGTTGCCATATTGCCTTGATTTCTGTTAGTGACGTTCCTGCGTTTGCCTTTTGCCATCTAGCTCTCACTGGTGTTACTTGGTCTTGTCAGTGCTGGACTCACCAGTGCAAGCTGCCCCTTCCCCGTTGGCCTCTGGTGCACAGCTTACACTCTGCACTGCCTGTAGACAGGGTGCTGTTGTCCAGGCTGTTCAGATCCTGAAGCAGGCACCTGAAGGCTCCCGCTGGGGCCCGCAGGATTTATTGGAGCACACCGACTTCTCCCAGCTGGCCGCCCGGAAGCCCCCACTAGCCTCTTGATGGACCTGGAGATGTGGCGGCCACCCAGGCTGATCTGAAGCGGAAAGAGTTGACCTGAGGGCTTCTGCCTGAGGCCTTGCCCCAGATTGTGTCTGTGGGCCAGATGGAACCCGTGTGCACCCCCAGGGAGCTCCGGAGGTGTATGTTGCTGTGACCTCCCCTGTGTTCCGCTCCCTCCGCTGGGCAGCCGATTTCCCCAACCGGGCTGGCGCACACTAGGTTAGTCTTGTCGCCCGGGCCCTGAGTCCAGGCAAACGCCTGGGAGGCCAAGGTTCGAGCAAAGTTCCCCTAGGGCTATGACTGATATTTGGGTCCGCCAGGTGACCCGGATGGCGGGCGTGCGTGTCCCCACTCCCCGAAAGCACCGGGAGAGTCTGTTGTGCTAATAACCTCCTGGGCGGGTTGACACACAGATGGCCCACCAAACCGCCCAGTTCTTGGGGTCAGTCCTGTGCCTTTTGGGGCCTAGACCCCCGTTTTGTTAGCCTCAGGCTACGCTTGTTAGCAGTCTCTGCCCTCCCGAGCACTCTGGCTCCTGTAGGCAAAATGGCGGCGCGTGCGCCGGCCAGGGCAAAAAAAAAACTCCTGGCTGGGTTGGCGCCCCGATGGCCACTTGAACAGCCCAGGGCCTGGGTGCAGGCCAACGCCCGTCTGGCTCAGACCCCTGCGGTGTTGGGCCTAGGATTATGTTTGTGTACCTCAGTCTGACCGATCTCTGGAGCCCGGGATCAAGATGGAGGTGAGTCTCTCCTGACTGGCGGGAAGCCGAGTTCTGAAGTGGCTTCAGTGCAGCGAAAGGCTCCGCAGAACCGCAGCTGCTTGCTGCCCGGCTGGTCAGCGAAGGTCAGTGGTCGTGGGCGCAGGGCCTAACTGGACCCTGTGTCGCCTTGGTTCCACCGCTGATGGCCCTTCAGCTGGAGCAGCCACTGCTACCGCCGCCGCCCTCTCCTGTATTTCTTTAAGTGAGTTATTCATGACCTTCTTGAAGCCCTCTATCAGCATCATGAGCTGTGATTTTTAAATCCAAATATTGCTTTCCCAGTGTGTTGGGGTATCCAGGACTTGCTATTGTGGGAGAATTGGGTTTGGATGGTGCCATGTTGCCTTGATTTCTGTTAGTAATGTTCCTATGTTTTCCTTTTGCCATCTGGTTATCTTTGGTGCTAGTTGGTCCTGCTGTCTCTGGTGGGTGCTTGTCCCTCCTGTGGACCTGCAAGCCTGTCTGAGCACCCCTGTATGACTGGCTCTCCCTTGGCACAGAGTGCTATGGTGCTGCCCATCTCCTGTATGAAGGTGGAGCCTGGAGTGAGTCTGTCCCAGCTGCTCTGCCACTCCTGTGTTCCCTTTGCTCCTGGCTGAACCTGCCCACTCAGTTGCTGGAGAGAAGATGTGGGTGGCCAGACATCCAAAGCTGGAAGTCAAATCACTCCCTGTAGAGTGATTCTCCCTTGGCAGGATCAGTGCACAGAGAACCATGGGGTCGCCCAACCCCTGGGTGCAAGCAGAGCCTGGATGGACTCAACTGTTCTGCTGCTCCTGGTCCCTGCTTCCTGCCTGCACCAGAGAGAAGATGCGATGTTGGATGTCTTCGATGTTCTCTCTCTTATATATCTTTTGAGACTCAGCTTTATATAGCCCGAGTAGTCCTTTCTTGAGCATTGTAATAGAGACTGGCCTTGAACTTTTGATCTCCCTCCCTGTACTTCCCTAGTGCTGGGATTACAAATGCTATGCTTCTGTGCCTGACTTTTTGTGTTGGTGCTGGCCCTCTAAACTCAGGTCCTCATGCTAGGGAGACAAGCACTTTACCCATTGAGTTATTTATCAGGTCCTATTTTTAGGAGATAGGATTTCACTATGTAAGTGTCTGAGCTATAGCCTAGGTTGGCCTTGAATTCATAGTCATTCCCTTACCTCAGCCTCATGAATGCTAGGGTTATAACCATGTGCCACCATGTATGCTGATGCTCATTAGTTCTTTTGTTCTTAAGAATCATGGTGGCTTTATAGAGTACAGAGTTGGTTTTTGTTGTGCCTTGTCACTAGAGAGATGAGAAATGATTGCTTTTGTTCCTATCAAATAATGATTCCTAGAATCTTTATGGAGCATGGGCCTTTGTTTTCTTCTGTGCCTTTGCCATGCTCTGTCTCTCTCTCCCTCCTATCTCCCTCCAACCTCCCTTTCCCCTACTCTTTCCCCCTCCCCCTTTCCTCCCTTCCTTTTTTCCTTCCTCTTTCCATTTCTTCCCTTCTTCCTCTCCCCTCCATCTCTCTCTTTTTAAAAATTTCTCCTCTTTTTTTGAGATAGGGTATCTTTTTGTTTGTTGCTCAGACTGGCTTTGAACTTATATGCTCAACTGATTCTTCTATGTGTCCTGAGTAGTGGGGATTCCAGATATGTCACTGTTTCTGGCTCTAAACTTCTTCCTTTCAGTTCTTGGAAAGGGTCTCAAGTACTTGCTCTTCCTTGCCAAGTATTCTATTGAGCTCCATTCCTAGTCCTTTCTTCCCCATTAAATGAACTTGGATTCTCCTTACTGACCTTATTCAAATATAGCACTAGGACTGTCTCAATTTTCCAGTCATGTCTTACTTACAACTCTGGAACTAGGACTGAACAGACCTCACTACATCATTAAAAGAGTGTGTCAACTTAGAGAGAGAGGGAGAGGGAGAGGGAGAGGGAGAGGGAGAGGGAGAGGGAGGGAGGGAGGGAGGGAGAGAGAGAGAGAGAGAGAGAGAGAGAGAGAGAGAGAGAGAGAGACCTTTAGAAGAAGCTGTGTTACTCTTTCAAGACACCTAGTCTCAGGTTGACCAGGGTACATGCTGATCTGATTAGAGTTCTTTCAGGTTCCCATGGCCAAAGGTTGGAACCTTGAGAAGGTAACGAACACTGGAATGAGCCCCGAACACATTTATTATAACTCCTCTGGGCTCTCAACCTGGCTGGCCTTGCCTGCCATTGCTGCTGCTCTTCTGATTGTCTTTTTTTTGTTTGATCTCTGCATTTTTTGAATGAAGCATACTTTAGTGAAATGCATTAGTGTTCAGGCTGTCATTTATTTTGTTTCAGTGAATGTTTTGCTACTTTCCTGTCCTTTAATCAGAGCATCTAAGAACCAAGCATCATACTGGAAATATTTTCAACATGACTATCACAGTTTAGGTGATGCTACCTTCATATTATTACCATAGTGAAGGCTGATTGTGATTGTGTCAGTCCCTATATCTGACTGTGTGTTAAAAATCTCCTGTTAAAAAAAGCATGGTATAGCAGAACATCCTCGAATTCCAGCATTCAGGAGATTGAATCAGGAAGATTGCCGTGGGTTGGAAATTTGCCTAAGATACACAGCGAGACTATGTATCTGTATTTGTATCTGTACCTGTACCTGTATCTGTATCTGTGTCTGTGTCTGTGTCTGTGTCTGTGTCTGTGTCTGTGTCTGTGTCTGTGTCTGTGTCTGTGTCTGTGTCTGTGTCTGTATCTGTATCTACAAGCTAGAAAGAGGATCTGAGTTTGGTTTTTAGTACTTATGTTAGGTGGCTCACAACTCCCTATAACTCTAGCTTTACAAAACATTTAATCTTTAAAAAGTCTCCTAAAGAGCTTGAAGAAACTGGTGAAGCTGAGCACCATCCCTTTCAGAGCTTCTCATTAAACTATTTTGGTTCTCAGTAAGGACTGTGTGATACCTTATACCAGTCAGAATGGCTAAGATTAAAAACTCAGGAGACAGCAGGTGTTGGTGAGGATGTGGAGAAAGAGGAACACTCCTCCACTGCTGGTGGGGTTGCAAGATGGTACCTCCGAAAACTGGGCACCTCACTTCCGAAAGATCCTGCTATACCACTCCTGGGCATATGCCCAGAGGATTCCCCAGCATGTAATAAGGACACATGCTCTACTATGTTCATAGCAGCCCTATTTATAATAGCCAGAAGCTGGAAAGAACCCAGATATCCCTCAACAAAAGAATGGATGCAAAAAAAATATGGTATATATACACAATGGAATACTATTCAGCCATTAGAAACAATGAAGTCATGAAATTCTTAGGCAAATGGATGGAGCTAGAGAACATCATACTAAGTGAGGTAACCCAGTCTCAAAAGATCAATCAAGGTATGCACTCACTAATAAGTGGATATTAGCCTGGAAAACTGGAATACCCAAAACATAATCCACATATCAAATGAGGTACAAGAAGAATGGAGGAGTGGCCCCTTGTTCTGGAAAGACTCGGTATAGCAGTATAAGGCAAAACCAGAACAGGGAAGTGGGAAGAGGTGGGTGGGAGAACAGGGGGGAGGAAAGGGGGCTTACGGGACTTTCGGGGAGTGGGGGGGCAGAAAAGGGGAAATCATTTGAAATGTAAATAAAAAATATATCGAATAAAAAAAAGAGGGAAAAAAAAGGAGAAGTCAGACCAAAAAAAAAAAAAAAAAAAAAAAAAAAAAAAAAAAAAAAAAAAGGACTGTGTGATAGATCAAGTCTGTTTTTTATATACATTTTATTTAGCATATATCAATCACAAAAAGTAATGGGTTTCATTATGATATCTTTGTACATGCATGCAATATCCTTTGGTCATATTCACCTCTTCTGTTACCCTTTCTCATCCTTCCTTCTCCCTTCCCCTACCATATCCCAAATAATCAGACTAAGTCTTGAGGCTAAAGATGGAACATTGGAGGGAACCCTGACCTTTGATCCCAGGGACCACTTAAACTGTCAGAAATCACCACACATATCCTTGGCTTGGCATTGCTTCCTGATGCGTTTTGTCAAAAAAAAAAAAATGTGGGAACAACAAATAGCTGGTCTAGACTGAAACTGCTGGCATCCAATTTAGCATACTTAAAACCATTTCATAAACACATAAGTTTTCCAGCTTTCATTCTCATTATCTTATCTCGTCAGTTCTCTCTTATTTTCTGTGGAGGAGAATATTCTCTGACAGCTCACAAGAATGGAATGAAGATGAGGTTAGCAGCATTCATATGCACAAGAATATGACATTTCCTGAGGATTTTTAAAGCTTAAATTAAGAACACATCTGCACAAACATTAGTGATAGGCCCAAATACAATATAAATTTGTCACCAATACAGTTGGATCTTGTGGCTCTCCTCACATAAGGAATCTGTAGATGGGACGTGTAGCTCAGTGGTAAAGTGAGTGCCTACCATGCACATGACCCTATGTTTGATCTCCAGCATTGCATGTGAGCATGCAAACAGACAGGAAAAAAAAAAAAACAAAAACAAATCCTATCCACACCCTGGAGATTTGGATAGGACATTGTGAGGCTAGTGTGATCAACAATGCAAGCACAGAGGGAGCCTGAGATGGCCCCTGGTACGGCTGCTCAGTGGGTCTTCCTGATATGTATATGCACATGTTGACACGGCAAGAGAAAGCATCTCAACATTAACTCAGATTGTGAGATAATTATGACTTATTCATAGCACTGCAGGCCGATTACAATAATGATTGCATTTCTCTAACAGTTTCCTCCCATCCTCCTTCCTGTCCCTGGGAAGCCTAAAGAACTTCACTCATTTATTTTCACCACACACCCATGGTTGAGTTAAATTTGTTTCTTTAAACCACAATGGCATGAAACAAAGGAGTGTACCAGGAGGTGGAGGCAGCAAAATGGTAACTCAAATTCATGAAATAAGGTGGACTTAAAATGAACCTAAAATTATTTGCCTTCACCTGCTTAGATTTTTAGAAGGTTATGGGAAAATTATAAATACTTATCATATGTTTCTTTTAAGCTGGTCAGAATCAAAGAGAAAGAGAGCAAACAACAGAAAAATAGGGGAAGTGGTCCAGCAGTATTTAGTACAAGTAAATAACTACCACATATCCAATGATTCATGAATTACACTCCTGACTAGATGACTAAGATGGCACATGTCTACCAAAAAATGAACTGCAATGATATTTTGACTAGCATTCTTCATAATGTTCTCAAACTGGAGACAACTTAAATACATATTAATGTGAGAATGGGCAAGTAATTTGTAATGTATTCACATAATGAAATAATCCTCATCTCAAATTAAGAAAGTGAAGAGACAAAATATTGGTTCTCATAGGTAATTATGGAAAAGGCTAGTCATAAACAGAAAATAAAGTCAAAACCTACCAAAGCACAAATAGTGTGGTTCATTACTAAGCTCAAGAATAGACAACCATGTTAGCTGTAGTGAACATGCCTGTGATCCCAGTACTCCTGAGGCTGAGGCAGGAGGATCATGAGGTTGAGATACCCTGGGCTATACAATTAGACTTTGCCCTAAAAGCTAAGAAAAACAAGTTGTAGTGGTAGTAGCAGTAGCAGCAGCACCAACAAAATGTAGCCAAAACCTAATATACAGAATAACGGTTTTTTTTTTTGTTTTTTTTTTTGTTTTTTTTTTTGTATGAAGCAGGGTCTTGTGCAAGTCAATCTGATCTCTAATGTAGTGAAAACAAGGGTGGCCTTGAACTTTGGATTCTTTAACTCCTAAGTCCTGGAATTATAGAAAGGAAACATGACTAGTAGTCTATGAGATGTTAGGGATCGAATTCAGATCTCAATGATGCACCTTACTAACTGAGCTATGTTCATAGCTCTCTTGAAATTATTTTTATTATTTAAATATTGACTCATATAAGACAATCTAGATTATGGAAATATTCTAGATTATGATTTTATGGTGATGAGTCAGGTGTGTATAAATATGTCAGAAATCATTGAGCTGTACATATGAAATTAGGGTACATTCTATACTGGACATTAACAAAAACAAAAACCAAGCTAGAAAGACTAATGGGGAGGAACATCAGCAAGTAACAGTTAAAAAGCTATGTATTGGGCGGCAGCAAATGCTCATGCAGGGCCATCAGCAGTGGAACCAAGGCGACGGGGTCTAGGCAGGCCCTGCGCCCACTACCACTGACGATAGCTGGCCAGCCGGGCTGCAAGCAGCAGCAGATTTACAGCACCTTTCACCACACAGAAGCTACAGCAGAAATCTGCCTCCCGCCAGTCAGTTACAAGAGACTCTCCACCATCTTGGCTCTCAGACGCCAGAGAACCAACAGCCTGAGGTATGCAGACTTAGCCTGAGGCCAAAATCGCAGGGGTCTATGCCTGACAGGCGTTGGCCTGCACCCAGGCCCTGGGTTGTTGGGGTGGGGCATAGCCCGAGGCTAACATAGCGGGGGTTCTAAGCCCGACAGGCATTGGATTGCACCCAGGCCCTGGGCTGTCTGGTGGGCCATCTGTGTGCCAACCCGGCCAGGAGGTTGTTAGCCCAGCAGACTCCCCAGGACTTTCAGGGAGTGTGCACATGCCGCCATCTTGGCTACCAGACAGAACCAGTTAACAGTCATAGCCTGAGGTGAACATTGCTCAGGCCTAAGCCTGCCAGGCTTTTGCCTAGACTCAGGGCCTGAGCAGCTAGGCTAGCCTTGTGTGCACCAACTCGATTGGGGGAGCAGCTGTCCGGCAGTGAACAGCACTCTGCTGATGCCTGCAGAAAAGGTCCCCACAGCATACACCATCAGCACTCCCTGAAGGAGCAAATGGGCACCACCTGGTTCACAGACACAATCTGGGGCAAGGCACACTAGGGCTCCAAGGGCATGCAAGAGGAGGGCAGCTCATCAGCAATCTGTGACAGGGGAAACCCAGCCATCCAGTGTTGCGGAAATAGCCCTACAGCCTCACAGGAGGCTCAAACATCAGCCAGAGACAAGGCCAACTAACTTCAAAGATAACAAGATGGCAAAGAGCAAATGCAGGAATACTACTAACAGAAATCTAGGCAATATGGCAGTGTCTGAACCAAACTCTCCAACACCAGCAAGTCCTGGATACTCCAACACTCCAGAAAAACAAGATTTGGATTTAAAACCACTGGCCATGATGCTGCTAGAAGAACACAAAAAGGACATAAATGAATCTCTTAAAGAAATACAGGGGAACATGAATAAGCTAGAAACCCGTATAATGGAAACACAAAAATCACTTAAAGAAATTCAGGAGAATAAGGCTTAAGAGATAGAAGCCAATAAAGAAGAAACACACACACACACACAAAAAACCTTAAAGGAATGCAGGAGAAAGTGAGTCAAATGGCAGAAGTCATGAAAGAGGAAACACAAAAATCTCTTAAAGAATTAAAGGAAAACACAAACAAACAAATGAAGGAACTGAGCAAAACCATCCTGGATCTAAAAACAGAAGTAGAAACAACTAAGAAATCACAAAGGGAGACAACTTTGGAGATAGAAAACCTTGGGAAGAAATCAGGGGCCATAGATGCAAATATCAACAACAAAATACAAGAGATGGAAGAAAGAATCTCAGATGCCGAAGATACCATAGAAACCATTGACTCAACAGTCAAAGAAAATGCAAAATGCAAAAAGCTTGTATCCCAGAACATCCAGGAAATCCAGGATACAATGAGAAGACCAAACCTAAGGATTATAGGTATAGATGAGAGTGAAGATTTACAACTGAAAGGGCCAGCAAATATCTTCAACAAAATTATGGAAGAAAACTTCCCTAACTTAAAGAGAGAGATACCTATGAATATACAAGAAGCCCACAGAACTCCAAACAGACTGGACCTGGAAAAGCTATGTATTGTATAAAATAAAAAGGAAAGTTAGTTTTATTATTTGAACAGAAACTTTTTATGTCAGTGGCTCAAAATTGTTTTCATGTGCCTTCAAAATGACCATCTGGTAGGCAATTAGCAAAACAAAGGTATATTTTTCCTTCTCTCTGTGAATAAGATAGCCATTTGATTTTATACTTATTGTAAAGGTAATTGTGGCAGACTTCTGGCTGACTACCTAGCAGCCATTTCAAATCTTTTAGCTTTTATAGGTTTATTATTTCAGATGTGGGAAAAACTAGAGAGTCACTTTCTTAGCCCTTTTGATTTGTGTTGTACTTAATTGATTGTATAATTGATAGGAGTGACCTCAAATAATTTATGAGCATTTCTTTTGTCCAATCAGAATTTTATTAGTAATCCATTATTTTACAGGATGATAAATTTATGGAACTAGTAGCAATGTATTTTTTGTCCCTCAAATCCAAATGCACAAAGCATAAAAAGGTCTTTGTAAGAATTTTGAGTAGTCACTGATAAGTGGATATAGGCCTAGAAACTTGGAATACCCAAGACATAATCCACATATTAAATGATGTCCAAGAAGAACGGAGGAGTGGCCCCTGGTTCTGGAAAGACTCAGTGCAGCATTATAGAGGAATACCAGAACAGGGAAGTGGGAAGGGGTGGATGGGGGAACAGGGGGAGGGAAGAGAGCTTATGGGACTTTCAGGGAGTGGGGAGCCAGAAAAGGGGAAATCATTTGAAATGTAAATAAAAAATATATTGAATAAAAAAAAGAATTTGAGTAGTACTATAGTCAATTTTAGATAACCAAAGTTGAGAAGTCATACTTAAACAATGAATTCTATTACTTATGCACATGTTTTATAATGGGCACATCTACAAATTAGTATACACTTTTGGCTTTCTGTGACTTAACCAGAAGAACTAGGAAACCAAGTACAGTCAGTCCTCTTAGGTTCTAACATGCCTCTAGCTTATTTTTGGTTCATAGATAGTCATAGGAGTCTATAAGCAAAACAGTGGAGGAGGGCTGTGGCTAAGGCAAGTTGACTATGTCTGCCAGAGATTTTACCCTCCTCTTTTGTTGGGCCAGACACTAATGGGACAACAAGAAATTCTCTACATAAAGGCATAATGGATAGTGCATTGAATTTTGAACAAAGAAAATCGCATTTCTGTATGGAGAATTAATGCACTCTTGCAATTAAGTAGCCTTAGAATTTACCTAATTTAAAGGCTAGATAAAATATAAATAACTTAGCTCTCTGAAATAATTGGATCATACCATTGAGCTATTAAAAGAGAAGGGCCCACATTCCTTCTCTTATTTTCTTGGCATAAAACAAGCCAGGGTGGCCTCATGGGTCTTATCACTTTGTGCGTGAAGAAAGCTTTGAACACAAGCTCTGTTTTAAAGCAGGATGAGAAAAAAGGCATTCATTAGAACATCTAACAAGAAGAGGAATTCTTGGATTGTACATCAGTGGCTCAAAAGTGTTCTCATGTGCTAGTAATTTACTAGCCTTCAAAATGGCCATCTGGCAGGCAAATCACATCTTGATATGAGAAAAGGAAACTGAAAAGTCTGGAAAGACAAGGACAATAATGAGGTATTTCTAATTACCTTGAAGATATATAGAACGGGGTCTCTCATATTTAACAAGTATACAGAATTTCAATGTTTATGACATTTGAGATTGAAACAGCAAGTTCAGGGCCTTACAGGGTTGGATACCAGGTCCTCTGTTTATAAATTATAGCTATTAGTATTTTCATGGGATACCTGTGTATGCGAACAAGTATGTCTCTGACTCTTTTGCCTGCTCTTGGGACTCTTCCTCCTGTTGGGTTGTTGTGCCCAATTTTGATATGATAGATTTTGCTTCATCCTATTATATCTTATTTTGTCATGTTTGGTTGTTATTCCTGAGAAGCCTGTTCTTTTCCAATGAGAGACAGAAAGGGAGTGGATCTAGATGGGAGGGGAAGAACTGAGAGGAGTATATGAAGGGGAAACTCCAATTAAGATGTATGAGAAAAGTATTTTTGATGAAAGAAAAAAAACTTCAAAACTCAACTAGAAACATATGACATTTAATTATGTTTTTATTGTTCTAATATTTATATTCATGAAAACTTGCCCCGAGAATACCTACATGCCCTCCCTTAGGTTCTATAAGAAGCACTTTGTTGTGTTCTATCACCTATGGAACTGATGTTGCTACCCATACATCAGTCCACATTATTTTTCAGGCGCATTTAAAAATAGGCTGCAATCAGAGCACACTTTTTGAGACTTCTGGTCATTTATTTTTTCATTTTTAAATGAAAAAGTTAATTTGGGCCAAACTAGGCACTCTCTCTCCTCTTTTACACTGACCTATTTGTTACTGAACTTGTGCTAATAACTAACACATATTGGAAACATCTTAGATTCTAAGAGCATACTTTTTTATTTCAATAACTCCCTGAGGCAGGTATTATTATTCTTAACTTATAGGTGACAACTGAGATATGACGAGTTAAATATCTACCTGCCATTGTGTCTCATGTAGCAGTGGAACTGGGACTTTGAATTCTGAGCCTAATTCCTGGCCCACCAATAAGAATAACCAGGCAGTAGATTTTCTGCTCACCTGGGAAGAGCCACTTTAGGCTTTGCTCAATTGGTAGGGTTGGCAGAGAGGGTATGTACCCTGCTAATAAATATCATTCTTTTTATTTCTTGGACACAAGAGAAAACTGTAATGTTTCAGGAAATATTTTTCCAAATAGAATCTAATTATACCTTCTGGTTTGTTTTTTGTGTGTGTACATATACATGTGTACATGTGTGCGCTTGTTTGGTAGGAGGGAATTCTTTTGTTTTTGACCACTGTATAGGCACAGTGTTCGTATATCTACTACCAAACTCTAGGGGTAGACATGAACAGGGATATTGGATTCTTACTTGCCTTGCAGTTTTAATTTGAAGACCCCCCATTTCATTGAAATATGATATTCATGCAAAAAGGTGTTCTCCTAACAAACATACATTCTTGTATGACAGGAAGAGATAAAATGTGAGTTTGACACATACATGTCCAGCCATGTACATGTGGCACTTCTATAAGCCATAA
The DNA here is from genome assembly GCF_947179515.1 of Apodemus sylvaticus. NCBI lineage: Eukaryota > Metazoa > Chordata > Mammalia > Rodentia > Muridae > Apodemus > Apodemus sylvaticus. The sequence continues at coordinate 54,011,268 of NC_067495.1, read as the reverse complement.
GAGCTACTTCTTTGCTGTGCTTACATTTTAAGTGGAGACCAAAGTAAACACTGGTTATACAATCACTAGGTCTATTTATTAAATTTACAAATAGCATGCCAATAATATTTATAGATTAACATTACTTTAGAAGAGACACATGCACCAGTCATAAGTAGATGTAAAAACTGAAACTCTCTAGGTAGAACTAAACCTGTGTTTTTATTCAGCTCCTATTTTTTCCTTTGTCCTCATTTTTTTTCCGGTTCTTGATGTTCTCTGTGTTATGTAAAACTGTTTTTACCCTTTTACTTTCTATATCTTGAAGAACGTTAATAAATAAAAGATGTGAAAACCAAATTGCTATTCAAATTCAATTGTTTCCAATTATACCAGCAACTAAACACAACCCAGCAATTCACAGTTTCTGAGTGTGAAAGCAGTTCAATGTCATTCAGACTTCTGTAAAAGAAATATAGAGAGGGGGAAATTCAGACTACAAAACAAGATAACAGCTTAATATTGAGGAGAGGTGGACTTCAGCAGGCTCTGAAATTCATTGTCAAGATTTGGCATTCTCAGCTCCATCCCCAGTGTCCTCTTTTTCGAGCCTCAGGCATTTCTTGCTGTCTATTCACCTTTTGTCTTTCTTTGATCAATTGGCAGTGTGCATTATCCTACAATGTATGTTTATTTAAAGACTGATGACAACAGCTATAAATATTTCTCACATAAAGAAGGAGATAATAAATGACAGGTGAGCTTCAGTGTGAAGAGATTCTGAGCCACCCCCAAAACTCCAGTTTGTCAAAAGGCTTCTTTCTATGGAGGCTTTATTTATTTACTTATTTAGCTATTTTTTTTTAGTCTGCGTGCATGGGGAGGGCATGTGTGCTGTGGCAGGGGTCAGTGGAAATCTTTGTGGAATTGACTCTATCCTCTCACCTTTCACAGACTCTGGGGATTAAACTCAGATGGTCAGATTTGCATTCCTGGCTAGCAAGAGTCTTTACCCTCTGAACCCCCTGCCAATGTTTTAAGGAGAAGAATTTAAGCTAGTCATTCTGAAATGACTGTGAGACACAGTTCTGTGCAGAGAAGAATGGAGTGTCATTTCTCAAAGGGGGTGATATAGCATCAATATTTTTTTTCTTATTTTTTTTTTATTCGATATAATTTATTTACATTTCAAATGATTTCCCCTTTTCTAGCCCCCCCACTCCCCGAAAGTCCCGTAAGCCCCCTTCTCTTCCCCTGTCCTCCCTCCCACCCCTTCCCAGTTCCCCGTTCTGGTTTATAGCATCAATATTTTGATAAGAATAATTTGTTATATCATCACAGGGAGGGAATACTGAGCTAGGAAGGATAACCCAAACGACCACTGGAGACCTGCACCAGGGAAAGGGTTAGTGCAGCGTGATTGTTACCCTTTCCCCCTTTTTGGAGCTAATCAAGGTGGGTTGTTTATAAGTTGCATTCAAAGTATACTTATGAACACTAAGATGCAGGGTATCTTTTCCATTTGTTTGTGATCTTGGGATTTGAACCTAGACCCTCACACATGCTAGGCAAGTGCTTTCCCACTGAGTTGTAGCTCCAGCCATCTTTTTACTTAAGTTTGATACATGATTTTGTTCAGTTTGGAAAGTGGCTGTGTAGCTCAGGAAGCCCTTGAGCTTTCAGCCCTTCGTCTCAGCCTCCCTGAGGATCCGAGATTTTGAACCTAAGCTACCACACCTGCCTTGAATGAATAGAGTAATTCATGTAGTGAACAGTGTGAGGGAATCAACAAGATTTAGGACAACTTTTCTACTGGCCACTGTCTAGCTCAGTATGAAGAGACGGAATATCCAGATACCAGAAGAAATATAGAAATATGTTATAGGTCATTAACAGTTGCTAGTGGGAAGGGGCACAGCACTTTCTTTTGTGCTCTGTTAGATCTGAGATTTAGGTCCTGAGGAGGGATGTGGAGGTCCCTTCCTCCTACACTGCCATCACATGTCATACACTTGTATCTGCCATTTAAGATAATGACATAAAGGTGCTTGCGAGCTGACTCATCCTTGTGTGGGCAGTGTCTGTATCTCCAGCTCACACACACGAGGCAGAGAAGAGCTTAGTTTGGGCCCTCTCTTCCTTGCTTGTGTCAAAATATACAATGGGCTGCTCTCCTGGCTCCTTTGGAGAAAGGACCCTTGTCAAATGCTGTTCTCTGGGTATAACATGGCTCTTAACTTCTTCTTCTTTTTTTTTTTTTTTTTTCGAGACAGGGTTTCTCTGCATAGCCCTGGCTGTCCTGGAACTCACTCTGCAGACCAGGCTGGCCTCGAACTCAGAAATCCGCCTGCCTCTGCCTCCCAGAGTGCTGGGATTACAGGCATGCGCCACCACCGCCCGGCGGCTCTTATCTTCTTGAAATCCAAGAAACTGTGATTATTCCCATGAGAACTGTACAATATTGAACAATTAATGTTCCAGCATCGATGGGGGGGGGGCAATCATAACACCTTGCCTCTCCCTCGGGATGTATAGGTAGTCAACATTTGCTAGAGGTGGTGAAGGCTCACAAGGTCCTGCATCCTTGCTAAGAATTTGTAGATGTTAATAGTAGCGGAGGGGGAAGCCCCAAGAGGTTTAAGCGGCTCTGCTACCGATGAGCATTTATAGGTCATTAACAGTTGCTAATGGGAAGGGTCTCAAGAGGCAAGAGGAATGCTCCACCTTCACTGAACAGTTTTAAGTAGTTGAAGATTCCACCCTTGTGAGCATTTGTAGGTAGACAGTTGCTAGAGAGTCTCAAGAGAGATGTTCTGCCCCCCTTAAGCATTTATAGGCAGTTGGTAGTTGGGGCCGACATCTCTCCTTCCCTCCCTGAGCATGCATACATGGTTGGTGGGAAACACATGTTCTCTCTCTCTCTCTCCAATTAAAGACATATACAAAGTAATCAATAAGTGATCTTTTCACACAAAATACATTGTGACTAATGAAATCTGTTTAAATTTTTTGCTATGTTAATCAGACAAAATGTTTTTGTTGTGTCTTTCCTCTATCCCTTCCCTATCCCCTCTTCCTCTCTTGTATCCCCCTACCCTCAGAAGCCCTCTTCAACTTTATGTCTGTATATAATAAAAGGTACTAGCAAAACTAGATAGCAACATACAGAACAATGAATTTAAATTAGCATTTCTCATAATGTACAAAAAAACATTTCAAAGTGAATTCAAATTTAATTTAAAACCTGAAATGCTGAAAGGCTAAAGGGAGAGACTTTTTTCCCAGCGGTGGTGGCACTCATAACTTCCTATGATCCTGTAAATCACTTTTCACCCAGGCATAAGCGGCACTAATTAAACTCTGCCTCACCAAGGTAGACTTGGGTGGGCTAGTTTCTTTCTTCTATAGTGATTGCCCTATCTGGGATAATAAATACGCTCATCTCCCCAGGAAACGTTCATATGAGTAACATCTTTCCCCCATTGATATGAGTTTTCAAGCACAACTTGAGTTCTCCCCCCATGGTGAGTAATGACCACGGGCAGGAAGGAGCAGTGACTAAAGTGACAAGTGGCTCTTTCTGCAGTGAAATTGAAAAGCAAGATCAAGCCATGAGCCTGCACAAGACTTGGAATCTCCCTTGAATTCCTATTTGGAAAACACTCGGTTTGCCTAACGAATGCATTTCAAGAAAGGTATTCTTGCCAGGTTTTCAGAAGTGGATAAATGACCTAATTTCTGCTTGGATCAGAATCAGAATCCAATCTCTGTCAGTAGAAAAATGGGTCCAGAAGAGTCCTACAGCAGCCACCCATTCATACTTTGAGGCTGGTTGCTGGTGTATCAAGACTGGCTTCATCCAACCCTTTCTGCTAGGCAGGCAGGCAGGCAGGCAGGCACTGCACAGCTTGGCCTGTAGCTGCTTCAAAATGGGTTTAGTGCTCCTCTCAGCTGTGCTTTGTGCAAAGCTATTATATGGATAAAGAAATAGGCTCTCTCTGGAGGCAGTGAGTTTTAGAGGCAGGAACAATAAACAGTACATAGATGGGGCATTCCATGCTTTGATCTGTTATTCAGTTTGAACTGGGTTATTGTGTTTTGTAGTATAGTATTACTTTTAATTAGCATTTTAATCTTATTTGATATCAAGGACTCCGTGAAGACCAATAGAAGATATAATGCCTGGCTTCATGGTACATGTCTTTAATTCTAGCACTGGGGAGGTTGACACAGACAGATTTCTGTGAATTTGAAGCCAGCATGGTCTACAGAGCAAGCTCCAGACAGCCAAGGTTACACAGAGAAACTGTCTGAAAATAGAAAGAAAAAAAGCTGTAAACATTCCCCATTAAAATACACACACACACACACACACACACACACCTGTTTGTGCACTTCTGTCATTTCATTTTATGTGTCCACAAAGTGCCTGAAGCTAAGGTTGCACATTAAGTGCCTAGTTAATATTCTTCTATTCAGCAGTACTCATTTTTTAGGCTATTTAATGGATAGGATATTACTTAGGGATAAGAGAAAAGGACAATGTGTGGCTGCTAAAATCCTATGGCTGATTCAGTTTTTTTTTTTGTTTTGTTTTGTTTTTGTTTTTTCTCGAGACAGGGTTTCTCTGTGTAGCCCTGGCTGTCCTGGAACTCACTCTGTAGACCAGGCTGGCCTCGAACTCAGAATTCTGCCTGCCTCTGCCTCCCAAGTGCTGGGATTACAGGTGTGTGCCACCACTGCCCGACATGATTCAGTTTTTTTATTGGACTCAGGATTTTGATGAACCTGCGTTTTTGTGGTGGTTTGAATGGGAATGCCCCTGATAGACTTGTGTTTGAAGTGGCACTATTAGGAGATATTGGCCTTGTTGGGGTGGGTGTGGCCTTGTTGGAGGAAGTGTGTCATTGTGAAGGCTGGATTTGAGATCACCTTATGTTCAAGCTATGTCCAGTGTGGCTTAGAATCTCCTTTTGCTGCCTGTGGATCAGGATGTAAAACTCTCAGTTCCTTCTCCAGCACCATGTCTGCCTGTACACCACCATGTTTGCTGCCATGACCATAATGGACTAAACCTTTGAAACTGTAAGCCAGCCCCAATTAAATGTTTTTCTTTATAAGAGTTGTTATGGTCATGGTGTCTCTTTATAGCAATAATCTCAAACATGACAGTTTCTTAATTTATAACTTGTGGGACATTGTAGCAACATTTTTAGGGCAGTTGTTAGAATGAGATGAGATCATTTCCCTAATTTTTGAGAAAGTAGGTATTGAAGAAATAGCAGGAATTATTATGGATATTAACGTGATAGAAAACTGACAAATGAATGTAAAGGACCCCTGAGCATCTCACAGTGGAAGTTGGAATCAAATAATGTTTAATGGTTGCTGACTTCTATTCAGGTATCCAGAACACATACAGATTTTTAAAAATAAATTTGGTGTCCATACCACATGCCAGATCCTCACCTCTAAACACTGATACCTAAGAATTTTGAAGAAATTCAAAATTTCAGGATCCATAGTAGGTGCTAAATCAAAATTAACCCCTTTGATTATAAGTATTACCATTGTTGTTATTATCAGAGTTCCAGTTTCCTAAGCCATTCTCCAATGAAGCTATAGTTGCAGGAGAGAGAAGTCCTTAACTGATGTTTCTCAAGGAGAAGAGAATATTGCAAAGCCATTATGGTAAGAGGCACAAAAATTGGCTTTTCTTTCACTTTCTTCAACATTTACTTTACTCAACATAGGTTGGAATGCAGAGGTTTAGCAGCTCCGTGAGGACAGATGACTAGCCAATATTACTGTGTGTTTAAGGTCTTTCTCCTCTTCCCTCAGTGATGTTTGGTCCACGGGCCCTTATTTCTCTTGAAGGTGAAAATGACTAAACCCACATAAAAATATGAGAACTCATTTCATTTCTATTTTCATTGGAATTAAAGTCTAGGGTCATATCTGTATATATCTAGAACTTGGACTTTCAATACAACTCTAGTATTACTAAAATTTTGAACTTGGAATTCTATTCCCACTCTCACCCACTATTCCTAGGGTAGTCCAGATTCTTAGACTAGTCCACTTTGTTTTTCCCAAGGTGTGAGAGAATGTGATTGAAGACATCACTCTGGTTAGTTATGTCTCCCAACCATGGCACCTTCAATCAACAGCCATGAGTGGTTTTGTTCAGGCTTTTGTTATCTAGACTAGGAGCAGTTGCGCTGTCCCTCTACCAGCTTTCCAGTGTTTACTTGTCTGACTGCATTCAGTTGGTGAATTGGCTGAAGATTCGATTTAATTGGGAATATGGGATGCCAAGCTTCTTCTCTCTTTCTATATAGCCCCATATTCTCTTTCACTTGTTGCCTCTGCATGTGGTCTTCGTAGCAGGGCAATTAGACTCACACACCATGACTTGGGGAGGGGTCACATGAACACATATGAGGAAGCTGCCAGGACATCTTAAGTCTTAGCTTGGAATTGGCACAGCTATTGTTGCTTGTGCCTTTCATCAGTTAGAGAAGGATATGAGAACAGCTGAGATCTCTTTTTAAGATGAATGGACTATCCACAGCAGCACATTTAATGAGGTATGTTTCACTGCCACCCACCTATGTACTGCATTGATATAGATACCTTAGGCTCCTCTGCTTGGAGTAGAAATACAGTTCTCCAAAGGCACGGGCAAGGAGCCAGGATAAGAATTATTTTCTTGTCTTAGTTATAATCAAGAAGGCCCTGGAAACTTGCAGATGGAGGAGCATTGCAGGTAAAATATCCAGCATTGGGACTTCCAATGTTGTGTCAATGTTTGGTATCAAATGCTACAAAGCAGGCCTCTGTGTACAACTTAATTTCTGCGTAAACCATACTTAATATGGCTTTGGGATGAACTGGGTGGAGACTTTCCTGCTTTGACAAATAAGTCACGTTGTATTTTTACTTCTGAGGTCATTTAATTTTACTCCTTTTTAGTTTTAAGATTTATTAACGCATGGGGGCATTTTGTGTGTAACACACACACACACACACACACACACACACACACACACACAAACACACACACTTGGTACTTAACACAAGTTAGGAGAAGGCAGGTATTAGATTCTCCAGAACTGTAGAGATTTGTTTCACTGTGTGGGTGCTGAGAAACGAATTTAGGTCCCTCTCAAAGAGCAGCAAATACTCTTAATCAGGAAGCAATCTCTCCAGCCCCCTTATTAGATATTTAGTTTAAATCTCTTTTTACTATGTCTATTGAAGTACACAGCATGATGTTGTATGAGGTATACAACATAGGCAGAATGAAGGGTCTATAACAGGTCAGTGCATCAGCATATTGATCACCTTCCAGGCACCTATTTATTTATTTATTTATTTTATTTTGCTTATTCACTTCACACTGCGATATCAGTGCCCCCTCTCCTTCCAGTATCCCCTCACACAAATTCTCCCCCAATTCCTTATTCCTCATCCTCTTACATACTATGCCTTCCCTCCCCTGTTCATCAAGTCACTGCAGAACTAGGTGCATCTTCTCCCACTGAGGCCAGACAAGGCAACCCAATAAGGTGAATGGGATCCACAGGCAGGCAACTGACTCAGAGACAGCTCCTGCTCCAGTTGTTTGGGAATCTGCATGAAGACCAAGCTGCACATTTGTTCCATATGTGCAGGGGGCCTAGGTCCAATCCGTGCTCACTCTTTGGTTAGTGGTTCAGTCTCTGGTGGCCCCTATGGGTACAGGTTAGTTGACTCTGTTAGTCTTCCTGTGGAGGCCCCTGTACTCTTTGGGTCCCTCAATCCTTCTGTTAACTCTTCCCTAAGACTCCTTGAGCTCCACCTAATTTTTGAGTGTGAGTCTCTGCATCTCTTTCCATTGGGTGCTGGGTGGATCCTCTCTCTAGCATAAATGGAAGACATTTATGCTAGACTCCTGTTGGCAAACATAATAGAGTATCAGTAATAGTGTTGAGGATTGACTACAGGAAATGGCCACGTCAGGATCCATATCCCCCATTGATTGTCTTATCAAGAGTCAAGTCATAAACCCCTAGGGGTGTACCTCCACCCCAGGTCTCTGGCACTTCCTTGGATGCCCCTCCACTGCTGATTTCCATTGTCTCTCCCCTGCTCTCCCTACACCTGACCCCCTCCCCTCCCCCCTCTTCTCTCTCACCCAATTTCCTCCCTCCATGCACCTCTGTTATCTATTTTGTTTCCCTTTCTGAGGACGATTCAACCAACTTCACTTGGGCCCTCCTTGTTATTTGGCTTCTTTGGGTCTGTTGATTATAGTGTGGGTAGCCTGTACTTTATGACTAATATCCACTTATAAGTAAGTACATACTATGCTTGTCCTTTTGGATTTCCCTGGTGACTAAGGATGTTGAACATTTAAGTACTTTTTGTCCATTCAAGATTCCTCTGTTGAGAATTCTCTATTTAGCTCTGTATTCCAATTTTTAGTTGGGTTATTTGGATTTTTTTTGTCTAACTTCTTGACACAACTTCTGGGTTACCTTACTCAGGATGAAATTTTTTAGTTCCATCCATTTGCCTGCAAAATTCATGATGTCCATGTTTTAATAGCTGACTAGTACTCCATTGTGTAAATGAACCACATTTTCTGTATACATTCTTCAACTGAGGGGCATCTAGGTTGTTTCCAGTTTCTGGCTATTATGATATGAACATATTTGAGCAACTATCTTCACCAACCAGAGGGTTAATATCCAAAATACATAAAGAACTCAAGAAGTTAGACACAAACAATGAAAAAACCCAGACAAAAATGGGGTACAGAGCTAATCAGAGAATTATTAACAGGAATCTTGAATAGATGAGAACTTAAAGAAATGTTCAACATCCTTAATCATCAGGGAAATGCAAATCAAAATGACCCTGAGATTCTACCATATACCAATCAGAATGGCTAAGATCAAAAACTCAAGTGACAGCACATGCTGGGAAGAATATGGAGCAAGTGTAATACTCTTTCATTGCTGGTGGGAGTGCAAACTTGTACAACCACTTTGGAAATCAATTTGGCAGTTTCTCAGAAATTGGGAATAGTTCTATCTCAAGTCTCAGCTATACCACTCCTTGCTATATGCACAAAAGATGCTTTACCATACCTGTTACCCCCACCTCTTTAAACATTTTTAAGTATACCTAAAAATCTATATTTTAAAGCTTTTTAAAAGTAGACTCTTTCTCTAGAACTCTGACTGGCCTGGTGCTCATCACATGTTCCAATCCATTTGTTTTAGTCTCTCTAGTATTTGAACTATAGTTGTGAGCCACCGTGCACGGCTAGCAAGAATTTTAAAGGATTTTTGTTATTTATATATATGTATGCTATAGGTACATGGGCATCCTCACATATGAGAAAATGACATTAGATCCCCTGGAGCTAGAGTTGTAGGTGGTTGTGAGCCACCTGCTCTGGGTGCTGCTCTGATCCTCTGAAAGAGCAGCAAGTACTCTGACCTGCTGAGACATCTTTTCTGACTTTGACTTAGAAAAATTTAATGTGTAATATAACTTAACAGTGTGCCACATTCTGTAGATTATGGAATACTTAGTTCATCCTACATACCTGATTTATATCTCACTATCTGTCCCTTCTCCTCACCCCTATTGACCACTCATGGGGGTTTGAATGAGAACTGCTATCACATGCGCATACATTTGAATACTTGGTCCACAGTTGATGGAACTTATTAGGAGAATTAAGAGTTAAAGCCTTGTTGGAGGATATGTCTTACTGGGGACCAGCTTTGAGGTTTCAGTAGACATCTTATGTTGGCTAGTTTTAGAGTAACTGGACAGGATGGAGCCTCAATTGAGAAAATACCTCAATAAGATTAGGCTGTAGGTAAGCTTGCAGAACGTTTTCTTAACTAGTAATTGATAGGAGAGGCCTTCTACTGTGGGTGGGGCCACCCCAGGCAAGTTGTCCTGGGTTTCTTTAAGAACGAAAGCAGAGCAAAACTTGGGGAGCAATCTACTAATCAGCACCCCTCCATGGCTTCTGTATCAGCTCCTGCTTCCAGGTTCTTGCCCTGTTTGACTTCCTGGCTTTCTTCAATGAAGGAACGATGTAAGTATAAGCCAAATTCTTTCCTCCATATTTGCTTTTTCGTCACTGTGTTTCATCAAAGCTATAGTAATCCTAATTAAGCCACTCCTGTCATTCAAATTATAGCCTCTGCCTCTTGCTTGTAGTTAAAATTGTGAGCTGACATGGCTTCACTTCTTCATCATGGCTTCTAGCCCTCTGGAACTATAAGCCCAATTAAATGCTTTCTTTTTACAAGTTGCCCTGGTCAAGGTGTTTTATTACAGCAGTAGAAAAGTAACTAACACACCCCACTATTTTCTTGGTTTGGCGTTTCAAAGATTCCAGGTATCAGTGAAATAACATACTATTTTCTCTTTTGTGTTTTGATTCTGTTTCTTTGTGATGTTTTGGGGATAGACTCTTGTGAAATAGCCCAGGTTGTCTTAAACTTGTCATATTCCTATCTCAGTCAGTGTCCCAAATGGTTGGACTATAAGCATTTACTGCCACACCAAGCCTTGTCTAATTTTCTTAACTTACCATAGGGTTTTTTTTTTCATGTCAATTCATCTTGACAACAAATGATAGTATCTTATTATTTTTTAGTACTCAGGTACTAGAATACTCAGTACTCAGCATACTAGTGTATGTTAGGCAAGTACTTGACCACAAAGCTATATCCCTAGCCCTCTTCTTAAAAAGGTTTATTGTTAAAATTTTATTTACATGTGTCTGTGTGTCTATGTGAATATATTCTATATGTGTAGGTGGGCATGGAAACTAGAAGACTGTGCTGAGTTCCCTAGAACTGGAGTCACGGGTAGTTGTGAGGCATCTGTGCTGGGAACTGAACTTGGGTCTTCTGGAAGGCCAGCAAGTGCTCTCAATTACTGTACGGTCTCTTCAACTCCACCTACACTTCTTTTTACTTTTTGTTTTGAGATAGGATCTCACTGATTTGCTCAAGCTATCCTTGAACTTAGTCTGTAGCCCAGGGAGGCTGTGAACTTTTGATTTTCTTCCTTAATCTCTATCATAGCTGGGATTAAAGGCCTGAGCCACCAGACCCAGCTGGAGCTCTTTGTTTTATGAGAATTGCTCCTTCTAACTCTATGAAGAATTGAGTTGGGATTTTGATGGGTATTGCATTGAATCTGTATATTGCTTTTGGCAAAATGGCCGTTTTAAGTATATTAATCCTGCCAATCCATGAGCATGGGAGGTTTTTCCATTTTCTGAGGTCTTCTTCCATTTCCTTCTTCAGAGTCTTGAAGTTCTTGTCATACAGATCTTTCACTTGTTTGGTCAGAGTCACACCAAGGTACTTTGTACTGTTTGTGGCTATTGTGAAGTAATAAGTGGATATTAGCCTAGAAAATTGGAATACCCAAAACATAATCCACATATCAAATGACGTACAAGAAGAACAGAGGAGTGGCCTGCTTTTGGAAAGACTCAATGTAGCAGTATAGGGCAAAACCAGAACAGGGAAGTGGGAAGGGGTGGATGGGAAACATGGGGGGGGAGAGGGCTTATGGGACTTTCGAGGAGCGGGGAGCCAGAAAAGGGGAAATCATTTGAAATGTAAAAAAAGAAAAATGTTTCAATGAAAGCCATTATTGTGCATAAATAAAGCAGAACTATTGAAAACTTAATAAAAATCATAAATGTGACACAATTTCAAGATATTTTAAAAACATCATTCAGAAATAGAAGTTCTTTTTTTTTAATTTTCTATATTCTTTGTTTACATTCCAAATGATTTCCCCTTTCCCCGTTCCTCTTTCCCCATAAGTTCCATAAGCTCTCTTCTCTCCACCGATTCTCCAATCACCCCAAACCCATTTCTCTATGCTGGTACTCCCCTACAATGCTGGACCAAGCCTTTCCAGGAGCAGGGCCCTCTCCTTCCTTCTTCATTGGAATAATTTGATATGTTAATTGTATCTTGAGTATTCAGAGCTTCTGGGCTAATTAATATCCGCTTATCAGCGATTGCATTCCAACTGTATTCTTTGTGATTGGGTTACCTCACTTAGAATATTTTCTAGTTCCAACCATTTGCCTAAAAATTTTATGAATTTATTGTTTTTAATTACTGAGTAGTATTCCATTGTGTAAATATACCACATTTTCTGTATTCATTCCTCCATTGAGGGACATCTGGGTTCTTTCCAGCTTCTGGCTATTATAAATAAGGCTGCTATGAATATAGTGGAGCATGTGTCCTTGTTGCATGCTGGGGAATCCTCTGGGTATATGCCCAGGAGTGTTATAGCAGGGTCCTCCGGAAGTGTCATGCCCAGTTTTCTGAGGAATCGCCAGACTGATTTCCAGAGTGATTGTACCATCTTATAATCCCACCAGCAATGGAGAAATGTTCCTCTTTCTCCATATCCTTGCCAACACCTGCTGTCTCCTGAGTTTTTAATATTAGCCATTCTGACTGGTGTAAGGTGAAATCTCAGGGCTGTTTTGATTTGCATTTCCCTAATGACTAATGATGTTGAACATTTCTTAAGGTGTTTCTCAGCCATCTGAAGTTCTTCAGGTGAAAATTCCTTGTTTAGCTCTGTACCCCATTTTTAATAGGATTATTTGGTTCCCTGGGGTCTAACTTCTTGAGTTCTTTGTATATATTGGATATTAGCCCTCTGCGGAGTGTAGGGTTGGTGAAGATCTTTTCCCAATTTGTTGGTTGCTGTTTTGTCCTTTTGACAGTGTCCTTTGCCTTAGAGAAACTTTGTAATATTATGTGGTCCCATTTGTCAATTCTTGATCTTAGAGCATAAGCTATTGGTGTTCTATTCAGGAACTTTTCCACTGTGCCCATGTCCTCAAGGGTTTTCCCCGGTTTCTTTTCTATTAGTTTCAGTGTGTCTGCTTTTACGTGGAGATCCTTGATCCACTTGGAGTTGAGCTTAGTACAAGGAGATAAGAATGGATCAATTCACATTCTTCTGCATGCTGACCTCCAGTTGAACCAGCACCATTTGTTGAAAAGGCTATCTTTTTTTCTCCACTGGATGTTTTGCACTACTTTATCAAAGATCAAGACACCATAGGTGTGTGGGTTTATTTCTGGGTCTTCAATCCTATTCCATTGATCCACCTGCCTGTCACTGTACCAATACCTGCAGTTTTAAACACTATTGCTCTGTCGTATTTCTTGAGGTCTGGGATACTGATTCCCCCAGAAGTTCTTTTACTGTTGAGAATAGTTTTAGCTATCTTGGTTTTTTTTTTTTTTTTGTTATTCCAGATGAATTTGAGAATTGCTCTTTCTAACTCTATGAAGAACTGAGTTGGGATTTTGATGGGGATCACGTTGAACCTGTATATTGCTTTTGGCAAGATGACCATTTTAACTATATTAATCCTGCCAATCCACAAGCATGGAAGATTTTTCCACTTTCTTATTTTTTTATTTATTTAATATTTTTATTTTCTATATTCTTTGTTTACATTCCAAATGATTTCCCCATTCCTGGATCCCCCCTCCCCATATGTCCCATAAACCTTCTTCTGTCCATCCATTCTCCAATCACCTCCTCCCTTTTTTTCTCTGTCCTTTTATTTCCCTCCAATGCTAGATCAATCCTTTCCAGGATCAGGACCCTCTCCATACTTCTTCATGGGAGTCATTTTTTATGCAATTTGTGCCTTGGGTATTCAGGGCTTCTGGGCTAATTAATATCCACTTATCAGAGATTGCATTCCATGTGCATTCTTTTGTGATTGGGTTACCTCACTTAGGATGATATTTTCCAGATCCAATCATTTGCCTAAAAATATTGTGAATTCATTGTTTTCAATTGCTGAGTAGTTTTCCATTCTGTAAATATACCACATTTTCTGTATCCATTCCTCCACTGAGGGACATCTGGGTTCTTTCCAGTTTCTGGGTATTATAAATGAGGCTGCTGTGAACATAATGGGGCATGTGTCCTTATTGCATGCCGGGGAATCCTATGGGTATATGCCCAGGAGAGGTATAGCAGGGTCCTCTGGAAGTGTCATGTCCAGTTTTCTGAGGAAACGCAAGACTGATTTGCATAGTGGTTGTACCATCTTACAACCCCACCAGCAGTGAAGGAGTGTTCCTCTTTCTCCACAACCTTGCCAACACCTGCTGTCTCCTGAGTTTTTAACCTTAGCCATTCAGACTGGTGTGAGGTGAAATCTCAGTGTTGTTTTGATTTGCATTTCCCTAATGACTAATGCTGTTGAGCATTTCTTAAGGTGCTTCTCAGTCATCCGAATTTCTTCAGGTGAAAATTCATTGTTTAGATCTGTACCCCATTTTTAATAGGGTTATTTGGTTCCCTGGGGTCTAACTTCTTGAGTTCTTTGTATATATTGGATATTAGCCCGCTATCAGATGTGAGTGCATATCATGATTCACCTTTTGAGTCTGGGTTACCTCACTTAGTATGATGTTCTCTAGCTCCATCCATTTGCCTAAGAATTTCATGAATTCATTGTTTCTAATGGCTGAATAGTACTCCATTATGTAGATATACCACATTTTTTTGCATCCACTATTCTGTTGAGGGATACATGGGGTCTTTCCAGCATCTGGCAATTATAAATAGGGCTGCTATGAACATAGTAGAGCATGTATCCTTATTACATGGTGGGGAATCCTCTGGGTATATGCCCAGGAGTGGTATAGCAGGATCTTCTAGAAGTGAGGTGCCCAGTTTTCGGAGGAACCGCCAGACTGATTTCCAGAGTGGTTGTACCAATTTGCAACTCCACCAGCAGTGGAGGAGTGTTCCTCTTTCTCCACACCCTCTCCAACACCTGCTGTCTCCTGAATTTTTAATCTTAGCCATTCTGACTGGTGTAAGGTGAAATCTCAGGGTTGTTTTGATTTGCATTTCCCTAATGACTAATGAAGTTGAGCATTGTTTAAGATGCTTCTCCGCCATCCGAAGTTCTTCAGGTGAGAATTCTTTGTTTAACTCTGTACCTCATTTTTTAATAGGGTTGTTTGGTTTTCTGGAGTCTAACTTCTTGAGTTCTTTATATATATTGGATATTAGCCCTCTATCTGATGTAGGATTGGTGAAGATCTTTTCCCAATTTGTTGGTTGCCGATTTGTCCTCTTGATGGTGTCCTTTGCCTTACAGAAACTTTGTAATTTTATGAGGTCCCATTTGTCAATTCTTGATCTTAGAGCATACCCTATTGGTGTTCTGTTCAGAAACTTTCTCCCTGTACCGATGTCCTCAAGTGTCTTCCCCAGTTTCTTTTCTATTAGCTTCAGAGTGTCTGGCTTTATGTGGAGGTCCTTGATCCATTTGGATTTGAGCTTAGTACAAGGAGACAAGGATGGATCAATTCACATTCTTCTGCATGCTGACCTCCAGTTGAACCAGCACCATTTGTTGAAAAGGCTATCTTTTTTCCATTGGATGTTTTCAGCCCCTTTGTCGAGGATCAAGTGGCCATAGGTGTGTGGGTTCATTTCTGGATCTTCAATCCTGTTCCATTGATCCTCCTGCCTGTCACTGTACCAATACCATGCAGTTTTTAACACTATTGCTCTGTAGTATTGCTTGAGGTCAGGGATACTGATTCCCCCAGACTTTCTTTTGTTGCTGAGAATAGTTTTAGCTATCCTGGGTTTTTTGTTGTTCCAGATGAATTTGAGAATTGCTCTTTCTAACTCTGTGAAGAATTGAGTTGGGATTTTGATGGGTATTGCATTGAATCTGTATATTGCTTTTCGCAAAATGGCCATTTTAACTGTATTGATTCTACCGATCCATGAGCATGGGAGGTTTTCCCATTTTTTGAGGGATTCTTCCATTTCCTTCTTCAGGGTCTTGAAGTTCTTGTCATACAGATCTTTCACATGTTTGGTAAGAATCACCCCAAGATACTTTATACTGTTTGTGGCTATTGTGAAGGGGGTCATTTCCCTAATTTCTTTCTCAGCCTGCTTATCCTTTGAGTATAGGAAGGCCACTGATTTGCTTGAGTTGATTTTATAACCTGCCACTTTGCTGAAGTTGTTTATCAGCAGTAGGAGCTCTCTAGTGGGTTTTTTGGGTCACTTAGGTAGACTATCATGTCATCTGCAAATAATGATTGTTTGACTTCTTCCTTTCCAATTTGTATCCCTTTGATCTCCTTATGTTGTCGAATTGCCCGAGCTAGTACCTCAAGTGCAATATTGAAAAGATAAGAAGAAAGGGGGCAACCTTGTCTGGTCCCTGATTTCAGTGGGATTGCTTCAAGTTTCTCTCCATTTAGTTTGATGCTGGCTACCGGTTTGCTGTATATAGCTTTTACTATGTTTAGGTATGGGCCTTGAATTCCTGTTCTCTCCAAGACTTTAAGCATGAAAGGATGCTGAATTTTGTCAAATGCTTTTTCAGCATCCAATGAAATGACCATGTGGTTTTTTTCTTTGAGTTTGTTTATGTAGTGGATTGCATTGATGGATTTCTGTATATTGAACCAACCCTGCATTCCCGGGATAAAGCCTACTTGATCATGGTGGATGATCGTTTTGATGTGTTCTTGGATTCGGTTGGCAAGAATTTTATTGAGTATTTTTGCATCGATGTTCATAAGGGAAATTGGTCTGAAGTTCTCTTTCTTTGTTGGATCTTTGTGTGGTTTTGGTATCAGCGTAATTGTGGCTTCATAGAAGGAATTGGGTAGTGTTCCTTCTGTTTCTATTTTGTGGAATAGTTTGAAGAGTATTGTTGTTAACTCTTCTTTGAAGGTCTGATAGAATTCTGCACTGAAACCATCTCGTCCTGTGCTTTTTTTCGTTGGAAGACTTTGTATGACTCCTTCTATTTCTTTAGGCATTATGGGACTGTTTAGATGATCTAGTTGGTCCTGATTTAATTTTGGTATTTGGTATCTGTCAAGGAAATTGTCCATTTCCTCCAGATTCTCCAGTTGTGTTGAGTACAGGCTCTTGTAGTAGGATCTGATGATTTTTTGGATTTCCTCAGTTTCCATTGTTATATCTCCCTTTTCATTTCTACGTTTGTTAATTTGGATACTTTCTCTGTGCCCTTTGGTCAGTCTGGCTAAGGGTTTATCTATCTCGTTGATTTTCTCAAAGAACCAGCTCCTGGTTTTGTTGGTTCTTTGTATGGTTCTCTTTGTTTCTACTTGATTGATTTCAGCCCTGAGTTTGATGATTTCCTGCCTTCTACTCCTTCTGGGTGAAATAGCTTCTTTTTGTTCCAGGGCTTTCAGGTGTGTCATTAAGCTGGTAATGTATGCTCTCTCCATTTTCATTTTGGAGGCACTCGGGGCTATGAGTTTTCCTCTTAGCACTGCTTTCATTGTGTCCCATAGATTTGGGTATGTTGTGTCTTCATTTTCATTGTGTTCTAAAAAGTCTTTAATTTCTTTCTTTATTTCTTCCTTGACCAAGGTATCATTGAGTAGAATATTGTTCAGTTTCCACGTGTATGTGGGTTTTCTGTTGTTTTTGTTGCTATTGAAGACCACTTTTACTCCATAGTGATCTGATAGGAGGCATGGGATTAGTTCGATCTTCTTATATTTGTTGAGGTCTGTCTTGTGACCAATTATATGGTCGATTTTGGAGAAGGTACCATGAGGTGCTGAGAAAAAGGTATATTCTTTTGTTTTAGGATAGAATGTTCTATATATATCTGTTAAATCTAATTGGTCCAAAGCTTCAATTAGTTTCATTGTGTCCCTGTTTAGTTTCTGTTTTCCTGATCGGTCCATTGAGGAAAGTACAGTGTTGAAGTCACCCACAATTATTGTGTTAGGTGCAATGCGTGCTTTGAGCCTTAATAAAGTCCCTTCACCAAAGGGGGTGCCCTTGCATTTGGAGCATAGATGTTCAGGTTTGAGAGTTCTTCTTGTTGAATTTTTCTTTTGAACAGCAAGAAGTGTCCCTCAGAGTCTCTTTTGATGACTTTGGGTTGAAAGTCAATTTTATCTGATATTAAAATGGCTACTCCAGCTTGTTTCCTGAGACCATTTGCTTGTAAAATTGTCTTCTAGCCTTTAACTCTAAGGTAGTGTTTGCCTTTGACCCTGAGGTGTGTTTCCTGTATGCAGCAGAATGTAGAATCCTGTTTACATATCCAGTCTGTTAGTCTATGTCTTTTTATTGGGTCATTGAGCCCATTGATGTTAAGAAATATTAAGGAATAGTTATTATTACTTCCTGTCATTTTTTTGATGTTATTTTTTAAATTTGATTGTTTATCTTCTTTTGGGTTTGATGAAAGAAGGTTACTATCTTGCTTTTTCCAGGGTGAAGTTTCCCTCCTTGTATTGGTGTTTTGCTCCTATTATCCTTTGTAGGGCCGGGTTTGTGGATAGATATTGGGTAAACTTGGTTTTGTCATGAAATATCTTAGTTTCTCCATCTACGTTGATTGAGAGTTTTGCTGGGTATAGTAGTTTTGGCTGGCATTTGTGTTCTCTTAGAGTCTGCATGAGATCTGCCCAGGATCTTCTAGCTTTCATAGTCTCAGGTGAGAAGTCTGGTCTGATTCTGATAGGTCTTCCTTTATATGTTACTTGGCCTTTTTCTCTTACTGCCTTTAATATTCTTTCTTTGTTTAGTACATTTGGGGTTTTGATCATGATGTGACAGGAGGTATTTCTGTTCTGGTCCAGTCTGTTTGGAGTTCTGTAGGCTTCTTGTATATTCATGGGCATCTTTCTCATTATGTTAGTGAAGTTTTCTTCCATAATTTTATTGAAGATATTTGCTGGCCCTTTAAGATGTAAATCTTCACTCTCATCTATGCCTATAATCCTTAGGTTTGGTCTTCTCATTGTGTCCTGGATTTCCTGGATGTTTTGGGTTACAAGCTTTTTGCATTTTCTTTAACTGTTGAGTCCATGGTTTCTATGGTATCTTCAGCATCTGAGTTTCTTCTATCTCTTGTATTCTGTTGTTGATATTTGCATCTATGTCCCCTGATTCCTTCCCAAGGTTTTCTATCTCCAAAGTTGTCTCCCTTTTTGATTTCTTAGTTGTTTCTACTTCTGTTTTTAGATCCAGGATGGTTTTGCTCAGTTCCTTCATTTGTTTGTTCGTGTTTTCCTGTAATTCTTTACGAGATTTTTGTGTTTCTTCTTTCATGACTTCTGCTGTTTGACTCACTTTCTCTTGCATTTCTTTAAGTTTTTTTTTTTGTGTGTGTTTCTTCTTTATTGGCTTCTATTTCTTGAGCCTTATACTCCTGAATTTCTTTAAATGATTTTTGTGTTTCCATTATATGGCTTTCTAGCTTATTCATGTTCCCCTGTATTTCTTTAAGAGATTCATTTATGTCCTTTTTGTGTTCTTCTATAAGCATCATGAACAGTGATTTTAAGTCCAAATCTTGTTTTTCTAGTGTGATGGGGTATCCAGGACATGCTGTTAAAGGAGAATTGGGTTCAGATGCTGCCATATTGCCTTGATTTCTGTTAGTGACATTCCTGCGTTTGCCTTTTGCCATCTAGTTCTCACTGGTGTTAGTTTGTCTTGTTGTCAATGCTGGACTCACCAGTGCAAGCTGCCTCTTCCCAGCTGGCCTCTGGTGCACATCTGATCTCCTTGTACTACCTGGATACATGGTGCTGTGGTCCAGGCTGTTCAGATCCCAAGCAGAGACCTGAAGGCTCCTGCCCGGGGCCTGCTGGACTCACCAGAGCACCCTGAGGTCTTAGGACTGGAACCTAAGCTCTGTGGGGCCTGACCCACGGAGCAGGCTGTGTCCTCCCAGCCTGCCTCCGGGTGCACACCAGGCCTCTTGCACTTCCTGGAGACCTATTGCTGTGGCCCAGGCTATTCAGATCCCGAAGCAGACACCTGAAGGCTCCTGCCTGGGGCCTGCTGGACTCACCAGAGCACACTGACTCCTCCCAGCAGGCCTCCCGGGTGCCCTTCTGGCCTCTTGCCATGTTGTAGCCCAGGCTGTTCTGGATCCAGAAGTGGAGATCTGAAGACTCCCGCCATAGGCCTCAGGACTGGAAATTAAGCTCTGTCGGGGAGGGACCCACCGGAGCATGCTGTGTCCTCACAGCCTGCCTCTGGGTGCACACCAGGCACTTCCTAGAGACCAAGTGCTGTAGCCCAGGCTGTTCAGATCCCGAAGCAGACACCTGAAGGCTCCCGCCTGGGGCCTGCTGGACTCGATTTTTCCATTTTCTGAGGTCTTTGATTTCCTTCTTCAGAGACCTGAAGTTCTTGTCATACAGATCTTTTATTTGTTTGGTTAGAGTCACACCAAGATACTTTATGTTGTTTTGTGGCTTTTGTGAAGGATGTCATTTCCCTAACTTCTTTCTCGGCCTGCTTATTCTTTGAGTATAGGAAGGCTACTGAATTGATTGAGTTGATTTTATAACCTACCACTTTGCTGAAGTTGTTTATCAGCTGTAGGAGTTCTCTGGTGAAGGTTTTTGGGTCACTTAAGTAGACTATCATGTCATCTGCAAATAGTGATATTTTGACTTCTTCCTTTCCAATTTGTATCCCTTTGACCTCCTTATATTGTCTAATTGCTCTAGCTAGAAGTTCAAGTACTATATTGAAAAAATACGGAGAGAGAGGGCAGCCTTGTCTAGTCCCTGATTTTAGTGAGATTGCTTCAAGTTTCCCCCAATTTAGTTTGATGTTGGCTACAGGTTTGCTGTATATTGCTTTAACGACGTTTAGGTATGGACCTTGAATTCCTGTTCTTTCCAAGACTTTTAGCATGCAAGGATGCTGAATTTTGTCAAATGCTTTTTCAGCATATAATGAAATGATCATGTGGTTTTTTTTCTTTGAATTTGTTTATGTAGTGGACTGCTTTGATGAATTTCTGTATATTGAACCATTCCTGCATCCCAGGGATGAATCCTACTTGATCATGGTGGATGTTCATTTTGATGTGTTCTTGGATTTAGTTGGCAAGAATTTTATTTAGTATTTTTGCATCAATATTCATAAGGGAAATTGGTCTGAAGTTCTGTTTCTTTGTTGGATCTTTGTGGGGTTTTGGTATCAGCGTAATTGTGCCTTCATAGAACGAGTTGGGTAGTGTTTCTTCTGTTTCTATTTTGTGGAATAGTTTGAAGAGTATTGGTGTTTGGTCTTCTATGAAGGTCTGATAGAATTCTGCACTGAAGCCATCTGGTCTCGTGCTTTTTTGGTTGGGAGACTTTCTATGGCCCTTTTTTATTTCTTCAGGTGTTATGGGACTGTTTAGATGATCTATTTGATCCTGATTTAGTTTTGGTGTCGGATATCTGTCTAGGAAACTGTCCATTTCCTCCAGATTCTCCAGTTGTGTTGAGTATAGGCTTTTTGTAGTAGGATCTGATGATTTTTTGAATTTCTTCAGTTTCTGTTGTTATATCTCCCTTTTCATTTCTAATTTTGTTGATTTGGATACTGTCTCTTTGCCTCTGGTTAGTCTGGCTAAGGGTTTTTCTACCTTGTTGATTTTTTAAAAGAACCATTTCCTGGTTTTGTTGATTCTTTGTATGGTTCTCTTTGTTTCTACTTGATTGATTTCAGCCCTGAGTTTGATGATATCCTGTCTTCTACTCCTCCTGGGTGAAATAGCTTCTTTTTGTTCCAGGGCTTTCAGGTGTGCTCTTAAGCTGCTAGTGAGGCTCTCTTCAGTTTCTTTTTGGAGGCACTCAGGGCTATGAGTTTTCTACTTAGCACTGCTTTCATCGTGTCCCATAGATTTGGGTATGTTGTGTCTTCATTTTCATTAAATTCTAAAAAGTCTTTGATTTCTTTCTTTATTTCTTCTTTGGCCAATATATCATTGAGTAGAGTATTGTTCACTTTCCATGTGTATGTGGGCTTTCTGTTGTTTTTGTTGCTGTTGAAGACCACTTTTACTCCATAGTGATCTGATAGGAGGCATGGGATTATTTTGATCTTCTTATATTTGTTGAGGTCTGTCTTGTGACCAATTATATGATCAATTTTGAGAAGGTACCATGAGGTGCTGAGAAAAAGGTATATTCTTTAGCTTTAGGATAGAATGTTCTATATATATCTGTTAAATCTAATTGGTCCAAAGCTTCAATTAGTTTCATTATATCCCTGTTTAGTTTCTGTTTCCCTGATCGGTCCATTGAGGAAATTGCAGTCTTGAAGTCACCCACAATTATTGTGTTAGGTGCAATGTGTGCTTTGAGCTTTAATAAAGTTTCTTTTACGAAAGAGGGTGCCCTTGCATTTGGAGCATAGATGTTCAGGATTGAGAGTTCTTCTTGTTGTATTTTTCCTTTGATCAGCAAGAAGTGTCCCTCAGAGTCTCTTTTGATGACTTTGGGTTGAAAGTCAATTTTATCTGATATTAAAATGGCTACTCCAGCTTGTTTCCTGCGACCATTTGCTTGTAAAATTGTCTTCCAGCCTTTTACTCTAAGGTAGTGTTTGTCTTTGACCCTTAGGTGTGTTTCCTGTAAGCAGCAAAATATAGGGTCCTGTTTACTTATCCAGTCAGTTAGTCTATGTCTTTTTATTGGGGCATTGAGTCCATTGATGTTAAGAGATATTAAGGAATAGTGATTGTTACTTCCTGTCATTTTTTGATGTTATTTTTTAAATTTGATTGTTTATCTTCTCTTGGGTTTGATGAAAGAAGGTTACTATCTTGCTTTTTCCAGGGTGAAGTTTCCCTCCTTGTATTGGTGTTTTCCTCCTATTATCCTTTGTAGGGCTGGGTTTGTGGATAGGTATTGGGTAAACTTGGTTTTGTCATGGAATATCTTAGTTTTTCCATCTATGGTGATTGAGAGTTTTGCTGGATATAGTAGTTTTGGCTGGCATTTGTGTTCTCTTAGAGTCTGCATGAGATCAGCCCAGGATCTTCTAGCCTTCATAGTCTTGGGTGAAAATTCTGCTGTGATTCTGATAGGTCTTCCTTTATATGTTACTTGGCCTTTTTCTCTTACTGCCTTTAATATTCTTTCTTTGTTTAGTACATTTGGTGTTTTGATTATTATGTGATGGGAAGTATTTCTGTTCTGGTCCAGTCTGTTTGGAGTTCTGTAGGCTTCTTGTATATTCATGGGCATCTCTCTCTTTAGGTTAGGGAAGTTTTCTTCCATAATTTTATTGAAGATATTTGCTGGCCCTTTAAGTTGTAAATCTTCACTCTCATCTATGCCTATAATCCTTAGGTTTGGTCTTCTCATTGTGTCCTGGATTTCCTGGATATTTTGGGTTACAAGCTTTTTGCTTTTTGCATTTTCTTTAACTGTTGAGTCCATGGTTTCTATGGTATCTTCAGCGTCTGAGATTCTTTCTTCTATCTCTTGTATTCTGTTGTTGATATTTGCATCTATGTCCACTGATTTCTTTCCAAGGCTTTCTATCTCCAAAGTTGTCTCCCTTTGAGTTTTCTTAGTTGTTTCTACTTCTGATTTTAGATCCTGGATGGTTTTGCTTAGCTCCTTCACTTGCTTGTTTGTGCTTTCCTGTAATTCTTTAAGAGATTTTTGTGTTTCCTCTTTCATGACCTCAGCCTGTTGACCAAAGTTCTCCTGTATTTCTTTAAGTGTTTTTTGTGTTTCCTCATTATTGGCTTTTGTATTCTCCTGGATTTCTTTCAATGATTTTTGTGTTTCCCTTGCAAGGGCTTCTAACTTTTGATCCATTTTCTCCTGAATTTCTTTAAGTATGTCCTTCATGTGTTCCTGTACCAGCATCATGACCAGTGATTTTAAATCCAAATCTTGTTTTACTGGTGTGATGGGGTATCCAGGACATGCTGGTAAAGGAGAATTGGGTTCAGATGTTGCCATATTGCCTTGATTTCTGCTAGTGATGTTCCTGCGTCTGCCTTTTGCCATCTAGTTCTCACTGGTGTTAGTTGGTGTTGTCAATGCTGGACTCACCAGTGCAAGCTGCCCCTTCCCAGGTGGCCTCTGGTGCACAGCTTACCTCCTGCACTGCCTGGAGACAGGGTGTTGTTGTCCAGGCTGTTCAGACCCTGAAGCAGACACCTGAAGGCTCCTGCTGGGGCCCACTGGATTCACTGGAGCACACTGACCTCTCCCCGCTGGCTGCCTGGAAGCCCCCCACTTGCCTCTTTCAGGACCTGGAGATGAGGTGCTGCTGCTCAGGCTGATCTGGATAGGGAAGCAGAGAGGTCTGAGGGCTACCACCAGAGGCCTCAGGACTGAAGCCTAAGCTCTGTGTCACAGGAATGAGCTGTGCTGTGAGCTCCCAGACTGCCTCTGGGTGCACACCAGGTCTCCCGCACTTCCTGGAGACTGAGCACTGTGTCCCAGGCTGTTCAGATCCCAAAGCAGGCGCCTGAAGGCTCCCGCTGGGGCCCGCTGGATTCACCTGAGCACACCGACTTCTCCCGCTGGCTGCCTGGAAGCCCCACTTGCCTCCCCCAGGACCCGGAGATGTGGAGGCTTCTAACTTTTGATCAATTTTCTCCTGTATTTCTTTAAGAGATTTATTTATGTCCTTCTGTGTTCTTCTAACAGCATCATGACCAGTGATTTCAAATCCAAATCTTGTTTTTCTGGTGTGCTGGGGTATCCAGGACTTGCTGTTGTTGCAGATTTGGGTTCAGATGCTGCCATATTGCCTTGATTTCTGTTGGCAACGTTCCTACATTTGCCTTTTGCCATCTGGTTATCTCTGGCATTAGTTAGTCCTGTTGTGACTGTCTGGTACTTGAACCTCCTGTGAGCTCTTAAGGCTATTTCTGCACCACTGGATGACTGGGTTTCCCCTGGCACAGATTGCCCTACTCTTGGTTGCTCTTGGAGCCCTGGTGTGCCCTGCCCCATGCAATGTTATACTCGGGTTGTCTCTGTGAACTGAACCTGGCGCTGCCAGTCTGCTCTGTCAGGCAACGAAGATGGTGGTGGGGATCCTGCAGGCACCCTGGAGGGCACAGGACCCATGCCTGGCTGGCACACAGACGAACGGCCCATCTGCCCAGATCCTGGGCACAGGCAGCAGCCACAGCTAGGTGGTTTGCATCCCCAGAGTTCTTAGACTCGAGATATCTCGGTACATGGGGTCACTTGTCCTGTTTGACTCGGAGTGAAGATGGCAGCAGGTGGGGGGGGGCACCTCCAAACACATACTACCGGGCAGAGCACAGGACCCACACCTGGCTGGCACACAGAAGAACCACCTCTCTGCCCTGGTCCTGGGCACAGGCAGCAGACCGCAGCTCAGCAGTCTGTGTTGCCAGAGATCTTAGACTCGGGATATCTCGGTACCTGCGACCGCTTGTCCTGTCTGATCTGGAGCAGAAGATGGTGGCGGGGTGGGGGTAGGGCAGAAGATCTGTTTATATGATTAGAATTCTAAAAATTAGAACCATGGCAAAGTTACACATAAACTTCTCCTACAAAGTACATAAGGAAAATATGTGGGGAGACCACAGCATAAGTGATAGTAACAAAGGGATCTACTGTAGAGTAAATGAATGACATGAGCTCCTTGTAGGTATGGGCAAGTTAAGAACTCAGCAAATGGGTTTGAAAAATGTTATTTTGATGTTCTAAGGCAAACCAAAACCCATTATTTGAAATATTAGACTCCAGTTCATAAATTTAATTTTTACATGATTATGTGTTAACATTGTGGAACTACTTTATGCAAATACTGTATTTGAACAAGATGACAACAGATCATAGAGAATGAGAGGCAGCTTTCTCCTTGCCAGCATTACATACAAGAAGAGTAGGAAGTCTAAAATGATCCGTATAAACTAACACTCTCCTTCGGGGTGGGGGCTTGAGACAGGGTTTC
The DNA here is from genome assembly GCF_947179515.1 of Apodemus sylvaticus. Classification (NCBI taxonomy): domain Eukaryota; kingdom Metazoa; phylum Chordata; class Mammalia; order Rodentia; family Muridae; genus Apodemus; species Apodemus sylvaticus. The sequence continues at coordinate 53,985,468 of NC_067495.1, read as the reverse complement.
TCTTTGTGGCCCTGGCTATTCTGGAACTCTGTAGACCAAGCTGGTTCCTGAGCTCACAGAGATTTGTCTGCTTCTTCCTCCCCAGTGTTGGGGTTAAAGGTGTACACCACCACTGCCCAGCAAAACTAAAATTTGAAGTATAGACTCAGATATATTTTTGGGTTGTGAATGCACAAGATAGTAGCAAACATGGCAATTAAGTGAAAGGACAATTGTAGATTAGATCCTGCATCAGAAATGTGTCCTGGGCTAGGACACTAGTGGAGAAATAGGTGAAAACTAAAACCATGTCTGAAATCCAGTGCTATAGCAATATATAGATGCCATTAGACATTTTATGATGTTATACCTTAAACTCTTTATAAATTGAAAATATTGTAAGCTCAAAATGAAGTTATTATACCAACTGGACATCTGACTACAGCACAGTATATTGTGGAAAATCTGGTGTTCCCAGGCATGACTGCATAGCTCACTGCTGCTATTCAGAATCTGGAGAGAATATTTACTTATCATTAACTGGTCCAAAAGGTCAAATGTCAAAAGCTAAAGTATAGCTTGTAGTGAATGCATACTACTCTTGCATCATTGTAAAATTGACAAATAACAAGTGAAAAAAAGTCCTAAGTTAGGGTTTCTTTATGTAATCCTTAGCTCTGGTAAACGAAATAAGGTTATGTAAGTACAATTATTATGGGGAGGTTCCTAGTTTCCTCTGGCCTAGATTTCAGCAACAGTCTGAGTTCTTTGTGCTCCTGAAAGAGAAGAATCTAGATGCGACACAGTGGTAGATCAAGAAGACTATTGTTGAATTAGAGCAAGTGAGGAAATGAGAACCGCTCAATGGAAAAGCAGCAGGCAGAGCTGGCAAATAATGTAGCCTCCACTCTGGCAGGCATGGGGCTGATGCGTCTCTTCTCTTTGCAGTTCCCATGCCTTGTGCCTCCTTGAAGGTGGGCACTTCTAGGAAACAGGCATGATTTCCACAGGAGCCCATTTGACCCAGAATTCAGTTTGTTATAAATAAATGTATAGAATGGACAAATATGTATAGGTGCTTCAGTACACCTAAAGTTGAAAGGTTTCCCTTGGAAAGGAAGGCAGCACTTTCTGTATGCTCCCCTGGAGAGGAAGTCTTGAAGTTGCTTTAATGTGACCCAGTTAGTGTTGAGAACTATCAAACATTTCCTCTTACATCTTGGTTTTTTTTTGGGGGGGGGAGGGGCTCAGTGGTGGTCCATGTGGAGTTGACCACTGCTTGTCTGTCTTGATTAACAGTTGGCTACAACCCTTATCCTTCACACCATGTTTCAGAGCCTTCGGTGGGTCTATCCATTGTTCTTTACATCTTGTCTTTGGGACCCTGCTGGACATTCTTTCCTGAAGCTAATTTACTGCCTACAGTGAACATTAAGGACAGCCAGGTGATGGGTAGACAGCAATTCTGTGATCTTTTTGCAGTTACCATGTTTGTAAAATTCAAAATAAAATACTAAAAATGAAGAAAACATATGAAGTATGTGTCTATGCGGGGTGGTTCAAGGTAAGAAATCAGAACCTATTTGGAGTTTATTTCCAATCATGTCAGGGAAAAAATTATGTTTTATGCAGCACAGAATTTGTAATTGAGGAATGAGCTACAACAACAAAAAATTGCTCTCTGCGTAGGGAAACTTTACATCAAATAATATCAATGAAGACTTGAGACATGAGGTACTAGTGAGCTGAGGACTGAGAGAATATTGGCCCAGTTGAAAGGCAAATACCCAGCTACAATTTTTAATTCAGTTTCAATTCTTGATAACTGATTGATTTCCTTGCTCATATTAGACAGAGGATATAATCAATAACAAAGCATGAGTTGAGGAAGAAATGGATAGTCAAATAGGAAGGGGACTTTTCATCAATGATGGTATCACTGGCCTGCAGTTCTGAAACTATTTATTATATGACCTCTTACAGAAAAAGTTTTGCAAATTCTAGACTGGGCATTTGAAACAGAAGACAGGTACTGTGTTACACATGAGTGTTATGTATACTGTCCAACATGCTATAGAATGACATACACAATGAGATACAAGATGGAAAAAGCTGACATAGAAAGCCTATTTGAATCCACCATTCACTTTTGAACAATCCCCACCTGAAGTATCAGTCCACTGGTAGCACTTTGTAATGTCTACCCTTATTCCCAGGATAATCTCCCTGTGGTAGAAGCAAGACATCCATCCCCACTGTTGAACCTGTCACACTGTATTTATTTGCTCCTCATGCCTATTTTTGGCCCCCTTCTTATTTCTTTTCTATAAATTCCCCCCTCCTTTGTTCAGTCTTTGTCTTTCTCCCTTAGATACTCACCCGATTCTGACAGCGTGATTACTTAATGCTTACCTGCCAAATTAACTGACTTATTTTACCAACTGGGTGGATACACAATACCTTGACACTTGCTATTTGAGTATTTTACTGGATTTTTGTATGTCCATGATGAATAAATAATGATGCAAGTATTCAAATATTGGTAATTGGCCTGTTTTGTATTAAAATATGCACCACAGTATATATTATCTTTCTCACTGTTTGACTTCAGTTCAGCGAAGATTAATAGGTTAATATTAAAATCAGCAATGCCTTCCATTCTTCTTTGCTTTCTAAGCCCCCTTTCTATTTCTTTAAGCTGGAGTCTTTACAGCAAAAGAGTAAAGGGCAGTTAGTCAAATGAGCAATATGTATAACAGAATAGTTCATTTATTTGAAAAAAGAATGTACTTTAGTGGTTCACAAGCATTGCAGTTTTTATTTAATTTTTGTTTTTTATAAGTATTTTGTGTGCGTGGATGGCTGTGTACCACATGCGCAGCTGGTGCCTATGGAGGTCAGAAGATGGTGTCAGATCCCCTTCAACTAGAGTTACAAATAGTTGTGAGACACCATATAGGTGCTAGAAATCTGAACCTGGGTCCTCTGCAAGAGCATCAAGAGCTCCAACCTGCTGAGCCATCTCTCTAGCACAACACCGTGGTTTTGATGTGGCCCCTGCAAGTATTGTGCCAAGCAAATGTTAAAGTAGTCATTTGTTGGTATTCTTCATTATTTAACTACAAGATTGAATTCTGTTTCCTGATATAATATGTCATCATTAAAATACATAAAACTCTACATTTTCTCTTTACTTTCCTCCTTCCTTGTCTTTCACTTCCTTCTCTTTTTATCTCCACATAGTCCTTACCCTTCCCTTTCCTTTACTGATAATGACTTTAATGAATGTAATGCATATCTTCAAATTTATAAATTGCCCTGTAGAATACATAGTTGAGTGGCAGAGCACTTCGCTAACACCGAGACCTTGAGTTTAATTTTTGCCCAAATAATGTTTACATTAATGCTTATTTAAGAACATACTTTCTGCTTGATTTTTTTCATTCGGGACAATGTCACTAATATTGATCTATGTTGATGTATGTCCAACTACGTTGTTGTTTAAAGTTCTCTATTGTGCATGTTAGATTTCACTTCCAGAGTCCTCCAGGATAGATGGTTAGGTTGTAGCATGTTTTCTTAGTAAATATTGTACTCCTTTGCAATGTCTAATTTGGGACTATATGGCTGTATGTGGGATATATTCTGGGATATAGTCATAGGTTAAGCTTCATAATGGCTGTGTGTGTGTGTGTGTACCCAGGTGTGCATGTGTATGTGTGTATGTACCTAAAAAAATACTATGTTGTGGAGAGTGGGTATGGAGGCCATCCCAAGATGGCGCCCGGGCTGGTGGCCAGGTCGCATGACTCAACCCTGCATCCTGTTGTTCCCCTTTAAGAGTCACATATGCACTGGAGAAGTGCGCACGCATCCTTTGACGTCATATCAGGCCACTCTCGGGCCTCGTCTCGATCCTATCATGAGCCCCTTCGTGGCAGTCGCTGATTGGTGCAGGCTTGGATATATAACTGGGGCAGCAGGCTAGGATCGGGGGCTTCCTGATGTAAGGTTTCCTAAATAAACTGCTTCGAGAAGAGTCTCCCGTGTTGTTTCCCTTATTCCGCTGGACGGATAATGGCGGCGACACTATGTATTAGTCATTATTCACGAAAGTCCACAGTCAAATTGTGGAAAATTGTTTTGGAGAAATAAAAATATGAAACTACATTAGCTTTTCTTTTGGAATTCAATCTGTGCTTTTGCTACTAACAAAAATAGCTACGATAGTGAGGGTGAAGTGTCTAAGCAAGTAAAGGCACCTGCCACAAAATTTGACCATGTGAGTTTGATCCTCAGGATCTATGTGCAAGGAGAGGACTGACACCTGGGTGTTGCTCTCTGACATCCATACACATAAGTGTATACGGTAAATATATGTGTGATTTAAAAGATAAGTACCATAAAGTGAGCATTTGGTATGTGGGCAAAGACTCCTCTCTCTCTCTCTCTCTCTCTCTCTCTCACTCTCTCTCTCTCTCTCTCTCTCTCTCTCTCTCTCTCTGTCTCCCTCTCCCTCTGTCTCTCTCTCTGTCTCTCTCACATTTGATTTGTTTCTTCTTCACAAACATGCTTTAAAGAAGTTGTTAGCATGATAATCTCGGTCTCACACTGTTTCATGAGTGTGAAAACCTAGGCTGAGTTTTAGGACTAGTACATTTAAAATGGGATGAGACTTGGGCCTGTCTCATGCAATTCTAATGCCATGATGCCTTCCCTGTTGTCCCTTCAGCCCAAAGGAGTTTTTGAAATATTTTACACCCTCCTGCCATTTCTCTGTATACTGTAGGTGCTAGAGCATCAACTTAATGGTTTGAGGGTAAAGAGAATCCAGAGAAGACTGAGAGATGCTATAAGATAGGACAGGTATCTGCTGCAGCCCCATGCCTCTGGGCATCATGAGTGACCATCTTTCCATTCTCTTTTAGCTCAGTTACTGCAATTGTTAGCTTTAGGTGGCAACTGGACTAGATTAAATAATACTTAGAAACCTTGTGAATCACTGTTTTGGGATGTACCTGAGAGGGTGTTTCTAGAAGATATTAACTTGGGAATTTGAATTCTGCTCTCAATGTGAATTGATGACCCTCACTCAAATGGAGAGAACAAAAACAGAAAAAAAGCGAGTATTTTTATCTCTATCTTAATGTTTCTGACTGCTAATGTCTTAGAGAAACTACTTCTTTATTGAAAATTATCATTTCATTTTTATTTATGTGAATGTGTGTCTCTGTGTGGGTATGTACGCATTAGACCAGGTGCCCGGGCAGGCTAGAGATGGTTTCCAGTCTCCCAAAGCTGGAGTTGCAGGTGGTGTGAGCAATTCACTGTGGATGCTGAGGACTGAACTCAGGTCCTCCTCCAGAGAAGTACAAGCTAGTAACCACTCTCCAGTCCTGGAACTATTTGTTAAAAATATTTTTTGATCTATGATTTTGTGTGTGTGTGTATGTGTGTTTGTGTGTGTGTTTGTGTGTGTGTGTTTGTGTGTGTGTGTGTGTGTGCGCGTGCGTGTGTGTGTGAAGTTGATTCTCTCCTTCCATCATTACATGGGTTTGAAGCTCAAATGCAGGCCATCAGGTTGACAGCTTGCATATTTAACATTTGACCCTCAGAGGAACACATCATCAAACTCTGATCTTAGCCATTCACAGCATAGAGCAACAGCACTCAATGGTAAACACGCCCGAATGCTACCTTTTGCAATTGTGATTTTTTTCAGTTTTTTTATTTTTTTATTTTCTATATTCTTTGCTTATATTCCAAATGCCTTCCCCTTTCCCAGTTCACCCTTCCTCATATGTCCCATAAGCTCCCTTCTCTCCACCCATTCCCCCAATCATCCCAAACCCATTTCTCTGTCCTGGTACTAACCTACAATGCTGGATCAAGCCTTTCCAGGACCAGAGCCCTCTCCTTCCTTCTTCTTGGGAATCATTTGATATGATAATTGTGTCTTGGGTATTCAGAGCTTCTGGGATAAATAATATCTACTTATCGGTGACCGTATTCTATGTCTGTTCTTTTGTGACTGGGTTACCTCACTAAGGATGATATTTTCCAGTTCCAACCATTTGCCTAAGAATTTTATGAATTCATTGTTTTTAATTGCTGAGTAGTATTCCATTGTGTAAATATACCACATTTTCTGTATCCATTCCTCCATTGAGGGACATCTGGGTTCTTTCCAGCTTCTGGCTATTATAAATAAGGCTGCTATGAACATAGTGGAGCATGTGTCCTTATTGCATGCTTGGGAATCCTCTGGGTATATGTCCAGGAGAGGTATAGCAGGGTCCTCCAGTAGTATCATGCCCAGTTTTCTGAGGAACCATCAGGGTGATTTCCAGAGTGGTTGTACCATCTTGCAATCCCACCAGCAGTGGAGGAGTGTTCCTCTTTCTCCACATCCTTGCTAACACATGCTGTCTCCTGCGTTTTTAACTTTATCCATTCTGACTGGTGTGAGGTGAAATCTCAGGGTTGTTTTTATTTGCATTTACCTAATGATTAATGATGTTGAACATTTCTTAAGGTGCTTCTCAACCATCTGAAGTTCTTCAGGTGAAAATTCTTTGTTTAGCTGCTCTGTACCCCATTTTTAATAGGGTTATTTGGCTCTCTGGAGTCTACCTTCTTGAGTTCTTTGTATATATTGGTTATTAGCCCTCTGTGGGATGTAAAGTTGGTGAAGATCTTTTCCCAATTTGTTTGTTGCTGTTTTGTCCTTTTGACAGTGTCCTTTGCCTTACAGAAACTTTGTAATTTTATGAGGTCCCATTTGTCAATTCTTGATCTTAGAGCATAAGCTATTGGTGTTCTATTCAGGAACTTTTCCCCTGTGCCCATGTCCTCAAGGGTCTTACCCAGTTTCTTTTCTATTAGTTTCAGTGTGTCTGGTTTTATGTGGAGGTCTTTAATCCACTTGGAGTTGAGCTTAGTACAAGGAGATAAGTATGGATCAATTCGCATTCTTCTGCATGCTGACCTCCAGTTGAACCAGCACCATTTGTTGAAAAGGCTATCTTTTTTCCAATGGATGTTTTGTGCTCCTTTGTCGAAGATCAAGTGACCATAGGTTTATGGGTTCATTTCAGGGTCTTCAATTCTATTCCATTGGTCCACTTGTCTGTTACTGTACCAATACCATGCAGTTTTAAACACTATTGCTCTGTAGTACTGCTTGAAGTCCAGGATACTGATTTCCCAGTTCTTTTACTGTTGAGAATAGTTTTAGCTATCCTGTTTTTTTTTTTTTTTATTTATTTTTTTTTTTTTTTATTTTTTTTTTTATTCCAGATGAATTTGAGAATTGCTCTTTCTAATGCTATAAGAACTGAGTTGGGATTTTGATGAGGATTGCATTGAATCTGTAGATTGCTTTTGGCAAGATGGCCATTTTTACTATATTAATGGTTCTAATCCACGAGCATGGAAGATTTTTCCATTTTCTGAGGTCTTCTTCAATTTCCTTCTTCAGAGACCTGAAGTTCCTGTCATACAAGTTTTTCACTCGTTTTCTCAGAGTCACAGCAAGATACTTTATATTGTTTGTGACTATTGTGAAAGGTGTCATTTCTCTAATTTCTTTCACAGCCTGCTTATCCTTTGAGTAGAGGAAGGCTACTGATTTGCTTGAGATGATTTTATAACCAGCCACTTGGCTGAAGTTGTTTATCTGTTGTAGGAGTTCTCTGGTTGAGTTTTTGGGTCACTTAAGTATACTATCATATCATCTGCAAATAGGGATACTTTGACTTCTTCCTTTCCAATTTGTATCCTTTTGACCTCCTTATGTTGTCTAATTGCTCTAGCTAGAACTTCAAGTTCTATATTGAAAAGATATGGGGAGAGGCGGCAGCATTGTGTAGTCCCTGATTTTAGTGGGATTGTTTCAAGCTTCTTTCCATTTAGTTTGATGTTGGCTACTGGTTTGCTGTATATTGCTTTTACTATGTTTAGGTATGGGCCTTGAATTCCTGTTCTTTCCAACACTTTTAGCATGAAAGGATGCTGGATTTTGTCAAATGCTTTTTCAGCATCTAATGAAATGATGGTTTTTTTTTTCCTTTGAGTTTGTTTATGTAGTGGATTGCATTGATTCATTTCCATATATTGAACCATCCCTGCATCCCTGGAATGAAGCCTACTTGATCATGGTGAATGATCATTTTGATGTGTTCTTGGATTCGGTTGGCAAGAATTTAATTGAGTATTTTTGCATCGATATTCATTAGGGAAATTGGTCTGAAGTTCTCTTTCTTTGTTGGATCTTTGTGTGGTTTTGTTATCAGCTTAATTGTGGCTTCGTAGAAGGAATTGGGTAGTGTTCCTTCTATTTCTATTCTGTGGAATAGTTTGAAGAGTGTTGGTGTTAGGTCTTCTTTGAAGGTCTGATAGAATTCTGCACAGAAACCATCTGGTCCTGTGCTTTTTTTGGTTGGAAGACTTTCTATGACCCCTTCTATTCCTTTAGGGGTTATGGGAATGTTTAGATGAACGATTTGATCCTGATTTAATTTTGGTATTTGGTATCTGTCTAGGGAATTGTCCATTTCCTCCAGATTCTCCACTTGTGTTGAATATAGGTTTTTGTAGTAGGATCTGATGATTTTTTTAATTTCCTCAGTTTCTCTTGTTATATATTCCTTTTTATTTCTAATTTTGTCAATTTGGATGCTGTCTCTATGCCCTTTGGTTAGTCTGGCTAAGGGTTTATCTATCTTGTTGATTTTCTCAAAGAACCAGCTCCTGGTTTTGTTGATTCTTTGTATGATTCTCTTTGTTTCCACTTGACTGATTTCAGCCCTGAGTTTGATGATATCCTGTCTTTTACTCCTCCTGGGTGAATTAGCTTCTTTTTGTTCCAGGGCTTTCAGGTGTGCTGTTAAGCTACTAGTGTATGCTCTCTCCATTTTCTTTTTGGAGGCACTCAGGGTTATGAGTTTTCATCTTAGCTCTGCTTTCATTGTATCCCATAAATTTGGGTATGTATTGCCTTCATTTTCATTAAATTCTAAAAAGTCTTTGATTTTTTTATTTCTTCCTTGACCAAGGTATCATGGAGTAGAGTACTGTTCAACTTCCATGTGTATGTGGGCTTTCTGTTGTTTTTGCTGTAATTGAAAACCACTCTTACTCCATAGTGATCTGATAGGAGGCATGGGATTATTTTGATCTTTTATATATTGTTGAGGTCTGTCTTGTGATCAATTATATGGTCGATTTTGGAGAAGGTACCATGAGGTGCTGAGAAAAAGGTATATTCTTTTGCTTTAGGGGGAAATGTTCTATAAATATCAGTCAAATCCAATTGGTCCAAAACTCATAGCCCTGAGTGCCTCCAAAAAGAAAATGGAGAGAGCATACACTAGCAGCTTAATGATACACCTGAAAGCAATCGGCCATTAGACAACTTAAGGAGGTCAAAGGGATACAAATTGGAAAGGTAGAAGTCAAACTATCATTATTTGCAGATGATATGATAGTCTACTTAAGTGACCCAAAGAACTCCACTAGAAAACTCCTACAGCTGATAAACAACTTCAGCTGCTGCTTGAACCTCCTGTAAGCCTGCAAGGCTATTTCTGTTCTTCTGGATGACTGGGTTTCTCCTGGCACAGATTGCTTATGGGCTACCCTACTCTTGGGTGCTGTTGGAGCCCTGGTGTGCCTTGCCCCAACCATTGTTATACTCGGGTTGTCTCTGTGTATGTGGAGCTGCTTGTTCTGTCCGACTGGGAGCAAAGATGGTGGCAGGAAGTCCCTCTAAGTGCCGATTACTCTGCAGGGCAAAGGACCCACTACAGGCTGGCACACAAAAAATCCACAGAGCTGCTTAGGTCTTGGGCACAGGCAGAAGCCTGGGGGGTCTGTGTTCCAAGAGATGTCAAGCTTGGGATATCTCAGTACCTGTAGCTGCCTGTCCTGTCCCACTGGGAGTGAAGATCACAATTATGATTTTTAATAGTGTCAGAGGTCACATATCTTCTGGATATCAAGGGACAGGGCTGTGGATATAACTCAGTGGCAGAGGATATGTCTCATATGCTGGAGGTCTAGAATTCAATCTATATAAAACTGAAAAGAAAAAAATCAAGCAATGACTTTGAATTGTTTCTCCAAAACCTCTAATATGCATAGATCTTTACATACATATTTTGGAGAGTGGTTTTGGAGTTTTAAAAACCCATTTATAGATCTAGACCAATCCAAGTTCTACATGATGGGACATAAGAAGGTAAGAAGTTTAAGTTATTTTAAACCAGTAGCTCTCAACCTGTGGATTTGTGACCTCTTTGGGGTCTCATATCAGATATCCTGCATAGCAGATATTTACATGATTACATTATTACAGTATAGAATATTACATTATTACAGTAGCAAAAAATAGTTGTAAAGGAGCAATGAAAATAACTTTTAGTTGGGGGTCAGCACAATGTGAGGAACTGTATTAAAGGGTCACAGCATTAGGAAAGTTGAGAACCACTGTGTTATAAACTCCACCATCAGCTAGTTAGGTTTCCTTAGCCAAACCATGAACTTCTGTGTGCCTTTGTTTCCTTATTAGTCAGATAAGGGGCTTCCCACATCTTACTCTCAGCCATCCAGTTCTGTCTGTATATTATTCTGAGTCCCCTGTCTATTTTTATGAAAAGGACCTTGAGCTTAATTTTAGAAGTAGCTTGAAAAAAATTTTTTTTCAGAAAAGGGAACGGACTGCAAGTGGATAGGTCTAAAGACATTATTTTGTCTTTTGTTAATGCAAACATGCGTTGGAGAGCCTATTATGTGCCCAGGTCTGTGCAAATCACTGGTGTTCAAAGACAAATAAGGCCCCATCCTTGTCTCCCAGACTGGAGGAGGTTTCAGTGCAATTACACATACATATTCTGTTTTGAGAAGTGAGAAAAAGGCCAAGTTATGTGAGTTTCCCTGGGCTTGAATAAAAACCTGCTTAAATGGTCTCTATTCAGACTTTTCCTGGCAGCTATGCTTCTAATTCAGCTCCCTCCTTCAGGGGGAAAAGCTAATGTATGGAGAACCAGGCTTCTTTGCTATTCTACAACTCTTTGCTTGCCAGAGACTAGATTTTAATTCTTAAAGGGACCGGGCCTTTCTTCTCAGAAACCTTCGAAAACACCTCTCAACAACACAGTTCACAAGCAGTCAGGCTGTGGTTTCCTCACCCCCACATTGCTCTCCAGACTCCCAAGAGGGAGAAAAATGTCCTGCAGGGTTGAACTGATTTATGAAGGATACAATAGAGCACTGAGAAGTTCTCATTTTTATTTACTTATTTGATAATCTGCTACTTATTTTATTTTTCCTCCTTTGTTCAGTCTTTGTCTTTCTCCCTTAGATACTCATCTGATTCTGACAGCGTGATTACTTAATGCTTACCTGCCAAATTAACTGACTTATTTTACCAACTGGGTGGATATACAATACCTTGACACTTGCTATTTGAGTTATTTTACTGACTGTAAAAAAAAAATGTCCCTGGTGATATCTTATCCAAAGGCAAAGCCCCAGGGCTCCCCTTATTTTTAAAAAAAAACAAACCTCACATTTCTTGCTTTTGTATTTATAAACCACATTTGGTTATAATACATATTCTGCTGTAAGATGGAGTGAACTAGTATTCTCCTTCTAGTTACAAAGAGTAAAAGATACACACACACACACACACACCACACACACACACACACACACACACACACACACACACACACTCCAGTTGAATTTTGTGGAAATTGCTCTGCCATCCCCCAGGATGAATATGGCTTTGTTCACAGACCTGGATTGGGCCAATTAAGCTATTTTTTTGTTTGACATTTTTATTATATACAGTCAGCAATGAATAAATAAAATATTTCCCAAATACCAAATAACTGTCTTCTTTTGTGAAATGTAAGATTAGTGACATTTCTTCTTTTCTTGTCTTTCTAGAAATTAATACAGTGCCCACCTCTAGCTCACAAATTTCTTCTAATAGATTAGTATAAAAGAATAAAAAGAAAAGAATAAAATAAGAAATGAAAAGGAAAAGGGTAAAATAAAAATGTTTATTTTGTTCAAACAAACACCGAGTGATGAAACAGTTTTTCATATCTGGCCTGTAGATAATGGCACACTTTATATTATTTTTCCCAGGATAGAATTACATATTCTAGTTAACATTTGTAGCTTCCTCTGAGAAGATACGGTTTGGGTCTCAGAAAAGACCAAGTTATATGAATTTCCCTTGGACGATATAACATCTCTAAATGGACTGATAAAACATTCCTTGCCATATATGATCGTGTCTTAGTTACTGTCCTATTGCTGTGAAGAGATACTGTGACCAATCATTTAACTGACTTGCTTAGAGTTGTAGAGGGTTAATCCATGACCATCATGGCAGGGAGCATGATGGCTGGCAGGCATAGTGCTGAGCAGTAGCTGAGAGATCACATTTATTTACAAGATGGAGGAAGGTAGGGGGAGACAGAGAGATAGACAGATGGAGACAGAGAAACAGAGAAAGACTTAGCTTTTTGTAGGCATTTGAAGCTTCCAACACCACAAAGCAATGTTATTTGATCATATTCATGCCTTATTACCATCGCATGTCCCACCTCATGACCACACCTCTTAATTCTTTCCAAATAGTCCACCAACTGTGAATCAAAAATTCAAAGATACAAATCTCTTGGGAGGGAGCATTCACATTCAAACCACCACAGATGCCTTGTTGCCATTTGTATTTGTGCTTCTCCAATGAAGGGGAAAGGGATAAAAACACAAGAATAGAGTAATCTAACCAGAGTCTGGAAGCCAGGTTGGATGCTTTCTGTTTCCTTAATAAGCACTAACTCTTGAGGTGCAATGAAGATGATGCTTGAATGGTGTTTGGTGGCCCTGGGACTGTCTTGCTAAGCTTTATTGTCCCTGGATAGTATATGATTAACATGGTTTAAGACACATGTAGTTTACTTTCCATTTGACTCATAAGCTTTGTCTTTACTGATTTTGATTTCTTTTAGAACAATTTCAGTCTCTAAACTTATCTAGCAGTGGTTCTCAAAGTGTGGTTTAGGGAACCCATAGCTTACCAATTGTTTTAGGGGATATAAAAATAAATCTATTTTTCATGCTAAAGCTATAGAATTATTTGCTTTGTAATGACTCTCTTAATTTCATCCTTCCCATTCTATATATTTTTTGTTTCTTTTAAATGTACATGATTGGGCTCATTAATATTTCATCATGGAGTGTGGAAAGGTGTATATGAACCCCCTTTCCTCTTGAGGCTTTCTATAGAAGAAGTTAAGAGTTGCTGGGGGAAAGGCTCACAAGCCCCACCCCTCCTAAAGGAACTATTGGTAGTTGCTGGGAGAAGGAAAGACATTTTCTTCAGCAGTGTAGCCACTGGCAACTTGCCCATGTTCCCATAAATAACTTTTAATCCATGCTAAGCAACTCCTGAAATTCACTTGGTCACCTCATCCCCATGAAATGTAATGAAAGTAGAAAAAACAAAACACGTATTTTGGAGGAGGAAAGAGATCTGAAAAAAGGGGAGTGGGACATGAGATGGTAATAAGGCATGAATATGATCAAATAATAGTGCCATAATAGAAACCCTTATTATGCATAATAAATATATACTAATAAAGTCTGGAGAGAAAGCTTAGTTGGTAAAGTATTTGTATTACAAGCATGATAAACAACCTAATCCTAAGAACCCACATAAAACAATCCAGATGCGATAGATGTATGCTTATAATGTCAAATCTGGGGAGGAAAAGAAAGGTTTATCCCCTTGGCTTGCTGATCACCCACTGTGTTTTTTGTGAGTTTGACGACAGTGAGTGAATCTGTGTCAAAAATGTGGTAGGCTGAAGAGATGCCTTAGTTGTTAAAGTGCTGTGCCCGCCTTCAAACAAGAGAACTCACATAAGAAGCTGGTGGGGTAAGATGGCTCCCTGGAAATTAGCACTGGGGGAGGGAGAAGTGGAGACATGGAGAAGGCTGAAGTCCACAGATTAGTTGATGCCATGAACTTCAGATTGAGAAATTCAAAAACAAACGTGAGGTTTGACAGGAGATAGCCATATGCACATATATCCACAAACACACATGGATATACTCACATTAATTAGCAAACATACCACATACATCTCATGTACACACAGAAATGGTAGATGGCACCTGGAAATGAATAGCCAGCCAGGTTGCCTGCTGACCTCCACATGCACACAAACAAACACATACACACACAGAGAGAGGGAGGGAGGAGGGTGGGAGGGAGGAAAGAGAGAGAGAGAGAGAGAGAGAGAGAGAGAGAGAGAGAGAGAGAGGGAGGGAGAGAGAGAGAGAGAGAGAGAGAGAGAGAGAGAGAGGGAGAGAGAGGGAGGGAGGGAGGGAGAGAGAGAGAGAGAGAGAGAGAGAGAGAGAGAGAGAGAGAGAGAGAGAGAGAGAGAGAGAGAGATGTTAATGGAACATTTTAAGTAGTTTAAATAGTGCCCTCTGGACATCATGGTTGCTGTACACATGAACTCATAGTAGCAGTGGTTACTTATGTAACACCTGCACAAAATCAAACCAGTTAAAATTTCTAGGCCCTGAGGAGTTCTCTGATGCTTAGGGGGACATGCATGCAATCTCAACAGGGCAGATTACCCACCACCTCTCCCCAGTGGCACAAACAGTGACTCTTGTCCAGCCAAACACAGCAATGCAAGTGGGTCTTGGGCTGACTGTCTCAGGCTCCAAAAGCAAAAATGTGACAGGACACTATGAAAACGGGAGAGTTACACTCTGAGAAGGAAGCCCAAGTGAAGGTATGCGAATGACAAATTGGTTAGAAGCAGATATGGTGGTAAGGGACTGGCACAATTAGGGGCAAGTGGCAGGCAGCAAGTGCCTTTTTGTTGTTATTGTACAGTTTCTTGCCAAAGTCACCCCCACACCCCCGTCACTCCTCATTCTCAGGCGAAATACAGTTAGAGCAAATTACAACAGCATCAGAATAGTTAAAATTCCCATTTGTATCTTATTCCCAGGAATACTTTTTCATAGTGATTTGTTTTTAAATGTTTGCACTCTGGTTAGGAAAAAAAATCTCGCATGGGAGAGGGAGGCTAAGGCCCCACCTCTAGCTGAGGAGCTATTGGCAGTTGATGGCTGGCAAGAGGAGGGGCAGTCAGAATCATTTTTTCTTCCTTTTCAAAAACAATTTTAAATGTGTATGGGTGGTTTGCTTATGTGTATGTCTGTATAGAACATGAGGTGCCTAGTGCCCAGGAAGACCAGAAAAGGAAATCAGACCCTCTGGGGTTGGATTACAAGCAATTGTGAGCTGTTGTATGGGTGCTGGGCACTGCACCTGGGTCCTCAGGAACGGTAGCTAGTGCTCTTAATCACCGAACCATCTCTCCAATCCTGAAAGTCACTTTTCTTTCAGAGTGTGGCCACTGCTAATTTTCCTGTGCCCCAGTAAATGACTCTGTGTCCATATCCATATGGGCAGCACTGACTGAACTTGAAGGATTAAAAAGATAAAGAAATATTTAAAAATTACAAAAAGAGGGCATTCAGTTGGGAGGAAGATGAGATGAGGGGTGAGTCCTGAGCGGGGGGAGGAACTACAGAATGAGAGGAATGATCCAGACACAGTGAACACATGCATGACATATTCAAAGAAGAAAAAATTAAAAAAAATACAGCTGTTGTATGTTCAACATATTATTTATAGTATAATTATGCAAATGAATAGAAAAATTAAAAAAAAATAAGCCCTCAGTTTGCATTTATAACAAGGTAAATACCAATTATAACTGTGTGAGTCAAAGGTTTTTCTACTCCTCAGTAATATTTAAGAGAGCAAGAAGCTTGGAGACCAAAAAGCTTGTGAACTGCTGTGCTGCGTCCACATCCACACTGACAGTGAAAAAAAGGAAGAGCCACAGAGTGCTGGTAGCCTAGAAAAATAGCTAGTGTGAAGTCTAAGAATTGTTCTCCTCCTAAGAACTGCAATCCCACACATCTAAATGTTAACACTGTCACAACTTCATGCTTTGCAGCAAATTACTGGTATGACATTAACTATTCTCTGTCAAACGAATCTGCTTAAATTTAGAACCTCGAGGGGGGGTGGTAATTGTCATTGCTCTTTCTAATTTGACCATTGTTCTACAGATGACTTTTTCTTCATTTGTTGCTGAATTGGAATATTGAACCATTGTTACACAAGTGAAGTCAGTGGCATTTGCCATTTGTTCTGTTTTTTTTCTTCATATTTTGTTGGTTCTGAAAGATAAACAGTATTTGGTCAATTGTTTGGTGCAATTATCTGTGATCATCTGGAATTCATAACTACTGTGTATTTGTTAATTAACTTAAAAAGGTGGTAGCTTCAGAAAATAACTGTTAATGGTGTTGATGGAACTGTAAAATTTTGACATTTGAGCTAGCTCTCCCTAATTCTTTCTAATTATGTTTCTTTTACTCTAATCTTATATATTTTTGTTCTTCCTATTCTTCAGTGTGAACTGTGTCTGGTTTTGAATGATTTAAATAAGAGTAAGGAGCATTTAAAAGGAGATTTTTATAGAAGAAAAGTGTCAATTAATTGAGACTGTTTAGCTTGAAGAAGAGGACTTAACCGAAATCTCCAAGTATAGAGTGCTTTATTTTGCAAAGGACAGAAACCAGCTGTCCTTCAACTCAAGGGGACTAGGATAAGAGGACACAGACTTAAAGTGGAAACAGAAGGATTTAGTTAAGATGCACCACATGCATTTCCACACAGCAAGGCTAGTAGATTCCGGAGTGGGCTTCCGCAGGCAGCTGGGGATGTTCTCTGGAACCTTAGGGATTTGATACTGTTTTTATGTTGATCAATTGTAGGCAGAAACTAGGTGACAGCTTCTGACTGATTTAGATGTTGACACTTTAATATTTTCCAGTTTTCAATGCAACATCTGAAAAGGGCAGATAGCCTTTTGTATGAATATATCTGAATATGGTCATGAAGAAAGAAAGAAAGGAACAGACCACAAATGCATAGATTCAGTCCTAGGAGTGTTTTCTACCTCTCTGTTTAGTTCCTTTCTTTCCCCTACAGTTTATAGTCTACCCAGCAGGCTCATGACACAGTCTATGTATTTATGTATCTGTCTGTCTGTCTGTCTGTCTGTCTGTCTGTCTAATTTATCTTTGAGAATTTCATATATGAGTATAATATTTTGACTGAAATCAATACCTTTTCCCTCCTCCAATTCCTCCCATACCCTTCCCCACCACTTTTCTCTTACAACTTTATGTTCTCTTTTTTTTCAAGCCACAAACTGCATTCAGAGTTCCAAGTGTGTGAGTGGATGTAGATAGTCATTTACTGGATGATGGACAGCCTTTCTGGGGCTAGATTCTTGAAGAAAACTCCTTGTCCAGCATCCCAGCTGAGGAGCTAATTTATTTAAAATCTATTACACCAAGTATATATTTTAGTTGTGGATATGTTCCAATCAGTTCAAGTAGGGCTGTTTACAGGAACATGGATGAGGAGTTATTTGCAAGGTACCTTACCAGTAGCTATACCACTGAACAAAATGTCTCTCTCCTAGCTACCATTAATTTTTTATATGTGTTTGAGAAGGGGGTAAGGCCCCTTAGCAACTGTTAACTGCCAACAAAGTCCAGGGAGGGGTGGGACCTTGTGAGCTTTTCCAGAATTCCATAAAAGAATATTGACCGACTCAGTCATTGGTAGGTCTTGCACAAGGTAACCAGAGCTGTTCTGTTTAACAGTGCAAGGACTAGGCTGATGAGATGACTCAGTGGGTAAAAGTGCTTGTCCTTCAAGCTTGATGAGCCTAGTCTGACCCCTAGAACCCTAGAAGGAGAAAAATCACTCCAAAGAGTTGTCTTCTGACCTCCACATGTGCACCAGGGCATATAATAAAATAAAATGAATGCAACTGTCATACCATACCCAGAACTACTCTATCCTTTCCCCTGGCTCTTACACATTTTCATCTGCTCCTCCTGCTGTATCCCTTCCCTGAGCATTGGAGGGGGTGACATAGAGGTCCCATTTCAGGCTGAGCACTCCGCAATCACTCATTCCCTGTACTTTTTCTTCAGTAACTCCCATCTACTGCACAAAGAAGCTTCTCTGACTAAATCTGACAGCAGCACTAATTTGTGACAATAAAATAAACATTTAGAAGGCAACTTGACAGTCATGTTGTGCCTAGTTAGAAAATGACAACAGTAAGCTTTGCTCTTAGGACCTATGTCCTCCCTAGTCATAGGCTTTGGACCAGACTTATGGTACCAGATGTGAATTCTCGCATGTAGAGCAGGCCTCCAATCAGAATGCAACTGGTTACTCCCTCAACAGCCACACTACTGTTTAGCAGTGGACACATATTGCCTGGAAGGTGGGCACTGTAGCATGGAGGGTGTACATCTGGATGAGACTATTGTTGACTGCCCCCCACACTCCGCCACCAACAGCCTACATAGCAACTCCTGTAACTGTTAAAACTTGTCAGCAAGGAAGAAGCTTGGAGATCAGTTCCAGTTTAATTTGTCCATGTCCTTCCATCAGAGTATGTGATGGCTTAATAGTAACTTAGCATCTGGTTCTGATAAGCAGTCAACAGAAATGGCATTAAACTGTATTGCTTTGGGTTCTCAGAGGCCTTCTTATCTAATAACTCACAGGGAGGTAGCCCACTCCTGGCACTTTTTCAGTGACTAACCTTGTGGCTTCCAGGATCAGCTTAACCTACAGACATAAGACATCTCCTTTTAAGCTTTTATTGTTTGATTAGCCTACAAAGTAGCATATTTCCTTATGTTTTTTTAAATATAGTTTTAGTTTTGGTTGATCCTGTCCCCACTCCTTTGTCTTTAAGATAGAATTTTGCTATGTAGTCCAAGCTGGTCTTGAACAGTCAATCTTCCTATTGTGTCTCCTTATGGTTGGTATTTCAGCTGGGTGTCACCTAGGCCCTTGCAAGTACACCAGCATTGTGCCTCTACCACCGCCATCTATTTTCAAAATGTTTCTGTATATAAAACTCAAATTCTGATATAGTATATAGGCACTAACTCCTCAGTACATCTTCATCCCAGGCTCTGGTAATGTCTTTTCCTCTTTGTATCTCACAAAGTAGCAGAATAGTCTTCTAAAGAGGCACAGCACATTGCCCAGTTTTCCTTGCCTCAGTCTCTACTATTGATGTCTAGTACAATTAATTAGAACATAGTCTCACGAATTCACTATAGTGGCTGGAGAGATGGTTCAGCAGTTATAGGTACTAATTGGTTTTGCAAAGGGCCTGGGGTCAGTTCCTAGCTCTTACAAAGCAGTTCACACCCATCTGTAACTCCAGTCACAGGGGATCTGACACCTTCTTCTGGATTCCACAGGCACCAGGCATGTTCATGGTGCAGGAGTTTATGTGTTCTGTGCAAGCAGAATACATTATAAATAGGCCTTAAAAAAAGGAACCCACTGTAATTCCAAACTCCTCTGTATGCTTAATCACTGTACCCCATTACATTGCCTTCATTTTTGTATCTTCCAAAGATTCTAAGCTCATTCTCATACCTGGCTTATTCCTTTGCTGGATTGATTCTTCCCAGAGTTTTCACAGCTTCTTTCTTTTTTGATACTGCATCAACTCTGAAGTGACCTATTCAGTGAGGCCTTCTCAACAACTAAAGGTAATGAGGAATCCTCACACTCTTCTCTTTCCCATGTGCTAGTTCCCGTTTCTTTATACCACTTAACAACCACAAGGAATTACTTCTTCCTTCACGATATATGTAGTAGATTCCATACATGTGGCTCCAGTTGCAGCTCTTTAGAGTCAGGGGCAGAAAGTATGAGGCCAGACTGAGCTATAGAGTGAGTTGGAGGATAGTCAGGGCTGGACAGTGTCTAAAATGATATAGAGTATTTCCGCTTTTCACCCCTCCACTTTCATCTTCCTGCTTAAGTGATTGCCACTATTGCTGCAATGACTGCCTCTGAGCTCTCTCTGCCCTACATGGTATTTTCATTACCCAGAGGAATCTTAAAAACAGCAGTCATATCATACTAGTCTCCATTTTTCTCCCAATACGTCCCATGGTGACCTTTGTAACTGTAGCTGATGCTGTTCTTCCATTTTGCCCATTCTGTCTTTATAACACTGGTCTTCTGACTACTTCTTAATAAAATTGAGCCCATTCTTGATTCATTCCTTTTGAACATTCTGTACCATTCATTTATTCACCTTTCTTTTTTTTCTATATTTTCATTTCATCTTGATGTTTTTTTTCCCTTTTTTTATTTGATATATTTTTTATTTACATTTCAAATGATTTCCCCTTTCCTAGCCCCCCCCCCCCCACTCCCCGAAAGTCCCGTAAGCCCCCTTCTCTCCCCTTGTCCTCCCACCCACCCCTTCCCACTTCCCCGTTCTGGTTTTGCTGTTATTCACCTTTCTTAATTACTGCTTTCTGATTATCTGTAGAACATTTGGCTATATTACCATACTACAAGGTATGATTTTCTATCCGTTTTATTCCACACAACACACACAGTACCAAGAACAGTGTCTGCCAAATGGTAGACACATAGGAATTGAGTTGTGTCTCCCCAAACTGTATATTGAAGTCCTAATCTCTGATCACTGTGAATATGGTCTTAGCTGTAAATAAGGGGCTTGTGTAATCAGATTAAGATGAGGTTATTACTGTAACCCTTAGTCTAATAGGGACCAGTGTCCTGATAAAGAACAATAGCACGTAATGACAGAGCAACACAGGCAATTTTATGCTGAAAACTATATTCATGTGATTTGCTTTGTATTTTATTGATATGGACCCAATTTAACAAAGAGCATCATTATCTCAGAACAATTCACGGTACTGCTTTTTCCTTGCCAGCACGCCTGGCCTATCATCATCATTATTATTATTATTACACTTGCAAGACAGGTGCCGTAAATAGGTGCCAATGAGATTATGGATCACACAAAAGTCTTGTCAACAGTAAAACAAAAGGAGAATGCAGCACCTGTCACTTCATGCTGAAAGTACTTTCAGATCCAGCTGAAATATTAACTGAGCTGGTTAGTAATTGGTTAGTTACTGCTTGACTCATTCAGTCAAATCTCTTTTGTGTGTAGACACCATCTAGGAATCCCAGATTTCAATTTACCCTCCCACTGGCACTATTGTTATCCTAGGTTTTATGAAGAACACTTGTGAACGAATGATAGGTTCTCGTGTTACCAAGTCTAGGAGATAGGAAAGGAACGACTAAATGGGATCCTATTAGGTCCCATTGCTTAGCCTACAAGTGCCCCATGCTGTTGAGAATTATCAATAGCAAGAGGAGCTCTAGAACCACTACTGATATGATCTTGGCCAAATAACCTGTATTCACTCATGTTCAGAATGGGTAGTAGAAAAAGGAGCTTTCCCCACTTTATTTTACATGGTTGTTCTTATCACACAGGAAACAATATTTGTTTCAGTAATTTATAAGATGTAACATAAAAGGAAAAGCAAGTTATAATTATAACTTAAGGTTATCATGTGGACATAGTGCAGGAAAAACATTTCTAGTGTATTTCATGGTGGTTTAGGATAATCGAGTAATTTGAAATGAATATGCATCAGCAACCTTGTGACTTTATGGTGATTAGAGCTCCAGGGTAATCTTGGATTTAATGGGGTGCTTAGAAAACTTATGACACTTTTCATGGAGCAAATGTTTCCTCACTTTCTGATGAAGAAATACATACTGTGTATTTTGCCATGACCTATACAGTTTAGGAATTTACCTAACTAGGGCAACAGGGAATGAGGAAACATCAGACACACACAGAGAAATGCTAGGGTTTGATGGGCTGTGCAGTCTGATGGAGATGCACCAATACTAACCAGAGACTCATCTCATTTGTTTTGTACATCTGAACAGCGGAAGTAGGTTTATTGTATGTAGGTGAACAAAGAGGTGGGTTTGCATAGATGTGTAGCAGTATTTGTAGGAGATACATAGCAGGCTGTAAATATCTGGGAGGAGCAACTTTTATGGACATTTTCTTCACACACTGCCAGCATCCACACATGGAACAGAGAAGGCTTTGCTATTCTCATGGGTCTGGGGAATTAGCATGCCCATGTCAATACACATTCACTCAGGACTCCACCCACTACTTACACCATTCACTAAGGGCTTCCTTCAATCCTTACAGTCTTTTGTCCTGTGTCTTTGCAGTTTCTCTCCATGCACATGGTGCACATTTCCTTCAACCCATTGGGGTTGATTTTTGCTGTGGACTTGCTTCAGCCAATGGAATGGTCACTGGTAAGATGCCCACTACCTTACAGATGCCTTGGATAATTTAGCTTGTTTTGTGCTTTTGTCTACAGAAATGCACATTTCCTGTAGTCATTGATCCAAGAGAATAAGAAGTGTGACATAGACTTGGCCTCTGTCTGTAGCTCAAGTCAAGCCTGGCCAGTTTGCAGCTTTGGGGACACCCCAGGGTGATCAGAGTTATGAATAAGGAAAATATTGTTATCATTATACAAGGGCATTGAAATAAATTGAGTTGCTGGTTACATTATTAGTGCAGTAGAAACATGACTAATATATAATGAAATTACTCATTTTTTCATATAGACAAAGGAATCTATAAGAAATTGTCCCTTTGGCTTTATTTTTCAGCCAGCCACTCTGAATTTTTCTGTTCCTTTTTTTCTTCCTCCCTCCATAGTTATGACACTGATGACATATTCCTCAGTACTTAGTACTCATTACTCAGTACTCATTACTCAATACTCAGTGCATGATCTTCTTTCCTTCTTGTTCCTTTGGGACGGCTTATGCTCTTTCCAACTTCAGCTGGCTGTTTAGTCATCATGGCTAGATCCTTATACAAGCATACTATCCTTACTTCACCATCTCTCAAAATTAATTTCTTCTGAATAACTTCAGACACTGGTAGTAATGAAACAGCAAAAGTTCTTGTTGTTATTTTATGTCCTGACACTGGTAATAATGAAACAGCAAAAGTTCTTGTTATTATTTTATGTCCTATATGAATTTTTGATGTCTTCTTTTTTATTTTTTATATTCTTTGTTTACATTCCAATTGCTTTCCCCTTTCCCAGTTCCCCCCTCCCAATATACCCCTAAACCCTCTTCTCTCCACAGGTTCCCCAATCACCCCTCCCATTTCTCTGTCCTGGTAATCCCCTACAATGCTGGATCAAGCCTTTCCAAGACCAGGGCCCTCTCTTTCCTTCTTCTTGGGAATCATTTGATATGTTAATTATGTCTTGAGTATTCAGAGCTTCTAGGCTAATTAATATCCACTTATTAGTGGTTGCATTCCATGTGTATTCTTTTGTGATTAGGTTACCTCACTTAGGATGATATTTTCCAGTTCCATCCATTTGCCTAAAAATTTCATGAATTCATTTTTTTAATTGCTGAGTAGTATTCCATTGTGTAAATATACCACATTTTCTGTATCCATTCCTCCATTGAGGGGCATCTGGGCTCTTTCCAGCTTCTGGCTATTATAAATAAGGCTGCTATGAACATAGTGGAGCATGTGTCTTTACTGCATGCTGGGGAATCCTCTGGGTATATGCCCAGGAGTGGTATAGCAGGATCCTCTGGAAGTGTCATGCCCAGTTTTCTGAGGAACCGCCAGACTGATTTCCAGAGTGGTTGTACCAGCTTGTAATCCCACCAGCAGTGGAGGAGTGTTCCTCTTTCTTTGCATCCTCACCAACACCTACTGTCTCCTGAGTTTTTAACCTTATCCATTCTGACTGGTGTAAGGTAAAATCTCAGGGTTGTTTTGATTTGCATTTCCCTAATGACTAATGATGCCGAGCACTTCTTAAGGTGCCTCTCGGCCATCCAAATTTCTTCAGGTGAAAATTCTTTGTTTAGCTCTGTACCCCATTTTTTAAATAGTTTTATTTGGTTCTCTGGGGTCTAACTTCTTGAGTTCTTTGTATATATTGGATATTAGCCCTCTGTTGGATGTAGGGTTGGTGAAGATCTTTTCCCAATTTGTTGGTTGCTGTTTTGTCCTTTTGACGGTGTCTTTTGCCTTACAGAAGCTTTGTAATTTTATGAGGTTCCATTTGTCAATTCTTGATCTTAGAGCATAAGCTATTGGTGTTCTGTTCAGGAACTTTTCCCCTGTGCCCATGTCTTCAAGGATCTTCTCCAGTTTCTTTTCTATTAGTTTCAGTGTGTCTGGTTTTATGTGGAGGTCCTTGATCCACTTGGAGTTGAGTTTAGTACAAGGATATAAGAATGGATCAATTTGCATTCTTCTGCATGCTAGCTGCCAGTTGAACCAGCACCTTTTGTTGAAAAGGCTATCTTTTTTCCACTGGATATTTTCCACTCCTTTGTTGAAGATCAAAATATTTTTAAAAAATATTTTATTTATGTGTATGAGCGTTTTCCTGCATGTAAGTATGTATATCATATGCATGTCTGGTAACTGCTGAGCCCAGAACAGTATGTCAGATCCACTGAAACTGTGGTTACAGACTATTTTGAGACTCCATGTGGATGCTAGGAATTGATACTGGGTTCTCTGGGTGAGCAGTCAGTGTTCTTGACCCCTGAGCCATCTCTCCAACCTCATAAATAGTCTGAGCTATACAGTCTCCCTTGTTAAGTGTGGTTTGGGGATAAAGAGGAAAGAAATTCAAGGTAGAATTCAGATTACAACTTTAATTGCTCTGTGCCAGAAAAACAGTATTATAAAGCAATTACATTGTAATTTTATATTCTTGAGCAACAAAAAGTTAGTGGCTCAGAAGTTAAGGAAGGGGTCTCTTGGGCTTCCTGATCAATGTGGCATCAGCTATGGTGGTTGTAGGGTGATGATTTCCCTCCATGATGGTTATCTCACTCACGTGGTTGGCACACTGGCAAGGATAGCTGTCAACTAGAAGCTGAACTGTTACTGTCACCTGAAGTGCCTACATATTGTCCCTCCTGGTGACTTGAGCTTCTATTACCATGGTGGCTGAATTCCCAGAGAAAGTATCTTAGGAGAGTATTCTAAGAGACAGAGAAAGCTGCCAGAGTTTCAGTGTATGGACAGGAAATGGACTTGTTACCTCGGTTCTATTCTGTTGGTCGAAATAGTCCTGGAGCTTTCTCAAAGTCAAGAGGAATAGATGCAGAAACTCCTACTATGAGGATAAGTAGCAAAGCATTTGAGGCATCTATTTTTTTTAATATTTTTATTTTCTATATTCTTTGTTTACATTGAGGCATCTATTTTTTAAAAAAATTATTTTGTTCCTTTTTATTGAAAATGGATTTTTGTTTTTATGTTTTACTTCTTTTTTGGGATGTGTCAAGGCGGGCAGGCATGGAAGAACTAGGAAGGGATTGTGATTGGGGTGCAGGGATGTGAAACTCCAAGAAAATCAATAAAATGTTATGTGAAGAAAAAAAAGCATCCACTTTTATTTTTTTTAATTTTAAAGCATATATTTTATTAGTTCTTTTAAAAATTTTTATTAATTAATTATTTTTATACACTCCATATATTATTCCCCACCCTGTCTCTACGGGATTGTCCCTACCTCCCTCTCCACCTGACCTCTAAACCCCCTGAGGCCTCTGTCCTTTGGTTCGGTGAGAATATCTGTATCTGATTCTTTCAGCTGCTTGTTGGGCCTCTCAGAGGGCAGTCATGCTAGGCTCCTGTCTGTAAGGACACCATAGCCTCACTAACAGTGTCAGGCCCTGGAGCCTCCCCTTGAGCTGGATCCTAGTTTGGGCCTGTCACTGGACCTCCTTTCCCTCACTCTCTTCTCCATTTTGCTCTTACAGTTCTTTTAGACAGGAACAATTCTGGGTCAGAGTTTTTTGACTGTGGGATGGCAACCCCATCCCTCACTTGATGCCCTGTCTTTCGACTGGAGGTGGGCTCTACGAGTTCCCTCTCCCCACTGTAGGGCATTTCATCTAAGGTCCCTCCCTTTGAGTCCTGACAGTCTCTCCCCTCCCAGATCTCTAGTGCATTCTAGAAGATCCCCTACCTCCTATTTCCCGAGGTTGCCTGTCTCTATTCATTCTGCTGGCCCTCAGGGCTTCTCTCCTGTTTCCCCCATACCTTATCATGTTCCCATTTCCCCCTCTCCCTCCCTCTCCCACCCAGGTCCATCCTTCCTCGATTGTGATTGCTTTCTTCTCCCTTCTAAGTGGAATTGAAGCATCTTCACTTGGGCCCTTCTGCTTGTTAATCTTTTTGAGTTCTGTGGATTGTATCCTAGGTATTCTGTACTTTTTGGTGAATATCCACTTATTAGTGATGAATATATACCATGCATGTCCTTTAGGGTCTGAGTTGCCTCACTCAGGATGATATGTTCTAGTTCCATCCATTTACCTGCAAAACTCATAATGTCCTCATTCTTAATAGCTGAATCATATTCTATTGTACAAATGAACCACATTTTCTGTTTCCATTCTTCTATTGTGGCACATCTGGGTTGTTTCTAGCTTCTGGCTTTCACAAATAAGGCCGCTATGAACATAATGGAGCATGTGCCACTGTGGCATGTTGGGGCATCTTTTGGGTATATGCCCTGGAGTGGTATAGCTAGGTCTTCAGGTAGATCTATTTCCAACTTTTGGAGCAATGTCCATATTAGGATTAGGGTTAGGGTTAGGGTTAGGGTTAGGGTTAGGGTTAGGTTAGGGTTAGGGTTGTACCAGCTTGTAATCCCACCAGCAATGGAGGAGTGTTCCTCTTTCTCCATATCCTCTGCTACATGTGTTTTCTCCTGAGGTTTTTTATCATAGCCATTCTGATTGGTGTGCGGTGAAATCTCAGGGTTGTTTTGATTTGCATTTCCCTGATCACTAAGGACTTAAGCATTTGTTAAGGTGCTTCCTGGCCATTTGAGATTCCTCAGTTGAGAATTCTTTGTTTAACTTTATACCTCATTTTTTTGATTGGGTTGTTTGGTTTTTTGGAGGTTAGCTCCTTTGAGTTTTTCCTATATTTTTTATTTTATGTGAGGGACACTATTTAACTATATTTTATATGAGAAAGCTAAGGTATAGGGAGGTCAAATTACTTGTCGAGGCCACACAGCTAATAAATGGCACATGCTAGGGCTTACATTGAAGCTGTCTATTTCCTCAGAGAAAATTATCTGCTCAACCTTCCCATTCCTCCTTTAACAGGGAGAAAAATGAACAAGTACAGGCATTATGAATTTGCTGCTAATATATACTACATTGCATAAATTATCTAAATATATTCTTATTGGAAGCAGGACCTAGAAGTGGAAACACAGAAACATGCTCTTTTCTCTCCAGGTGACTTTTAAGGATGCCATTTCAGGAAAATACTTTGTTTTTGTCTCTCACTGCTGGCCAATTTGAATAGTTTGGTCTAAATTAATAATAAATTTATTGACACCAATTCATTTTTATCTTTATCAATGGTATCTTTTGGTCAAATGTAATTTAATTGTTTAGTATAAAAGAGCGAGGTATGTGTGTGTGTGTGTGTATAAATTTGATTCTTATTGTGAAGAGAGTTTCAATAGGCAAATATAATACAATCCTTGTAAAACCACATTTCTGAATTGTTTTTCTCTGATCTTTAATTTATGCACTGGCGCAATTTGTGCAGTTCATATTTATAACAATTCACACTGCAGTTTTCCATCCCCTTGCTGTTAGGAAATTTTAGGATTTCAGGACAGCTGGCCACCTTTGCTAAGGCCCCAAAGTGCTTTTTTTTGTGATTACAAAGAAAACTGGTGTGTGGCCAGAATGGGCAACGACAGGTGGAAGGCTCAAAGGTCACTCTTTGTGCAGGTTCCCACCAGGAGTACACACTCTCTACTTTTGTTATGTTAACCTCTTAATTACCCATAGTCTGCCCTGGGTAGTGAAAAAGGAAATTAACTAAATTGACTTAGAAGGTCCTAGTACAGCCAGTTGAGACCTGTGAGCTGGATCTGTATAAATTTTTGGTTTGGGTATAAAACTGAACTAGACTTCAGAGGATTTCAGAAATTCTGAAATAACCCCAAGGTTTGGAAATCATTTCTTAGGGCACAGCTGTGTGCAACAATCATTAAATAGACAGGTTTGTACAACCTTCCTAAATGATTAAAAAAATAATTGGATTCTTCTTGTTCTTAGGTAATGCATTGTTGACTTAAGAGTAGGGGAGTGCTGCCAGGCATTGTGTGTGTGTGTGTGTGTGTGTGTGTGTGTGTGTTTGTGGTGTGTGTGTGCATGTGTGTTTTTAGTGTGTGTTTGTGTGTATGTATGTGTGGTGTGTGTGTTTGTGTGTGTGTATATATGTGTGGTGTTTGTGTGTGTGTGTGTGTGTGTGTGTAAGTAAATTATTTAGCAAAGGATTAACCTAGCTAACCTTCAAATTTTAACCTTAAGCCAATGTTCTGGCTATTAAAGGACATTTTTCTGGTTGTCTTAAAACTCTTTTGTTTTATATTTAAAATTTTTATTTGTGTGTGTGTGTGTGTGTGTGTGTGTGCGCGTGTGTGTTTATAGTGTGTGTTTGTGTGTATGTATGTGTGGTGTGTGTGTATATATGTGTGGTGTTTGTGTTTATGTGTGTGTGTGGTGGTGGTGGTGGTGGGGTGTGTGTGTGTGTGTGTGTGTAAGTAATGAGATTTATTATTTAGCAAAGGATTAACCTAGCTAACCTTCAAATTTTAGCCTTAAGCCATTGTTCTGGCTATTAAAGGACATTTTTCTGGTTGTCTTAAAATTCTTTTGTTTTATATTTAAAAATTTTATTCGTGTGTGTGTGTGTGTGTGTGTGTGTGTGTCTATCTGTCTGTCTGTGGGTCTGTGTGTTTGTGTCTGCATACCATAGTATAAATGTAGAGGCCAGAGGACAATTTGTAGAATAATTTCTCTTTTTCCACAGTCTAGGTAGGACCTGGGCACTTAAGTAAGTCACCAGGGTGAACTGCTGGTGTTTTTGCTGTCTTAATTCTCCCTATTTTTCTGGTATTCTTATATTCAATCCCATAATGAATTATTTCATTTCATAAGGTATTTGAAATTAATAACTTCCATTAAAGCAGAACAAATGCATGTACTACCCCATGTAGACATTTTCAGATGGCCAATTTTCTTAAATTAACAAGGATTTGTATTATTAGCGGTGTTTAACTACATATAAAACATTAAATATTATACAATATTTGTGTGAATCTAAGTTTCAGAAAAATCTTATTTGTCTTTATGTCTTAAATTTCAGCTATAATCAAAATTTTATAATGTTTAGATAAGCTATAATCTATAGACAGTTTATATATAAATCTTTAAACAATAAAAATTTCTTCTGCTGGCTATATTTCACACATCTCAATTATAATTTTCAATTACACATAATATCTATATAGATCTCTCAAATTTTCCAGGTGTAGTAGCACATGCCTTTAATCCTAGTACTTAGGCGACAGAGGCAGAAAGATGTCTGTGAGTTCAAGGCTAGCCTGGTTTACATATCAAGTTGTTGGACAACCAGAGCTACACAGTGAGACCTTGTTACAAACAAACAAACAAACAAACAAACAAACAAACAAACTCTCAAGTTAAAAAAAATGGGTGAGGTGGGTATTTGGTTCGGTTTTTTTTTTGTTTGTTTGTTTTCTTTTCCTCAACTGGATGTCTCTGTAAGAAGTATTAATATTTATGAGCTAGGGAAAATATAGTCAAAAAGAAACTTCCAAATTTTGAAAATATTTACAGTGTCAGATTTGTCTTCATAAATGAAGAAATTGAGGTACAGACAGATTTAGTAATATGTTCTGAGATTAGGGCTCCAGGAGGCAGGCAGCAAACTTAACCTGTAAAAGAATACAGTTGGTAGAAAGACTTGAAACCTCTAGCAACCAGGGCTTTAAGTGAAGGACAGAACATGTGGATAAAAAGCCAAGGTCTCCACATATGGGGAAAGATGGGTGCATGCTACATGTTATAAAAGATGACCAGCAATATGAGATAAAGAAAGGAAGTTGGTCGACACATATAATTCTTTCTAGAAGAATGGACTTTATTATGATAAAAGGCCTTTGAGGCCATGTTATGCTCCAAGATAGGAGAGAAAGCACTAGACACAAACAGTGCAATATATGGAGATCTAAACCTGATGGATCCTTAAAGGGAAGGAGAGGCTTGCCTTTAAAGCTTGGGGAGGTGCTTCATTGTGAAAAGTAACAAGCCCCACTGGCCATGGGCAAAGAGACGCCTTGTTGGTGCTGTTCTTATATCAGTCAGGGGCAGACAGCCCTGTGGACTGTCATACCACCCACAGACCTGCTCTCCAGTGCAAGACATAGGTGGGCCATAGACACCTGCTTGCTGCCATACCATGGCCAGCTTGCAGTGGGAGCCACCACAATGTGCAAGTATTTAGTGGACAGATGAGAGAGAAAGAGAAGTAGAACAGCTTGAGGATTATGAAGAGAGATGAAATTGGAGACTCAAAGGTGGAATGAAATAGCCTATTGGGAGTGGCCAGCCCTACCACCTGGGTGAGGTCCCAGCCTGAGCTGACTGAAGACTATATCTGTGTCGGTGGCTATGCAGTGGCAGGGGTCATTGTTGATGTCGCTGGCTCCTATTACCACTAGAGAACATGGGGCTTCCCCTGGTTGGGGCAGCCACTGGGGACCACATGGATGTCCAGGGGCTGTGCAGAACTATTCCCACCATTCACTGGCTGTAACACTCTGGAGAACTGGTCCATCTCTCATCAGTGACGGCACCCAGCAGAGTGGGCCCTGTGCCTTGCCCAGGCAGTACACTGGCCCTGGCCCTGGTGGTGGGGGGGTATGGGTGAGCAGGCTCCAAATCATGAAAGCAGGAAAACTGTCCCTACCTCTTTTGGGCTGCAGCACTCAGAAGACTGGGCCCTGTACCTCAACGGAACAAACACAGTAGAGCTGACCTAGTGGGTGTCAGTGAGCCAGCTGGAGAGAGCTCAAGAGAGCTGGCCCTGCCACTCTGCCCTGAGGTGGCCTACGGAGGGGATAGATATTATTCACCCCCCTTTCCCTTGCCACCTGAGGCAGTCAGGAGAGCTGACTCCATGTTCATGAGAGCACATGAGCTGGCCCTGCCTCTCACAGGTTGCAGCCCTCAGGAGAGCAGGCCCTTCACCTTGACTGGGAAGCAAGTAGAGCTGACTCTGGAGGCATGGGTAAGGGTGAGGTGACTCTGAGGGCATGAGAGCAGGAGAGCTGACCCTGCCTCTTGCCAAGGTGTCATTGGGTAGCCTTGCCAGAACTGTATGGGAGAGGTTGCCTTGGCGGAGTGAATGCAGGAGAGCCAGTGGGCTGACTGGCTCAGTTACCTACCACCCAGGCCCAGATCTAGGGCTCTGAGCTGGCTCACCCCAAAATCTATATCATCTGCAAATGGTTGGGACATGTGAAAGGGCCAGTCCTGCTGATCCAGAGCGGCAGGATGTCCATGACACAGGGCAACAACAGGATAACTAGGAGGAGGTCTAATGAGGACCCAATATTATGGTGTCACAGAAGGCAGAGATCTTGAACCAGACCAGTGACTCATTGCAATGAACACTTAGAAGTGAAGATGTGTGGACAGAGGGTTATACTCTAGGGCACACTGATACACTTCAGCTTCCAAAATGAGAGATTATCTTTGTTATGCTTTGGGGTTTTTGTTGTTGTTTATGTGTGTTTTTTTTTTTTTTTATTTTGGGAAGGTTGCAAGGGCAAAGGGTGGATATGAGGGGATGGGGAGATGAGCAGGACTGGGGTGCATGATGGGAAATTCACGAAGAATCAATAAAAATTTTTACAAAAAGAATAAAAATGAGAGGGACACACACACACACACACACACACACACAGAGAGAGAGAGAGAGAGAGAGAGAGAGAGAGAGAGAGAGAGAGAGAGAGAGAGAGAGGAGAGACAGAGACAGAGACAGAGAACCAGAGAACCAGAGAGACCAGGTCTGGCATGGGGTTTTGAAACTTCAAAGCCTACCTTCAGTGACACATCTCCTACAACAAAGTCACATCTCCCAAACAGTTCCAATAACTGGCTGGGACCAAGCACTCAAACATGCGAGAGAGATGACATAAGGTTAGTGGGGAGGCCACAAGAGTTTCAAGAAGTCAGTCTTCAAAGAAATCTTGGACCTAATTTCTCAAAGGAAAGATTTCAACTTTTTGTGACATTTGAGAGATAGTAGGAAGTTTTGCATCATGTAGTTTAGTTTAATAAAGCATACTTGACGAAAACCATGGAGGAACCAGTTACTGAGTAGGATCATAAATCAGGGTCTGCTGTTTGTTAGGACACAGTGCAAACAACTTCTTAATTCTTTATTCCAGAGAGAACTGCAGAGTAGTGTGGCCTGATTCTATGGGATTTGCCCTAAAGGTTCAGGCTTATGTTCTCAGCTCGAGAGTAGTGTGCTTACATGGACTGAGTGCTGCTTTGACCTTCTATCTTTTCCCAGCTTTCTGGGCTGCTACGTTTCTTAGGAATATTAAGTGTTTTCATTACTGGCCATATGTCTCTGACCTGGCACACAAACCTCTTTAATTTAATTTAATTCAATTCAATTTAATTTTTTACTTATTCACTTTATATCCCACTCACTGCCTCCTCCTAGTCACTCCCTCCCACAGTCCTTCCCCCATCCCTCTCCCCTTCTCCTCTGAGTGGGTGGGGACCCCTGGTTATGCAACCCCTCCTAGCACATAAAGTCTTTGTGCTGCTAGGCACATCTCCCACTGAGATGAGACAAGGCAGCCCAGCTAGAAGAACATTTCCCACAGACAGGCAACAGCTTTTGGGACAGCACCTACTCCAGTTGTTTGGGACCCACATGAAGACCAAGCTGCACATCTGTTACATATGTGTGGGCTGGAGGGGGTGGGGCTAGGTTCAGACTGTGTATGCTTTTTGGTAAGTAGCAGGACTTAGAACAGGGATTTTTGTTTTTCTTTCATAGTAGTAGTTCTCAAACCTGCTGTCAGGACACATTTATAGCTGGAAAATTTGTTGAGAAATCCTGGGATATCTTGTCTATACAAACAACATATTAATATTTGACAATTTGTATACAGAATTTAAAAAATGATTAATCTAAAAATAGCATACTCATTACTTCATAATAGCTAAAAACAACTGTTGCTTAATGTAAAATATTAGTGAAAAGAATAGCATTTTCATTTCTACAAATCACTTTTAATGTGTCTTAACGAAAGACAACTGGATTATTTTATCTACTTTTACATACAATCTCTTGCAATGCATTATCTCAGCCGAGGTAAAGAAGAATAATCTCACCTGATGCAGATGTGGAGTTGGTTAAAGGAAGACCTTGTAGACCCCTGGAAGTGCTTTGGAGACTCCTGTCCCTGGTAGGAATTTTTGCACCATGCTTTGAGACCCTCTAGTTGGGGGGCAGTTGAGGGGCAGATTTAAATTTGTTTACTAATTGAACATAAAATAATTACAGTGAGACAGAGAATTAAAATTCAGAGAAGAAGTATAACTGTATAATGGTTAGAATATATAAATGTAGATAGAGGGGTTCACCTTGTTCGTAATAGAGGTCGGCTGGATAGGATTGTAGAGAGTGATGTAAATGATTTTTCCCTTCCTTGCTGTGTTTCTTTGGTTTTTGAGGCAGGGTTTCACGATTCAAGGCTGGCTTCAAACTCTCTACGCAGCCAAGGAAAGCCTTGAACTTCTGATGCGCTTGCTTCTACCTCCTGAGAGGTTAGATTACAGGCATGTACTAGTTTATGTAGTATTGAGGATTATCCTCAGGGCTTCATGTATGCTAGGCAGGTACTCTACCAACCATGCTACATCTGCAACCTTTATGGTTTTTATAACCTGTAGGCACACTGTGAGATGAGATGCACTGTGGGAATGTATAAATGTTCCTGCATCTCTCATGGAATGTAAGGCTTTCATAAGCTGCATATATTGACCTAAGCATCTTCTCTGGCACACTTCTGTCAAAATGAGCCAAGTTAAAATAAATATCAAGACTACTCTTGGTTGAAGAATGGTAAGAATGACCTGAACCTGAGATCATGGGTACAATACTGTGTGTGTGTGTGTGTGTGTGTATTATATACAAGACTTGAAATGTCTCATCTAATATAAATTAATTGGTGTTATACATTTAATTGGTGTTAAACCTTGTAGCATTACTTGAGTTGAAATACACACACACACACACACACACACACACACACACACACACTTGTAGTCCTTGGAATAAAGATCATGGTCTTCAATGTACTAGACAAGCATTCCACCACCCAACTAGACCCTTAGCCCCTACTTTTGTTTGCTGTTTGTGTTGTTTATTTTTTGTTTTCATCTAGTTACAGATAACACTTATTCTTTCTTTTGAGCTTCTCTTTGGTCTAGGAACCATTCAGAAGTTTTTTGTTAGTTTTAACTTTTCAAAGATTCTCTTTCTTTTTATTCATTTCAAGTTTTGACTCCATTATGTTCAGAGAACATACTTTTTATTCCAGTGTTTCAGATTTGGTGATGTTTGTTTTCAGGTTTAAGATACAGTCTATCTGGATTAATGTCCCATGGGAACTCAGAAAATTCTGTGTATCCTGTTGCTGTTTGGTGAAATGTTCTAGCTATGGACATGGTATGCAAGTGGAGGTCAGAGTAGAACAACTTGGAGGAGTTAGTTTTCTCTTTCCATTATGTAGGGCTGATCAAATTTAGGCCACCAGGCTTGGTGACAGGCAACTTTACCTTCTCAGCCATTTTGCCAGCTCTTGCTTTAGATTCTGTTTAGATGTTCTATATCCTTAACAATTTTGTATCTTGTGGTTGTTTCTCAGGTGCTGACAGAAGGGGAGGAATTGCAATCTTACAACTGTAGCCTTGTTGTTATCATTCTTTCAGCTCAATTACTTTTTGTTTCAAGTATTTTGAGTTGGTGTGCTTTAATATCTACACACTTGTAACTACTATTTATTATTGGTGGATTAATCTTCCAAAATTTATATGTTGAAGGCAGGGTCCAAAATAAAGCACTATTGGAACATAACTGGATCATGAAGGCTCTGGCCATGTGTGGATTTGTAACTCTGTGAATTATTATAGCAGCTGGAGGAAGTTTCAGGAGATAGGATCTTGTGTTGTGTGACACTATGTCTAGGGAGACATGTACAAATATCTGCTCACCCTAGAGAGCCAATATTATATCAAGGTACAACTTGGTGAAACAATGAGTTTATTGGTATTACTTATTAGAGTATGGGTGAAGGGTTACTTACAGTAGCAAAAATGATACAAAGGCAGCTGTATCTCTAAATATCCACAGCAGCATGGAGGATAGATCAGAAAAACTGAAAACCTAAAACTCACAGCACAAATTTCAGACAGCTTAACAAATTGGAGAATGTCTGTTCCAGATATCTCAGTTGATCTGAGCTGATCTCCAGGCAGTTTATCTGGGCTGATCCTTCTCAGGAAGCTGTGGCTGTCTGCATGTGTCTTTCAGCAGTCCTTACTACTTGGGGGAAGGGGTTTAGTGAATCTGATTAGTTTCAGAGACTTCCTGAGCTTGTGGAGTTGTGTATGTTTCAAGTTTAAGAGCTTCCTGAGATGTTTCATTATTTTAGAACAACCTGTGTCTTCATGATCTTTCTTCCAATGGAGAATGTTTTATCTTAAAAGAAATTGCTACACAACACCAATTTAAAGAAAAAAGTTATAAAAAGCATGCCCTCAAAAATATTTTATCCCTAGACTCTTTATATTATTATTCGATATATTTTTTTATTTACATTTCAAATGATTTCCCCTTTTCTGGTCCCCCACTCCCCGAAAGTTCCATAAGCCCCCTTCCCTCCCCCTGTTCTCCCACCCACCCCTTCCCACTTCCCTGTTCTGGTTTTGCCCTATACTGCTTCACTGAGTCCTCTCTTCAGTTCCTGGCTACAGGAGGTGAACAATTTTGCTCTGTCATATATTCCTTTGTCCAATGCTGTGCTTCATCACAGACCCAGAAAATGGGTCTAAAATGTAGCTAAGACAGCAAATTTGAAAACTATGAGCCCAAATAAATTTTTCCTCCTTTTAAGTTGTTTTTCCAAGGTATTTTGCCACAGTGAGAGTTAGTACAGTTCCTTTAGTTTTGCCTTACTTATTTGTGATTTTGTATATGGTTTTTATATGATTGTATAAAAAGTTTATCACTCTGGAACTTCCAGTCCATAAATTTTAATAGATTTAGACCAGTTCATTTTTTAAAATATTTTTATTTTCTATATTCTTTGTTTACATTCCAAATGATTTCCCCTTTCCTGGATCCCCTCTCCCCATATGTCCCATAAACCTTCCTCTCTCCATCCATTCTCCAATCACCTCCCTCCTTTTTCTCTGTCCTTATATTCCCCTCCAATGCTAGATCAATCCTTTCCAGGATCAGGACCTTCTCCATACTTCTTCATGGGAATCATTCTGGGCTAATTAATATCCACTTATGAGAGATTGCATTCCATGTGTATTCTTTTGTGATTGGGTTACCTCACTTAGGGTGATATTTTCCAGATCAAACCATTTGCCTAAAATTTTTGTGAATTCATTGTTTCTAATTGTTGAGTAGTATTCCATTGTGTAAATATACCACATTTTCTCTATCCATTCCTCCTTTGAGGTGCATCTGGGTTCTTTCCAGCTTCTGGCTATTATAAATAAGGCTGCTATGAACATAATGGAGCATGTGTCTTTATTACATGCTGGGAATTCTTTGGGTATATGCCCAGGAGAGGTATAGCAGGGTCCTCCAGAAGTGTCATGTCCAGTTTTCTGAGGAACCGCCGGACTGATTTCCAAAGTGGTTGTACCATCTTACAGCCCCACCAGCAGTGGAGGAGTGTTCCTCTTTCTCCACATGCTCACCAACACCTGCTGTCTCCTGAATTTTTGACCTTAGCCATTCTGACTGGTGTAAGGTGAAATCTCAGGGTTGTTTTGATTTGCATTTGCCTAATGACTAATGATGATGAGCACTTCTTATGGTGCCTCTCGGCCATCCAAATTTCTTCAGGTGAAAATTCTTTGTTTAGATCTGTACCCCATTTTAAAATAGGGTTATTTGGTTCCCTGGGGTCTAACTTCTTGAGTTCTTTGTATATATTGGATATTAGCCCTCTATCAGATGTAGGGTTGGTGAATATCCTTTCCCAGTTTGATGGTTGCCGTTTTGTCCTTTTTTTTTTTTAAATATTTTTCTTTTCTATATTCTTTGTTTACATTCCAAATGATTTCCCCTTTCCCAGATCCCCCCTCCCCATATGTCCCATAAACCTTCTTTTCTCCATCCCTTCTCTAATCACCTCCCTCCTTTTTCTCTGTCCTTATATTCCCTTCCCATGCTAGATCAATCCTTTCCAGGATCAGGACCCTCTCCATACTTCTTCATGGGAGTCATTTGTTATGCGATTTGTGCCTTGGGTATTCAGGGCTTCTGGGCTAATTAATATCCACTTATCAGAGATTGCATTCCATGTGTATTATTTTGTGATTGGGTTACCTCCCTTAGGATGATATTTTCCACATCAAACCATTTGCCTAAAAATTTTGTGAATTCATTGTTTCTAATTGCTGAGTAGTATTCCATTGTGTAAATATACCACATTTTCTGTATCCATTCCTCCTTTGAGGGGGATCTGGGTTCTTTCCAGCTTCTGGCTACTATAAATAAGGCTGCTATGAACAGTGTGGAGCATGTGTCTTTATTACATGCCGGGGAATCCTCTGGATATATGCCCAGGAGAGGTATAGCAGGGTCCTCCAGTAGTGTCATGGTCAGTTTTCTGAGGAACTGTCCTCTGGCTATTTTTAAGTATAGTCTTGCTACTGACAAATTATTCTTTTTGAGAATGCCTTTATTTCACCTTTATTCTTCATAGTTTTTATTAGCTTGGAATTCATAGTCAACACTGATTTTTTTCTTTTGGTATAACATTTTAAAATTAATATACCATGTTAGCTTGTCCTTCCTGGATTTGGATGAAAAATTTATACCTTTTGAATTGATTTTTCACAACATGACAGTTCTCTTGGGTACCATTTGCCATCAGATATTAGAAACTGAATTATTATGTTCCTTAGCATAAATCTATTTGGGATTAAATTTTCCCCAAGCCTTTAATATGTAGGTTTTTCCCTCCAAATATGGTAAGTTTTCATGTTATATTTTTAATACTCTTTCAGTTCTATGGTTTAGATGTTTCTTCTCTCCCCCTCCTCCTTTTCTCCCCTCTATGTCTCTTTTCTCTCTATCAAGCAAGTTGGGTGAGCTACATTGTTATTTCTTCAGGTCCACTGATTATTTCCTTTCTCTTCTCCATTCTGCTGTCAAGCTCATTTTCTACATTTAAAAATTTGATATTATTATTGCATTGCTGGGTCTCAAACCCAGGACTCCCGCATGATAGGCTGTAATTTTTGGCTCTGCACATTGATTTGGTTCCATTTTATACCATCAATTTATTTACCGCTATTTTCTACCTTTTCAATTTTCTCAAGAGAATTTGTTAGCAGCTTGTTGAGGAATTCTTATTAAAACTGCTCTAAAGTTGTCATGAGATAACTTTAACCTCTGATTCATTCTGGTATTGGCATTAGTTGACTGTCTTGCTTGACTCAAACTGTAATTTCCTTGTTTTCCTTATGATGAGTAATTTTGACTATATCATGGGCATTTTGCCTATTGTGTTAGGAGACTGTTAGTCTTACTATTTATATACACAATTTGCCCTTTTACATATATTGTGAATATTATTCACTGTTGTAGGATTTTGAAATACTGCATATCTAATTGGAATAAAACATTCCAAAAAGTAGATAAAACTGATAAATTAAAAAATCCAAATTAAGGAGAGAAGTCCCGCGGCCATATTTGCTGCCTGCCGGGGAGGGAAAAGGATCACTAGGTACTGTACCACCCTGAGCTTTAGATTTCTGGTGATGCAAACCGCCCAGGGTCTGCCTGCATTCAGGAACTAAGCACATAGGCGGTTCACCTGCAAGCCAGCTCATCGCAGGACCTGTGTCCTATGTGAGAATCAACAGAGGGAGTGACCCCCACCACAACATCTTTGCTCCATAATAGAGCAGACAGAGAACACCTGGTTGACCTTGACAATCTAAGTATAACATTGCTTGAGGCAAGACAGAGAAGGGCTCCAAAGGCACAAAACAGGAAGGGAGCATATCAGTAATCTGTGCCAGAAGAAACCCAGTCATCCAGTGTTGCAGAGATAACCTTAAAGATCCACAGTAGGTTGAAGCACCAGCCAGTGACAATAAGATCATCTAACACCTGGGAGAACCAGATGGCTAAAGGTAAACATAGGAACGTTACTAACAGAAACCAAGGCATTATGGCAGCATCTGAACCCAATTCTCCAACATTAGCAAGTCCTGGATACCCCAACACACCAGAAAAACAAGATTTGGATTTAAAATCACTGGTCATGATGCTGGTACAGGAACACATGAAGGACATACTTAAAGAAATTCAGGAGAAAATGGATCAAAAATTAGAAGCCCTTACAAGGGAAACACAAAAATCATTGAAAGAAATTCAGGAGAATACAAAAGCCAATAAGGAGGAAATGCAAAAATCACTTAAAGAAATACAGGAGAACCTTGATCAACAGGCAGAAGTCATGAAAGAGGAAACACAAAAATCTCTTAAAGAATTAGAGGAAAACACAAACAAGCAAATGACAGAACTGAGCAAAAACTTCCAGGATCTAAAAACAGAAGTAGAAACAACTAAGAAAGCACAAAGGGAGACAACTTTGGAGATAGAAAACCTTGGGAAGAAATCAGGCAGCATAGATGCAAATATCAACAACAGAATACAAGAGATAGAAGAAAGAATCTCAGATGCCGAAGATACCATAGAAACCATGGACTCAACAGTTAAAGAAAATGCAAAATGCAAAATGCAAAAGGCTTGTAACCCCAAATATCCAGGAAATCTGGGACACAATGAGAAAGCCAAATCTAAGGATTATAGGCATTGATGAGAGTGAAGATTTACAACATAAAGGGCCAGCAAATATCTTCAACAAAATTATGGAAGAAAAACTTCCCTAACCTAAAGAGAGAGATGCCCATGAATATACAAGAAGCCTACAGAACTCCAAACAGACTGGACCAGAACAGAAATACCTCCTGTCACATAATAATCAAAACCCCAAATGCACTAAACAAAGAAAGAATACTTAGGGCAGTAAGAGAAAAAGGGCAAGTAACATATAAAGGAAGACCTATCAGAATTACACCAGATTTCTCACCAGAGACCATGAAAGCTAGAAGATACTGGGCAGAGCTCATGCAGACTCTAAGAGAACACAAATGCCAGCCGAGACTACTATACCCAGTGAAACTCTCAATTACTATAGATGGAGAAACCAAAATATTCCATGACAAAACCAAATTTACACAATATCTTTCTACAAACCCAGCCCTACAAAGGATAATAGGGGGAAAACACCATTACAACGAGGGAAAGTATACCCTGGAAAGAGCAGGATATTAAGCTTCTTTCATCAAACCCAAAGAAGATAACCACACACGTATAAAATTAAAATCAAAAATGATAGGAAGCAATAACCACTACTACTTGATATCTCTTAACATCAATGGACTCAATTCCCCAATAAAAAGACATAGACTAACAGACTGGTTACGTAAACAGGACCCTACATTTTGCTGCATACAGGAAACACACCTCAGTGTCAAAGACAAAAACTACCTTAGAGTAAAAGGCTGGAAGACAATTCTACAAGCAAATGGTCCCAGGAAACAAGCTGGAGTTGCCATTCTAATTTCAGATAAAATTGACTTCCAATCTAATGTCATCAAAAGAGACATGGAAGGACACTACTTGCCGGTCAAAGGAAAAATCCAACAAGAAGAACTCTCAATCCTGAACATATATGCCCCAAACACAAGGGCGCCCTTGTTCATAAAAGAAACTTTACTAAAGCTCAAAGTACACATTGCACCTAACACAATAATTGTGGGTGACTTCAACACTCCACTCTCACCAATGGACCGATCAGGAAAATAGAAACTAAACAGGGAGACAGTGAAACTAATTGAAGCTTTGAACCAATTGGAGTTAACAGATATATATAGAACTTTTTATCCCAAAGCAAAAGAATATACCTTTTTCTCAGCACCTCATGGTACCTTCTCCAAAATAGATCATATAGTTGGCCACAAGACAGACCTCAACAAATATAAGAAGATTGAAATAATCCCATGCCTCCTATCAGATCACTATGGAGTAAAAGTGGTCTTTAGTAACAGTAAAAACAACAGAAAGCCCACATACACATGGAAACTGAATAATACTCTACTCAATGATACCTCGGTCAAGGAAGAAATAAAGAAAGAAATCAAAGATTTCTTAGAATTTAATGAAAATGAAGGCACAACATACACAATTCTATGGGACACAATGAAAGCAGTGCTAAGAGGAAAACTCATAGCTTTGAGTGCCTCCAAAAAGAAATTCGAGAGAGCTTACACTAGAAGATTAATGGAACAACTAAAAACCCTGGAACAAGAAGATGCTAATTCACCCAGGAGGAGGAGAAGACAGGAAATCATCAAACTCAGGGCTTAAATCAATCAAGTAGAAACCAAGAGAACCATACAAAGAATCAACAAGACCAAAAGCTGGTTCTTTGAAAAAATCAACAAGATAGATAAACCCTTAGCCAGACTAACCAAAGGGCACAGAGAAAGTATCCAAATTAACAAAATTAGAAATGAAAATGGAGATATCACAACAGAAATCGAGGAAATTCAAAAAAATCATCAGATCCTACTACAAGAGCCTGTACTCAACACAACTGGAGAATCTGGAGGAAATGGACATTTTCTTAGACAGATACCAATTACCAAAATTAAACCAGGATCAAATAGACCATCTAAACAGACCCATAACCCCTAAAGAAATAGAAGGGGTCATAGCTAGCCTTCCGACCAAAAAAAGGACAGGACCAGATGGCTTCAGTGCAGAATTCTATCAGACCTTCAAAGAAGACAACACCAATACTCTTCAAACTTTTCCACCAAATAGAAACAGAAGGAACACTACACAACTCCTTCTTCGAAGCCACTATTATGCTGATACCAAAACCACACAAAGATCCAACTAAGAAAGAGAATTTCAGGCCAATTTCCCTTATGAATATCAATGCAAAAATACTAAATAAAATTCTTGCCCACTGAATCCAAGAACACATCAAAACGATCATCCACCATGATCAAGTAGGCTTCATCCCAGGGATGCAGGGATGGTTCAATATAAGGAAATTCATAAATGCTATCCGCCACATAAACAAACTCAAAGAAAAAAACCACATGATTATTTCATTAGATGCTGAAAAAGCATTTGACAAAATTCAGCATCTTTTCATGCTAAAAGTCTTGGAAAAGACAGGAATCCAAGGCCCATATCTAAACATAGCAAAAGCAATATACAGCAAACCGGTAACCAACATAAAACTAAATGGAGAGAAACTTGAAGCAATCCCACTAAAATCAGGGACTAGACAAGGCTGCACCCTCTCTCCATATCTTTTCAATATAGTTCTTGAAGTCCTAGCTAGAGCAATTAGACAACATAAGGAAGTCAAAGGGATACAAATTGGAAAGGAAGAAGTCAAACTATCACTATTTGCAGATGATATGATCGTATACTTAAGTGACCCCAAAAACTCTACTAGAGAACTCCTACAGCTGATAAACAACTTCAGCAAAGTGGCTGGCTACAAAATCAACACAAGCAAATCAGTAGCCATATATATTCAAAGGATAAGAGACTGAGAAAGAAATTAGGGAAATGACCCCCTTCACAATAGCCACAAACAGCATAAAGTATCTTGGGGTGACTCTAACCAAACACGTGAAAGACCTATATGACAAGAACTTCAGATCTCTGAAGAAGGAAATTGAAGAAGATCTCAGAAAATGGAAAAATCTGCCATGCTCGTGGATCAACAGGATTAATATAGTTAAAATGGCCATCTTGCCAAAGGCAATCTACAGATTCAATGCAATCCCCATCAAAACCCAACCCAGTTCTTCATAGAGCTAGAAAGAGCAATTCTCAAATTCATCTGGAATAACAAAAAACCCAGGATAGCTAAAACTATTCTCAACAGTAAAAGAACTTCAGGGGGATTCAGTATCCCAGACCTCAAACTTTACTACAGAGCAATAGTGATAAAAACTGCATGGTATTGGTACAATGTCAGGCAAGCAGATCAATGGAATAGGATTGAAGACCCAGAAATGAACCCACACACCTGTGGTTACTTGGTCTTTGACAAAGGAGCTGAAAGCATCCAGTGGAAAAAAGATAGCCTTTTCAACAAATGGTGCTGGTTCAATTGGAGGTCAGCATGCAGAAGAATGCGCATCAATCC
The DNA here is from genome assembly GCF_947179515.1 of Apodemus sylvaticus. Classification (NCBI taxonomy): domain Eukaryota; kingdom Metazoa; phylum Chordata; class Mammalia; order Rodentia; family Muridae; genus Apodemus; species Apodemus sylvaticus. Next base: position 53,941,935 of record NC_067495.1, on the reverse strand, counting down.
ATTCTTATCTCCTTGTACCAAGCTCAACTCCAAATGGATCAAGGACCTCCACATAAAACCTGACACACTGAAACTAATTGAAAAGAAACTGGGGAAGACCCTGGAGGACATGGGCAGAGGGGAAAAGTTCCTGAATAGAACACCAATAGCTTATGCTCTAAGATCAAGAATTGACAAATAGGACCTCATAAAATTACAAAATTTCTGTAAGGCAAAGGACAAAACGTCAACCAACAGACTGGGAAAGGATCTTCACCAACCCTAAATCCTACAGAGGGGTAATATCTAATATATACAAAGAACTCAAGAAAGTAGAACCCAGAGAAACAAATAACCCCATTAAAAAGTGGGGTACGGAGCTAAACAAAGATTTTTCACATGAAGAACTTCGGAGAGCTGAGAAACACCTTAAGAAATGTTCAACATCATTAATCATTAGGGAAATGCAAATCAAAACAACCCTGAGATCTCACCTCACACCAGTCAGAATGGCTAAGGTCAAAAACTCAGGAGACAGCAGGTGTTGGCGAGGATGTGGAGAAAGAGGAACACTCCTCCACTGCTGGTGGGATTGCAAGATGGTGCAACCACTTTGGAAATCAGTATGGCGGTTCCTCGGAAAACTGGGCATGTCACTTCCTGAGGACCCTGTTATACCACTCCTGGGCATATATCCAGAGGATTCTTCAGCATGCAATAAGGATACATGCTCCACTATGTTCATAGCAGCCCTATTTGTAGTAGCCAGAAGCTGGAAAGAACACAGGTGTCCTTCAATGGAGGAATGGATAAAAAAATGTGGTATATTTACACAATGGAGTACTATTCAGCCATTAGAAACAATGAATTCATGAAATTCTTAGACAAATGGATGGAGCTGGAGAACATCATACTAAGCGAGGTAACCCAGTCTCAATAGATCAATCATGGTATGCACTCACTGATAAGTGGATATTAGCCTAGAAACTTTGAATTCCCAGGACATAATCCACAAGTTAAATGATGTCCAAAAAGAATGGAGGAGTGGCCCCTGGTTCTGGAAAGATTCAGTGCAAGAGTAAAGGGGAATTCTAGAACAGGGAAATGGGATGGGGTGGATGGAAGAACAGGGGGATGGAAGAGGGCTTATGGGACTTGCAGGGAGTGGGGACCCAGAAAAGGGGAAATCATTTGAAATGTATATTAAAATATATCAATAAAAAATAAATAAATAAAAATGGAAAAAAAGACACATGCTCCATTATGTTCATAGCAGCCTTATTTATAATATCTAGAAGGTGGAAAAAATCCAAATTACCAAAAAAAATTCTTAAGGAATTTCCAAACATGAAAAACTCATACTTATTAAAGAAATTGACTTAGTAATAAAAAATTTAGCCACAATTGTGCCCCCAATATTTTACTGATCTTACCAAAGAAAATACAGAAATTTTATAAATTAAGTCTACCAAAATGTAGAGGAATACACAATATCTATTCTATAAAAAACTTCTAGAAAATAGAAGCTATGGAAAAATTCTCTAGTTCATATTTCTGTGGTTGGCAAGAAATGATGGGATGTGAATTCAAGCACATGTTATATTTTGTCTTTTGTTTCTTAGGTGATACCTAAGTAACCCCTCTCTCTTTGCTTGCAATGATAATCAAAATTACTGAACTCAAGGTTCTCCACATGCCTGAAATCATGCCTCTTTTTGGGCAATTGAAGAGACATCTAATATTGGACTGATCTAGAATGATCAATATAGACCTGCAGAACTAATGTTTACAACAGAGAAATAAATGCCATGGTTTCTTCAGGACCATGGTCTACAAAACTTAGTGTCTCCTAGCTAGCATACAATTAGCTTCTATTTTCTCAGTCTTGGCTGCTCCTATCTTTAGTTAACAAAGTGGCACTGTACTTTATTGAGTTATTCTATGCTTTTGGGTAAGACCAATGTGCTTTCTTTGTATGAGATTCAGCAGCTGAGACTGCTATTTTGGTTTCAGCAAATATATTGAGATAAAATGCATCTTATAAAGAATATGAAGAATTAAATAAAAGGTAGAATTAATAAATAACCAAAATAAGACAAAATCTAAAAGAAGTAGGATGGAGTAGAAACACAGTAATCTTGAAAATAAAATGGAGAGGGGCTATAGAGATATTTCAGTGCATAAGAGCACTTGTTCCTCTTCCAGAGGACACAGATTGGATTCCCAGCACCTGTGTGGTGGCTCCCAACCGTCTATAACTCCAGTTATAGTGGATTAAACTCCTGACCTCCACAGATTCAGGTAGGCACCTAATATACATGTGTATACACAGGCAAAACACTTATATACATATCAAAATTTAAAAACATTAAAAATAAAATAAAATTTAAAAACTATTTCATTCAAACAACAAACAGAAAGTAGATTAGAAATCCGTTAGGAACTCAGAAACCTGTGGCTGTATGATTTAAGCTCTCAGGAATGCAGAAGTAAGTAGGATTGGAAAGGTGCTCAGAGTGACAATGCTCTAAACATTTCCAGTTTTAGCAATGACAAAAAACCCTATAGGCTCAAGAAACAGAGAGAACCCAAAGCTTGATAGATACCAACACAATTTAACCACAGTTTCATAGGGAAATGACACTATGGGGAAAAACAAAGCTTTGAATAGTAGAAATCATGGTGGCTAGAAAGAAATGGTCAAAATTATAAGCACTGAAAGAAAAGATTTGCCAAACTAGATACTCAAACAAAACAAAACAAAACAAAAGCATTTTTTTTTAAATCAAACCCAATCCAGTTGAGCATTTTTTAAGGTGCTTCTCCGCCATCTGAAGTTCTTCAGGTGAAAATTCTTTGTTTAGCTCTGTACCCAATATTTTAATAGGGTTATTTGGTTTTCTGGAGTCTACCTTCTTGAGTTCTTTGTATATATTGGATATTAGCCCTCTATCTGATGTAGGATTAGTGAAGACCTTTTCCCAATTTGTTGGTTGCCGATTTGTCCTTTTGATGGTGTCCTTTGCCTTACAGAAACTTTGTAGTTTTATGAGGTCCCATTTGTCAATTCTTGATCTTAGAGCATAAGCTAATGGTGTTCTGTTCAGAAACTTTCTCCCTGTACAGATGTCCTCAAGGGTCTTCCCCAGTTTCTTTTCTATTAGCTTCAGAGTGTCTGGCTTTATGTGGAGGTCCTTGATCCATTTGGAGTTGAGCTTAGTACAAGGAGACAAGGATGGATCAATTCCCATTCTTCTGCATGCTGACCTCCAGTTGAACCAGCACCATTTGTTGAAAAGGCTATCTTTTTTCCATTAGATGTTTTGAGCTCCTTTGTCGAGGATCAAGTGGCCATAGGTGTGTGGGTTCATTCCTGGATCTTCAATTCTGTTAAATTGATCCTCCTGCCTGTCACTGTACCAATACCATGGAGTTTTTAATGCTATTGCTCTGTAGTATTGCTTGAGGTCAGGGATACTGATTCCCCCGGAATTTCTTTTGTTGTTGAGAATAGTTTTAGCTATCCTGGGTTTTTTGTTAGTCCAGGTGAATTTGAGGATTGCTCTTTCTAACTCTATGAAGGACTGAGTTGGGATTTTGATGGGTATTGCATTGAACCTGTATATTGCCTTTGGCAAAATGGCCATTTTAACTATATTAATCCTGCAGATCCATGAGCATTGGAGATTTTTCCATTTTTTGAGGTCTTCTTCCATTTCCTTCTTCAGAGTCTTGAAGTTCTTGTCATACAGATCTTTCACATGATTGGTAAGAGTCACCCTAAGGTACTTAATACTGTTTGTGACTATTGTGAAGGGTGTCATTTCCATAATTTCTTTCTCAGCCTGCTTATCCTTTGAGTATAGGAAGGCTACTGATTTGCTTGAGTTGATTTTATAACCTGCCACTTTGCTGAAGCTGTTTATTAGTCATTAGGGAAATGCAAATCAAAACAACCCTGAGATTTCACCTTACACCAGTCAGAATGGCTAAGATTAAAAATTCAGGAGACAGCAGGTGTTGGAGAGGGTGTGGAGAAAGAGGAACACTCCTCCACTGCTGGTGGGGTTGCAAATTGGTACAACCACTCTGGAAATCAGTCTGGCGGTTCCTCTGAAAACTGGGCACCTCACTTCCAGAAAATCCTGCTATACCACTCCTGGGCATATACCCAGAGGATTCCCCACCATGTAATAAGGATACATGCTCTACTATGTTCATAGCAGCCCTATTTATAATTGCCAGATGCTGGAAAGAACCCAGGTATCCCTCAACAGAAGAGTGGATGCAAAAAATGTGGTATATCTACACAATGGAGTACTATTCAGCCATTAGAAACAATGAATTCTTTTGTTGCTGAGAATAGTTTTAGCTAACCTGGGTTTTTTGTTATTCCAGATGAATTTGTTAATTGCTTTTTCTAACTCTGTGAAGAATTGAGTTGGGATTTTGATGGGTATTGCATTGAATCTGTATATTGCTTTTGGCAAAATGGCCATTTTAACTATATTGATTCTGCCGATCCATGAGCATGGGAGGTTTTCGCATTTTTTGAGGTCTTCTTCCATTTCCTTCTTCAGAGTCTTGAAGTTCTTGTCATACAGATCTTTCACATGTTTGGTAAGAGTCACCCCAAGATACTTTATACTGTTTGTGGCTATTGTGAAGGGGGTCATTTCCCTAATTTCTTTCTCAGCCTGCTTATCCTTTGAGTATAGGAAGGCCACTGATTTGCTTGTGTTGATTTTATATCCTGCCACTTTGCTGAAGTTGTTTATCAGCTGTAGGAGTTCTCTAGTGGAGTTTTTTGGGTCACTTAGGTAGACTATCATGTCATCTGCAAATAATGATAGTTTGACTTCTTCCTTTCCAATTTGTATCCCTTTGACCTCCTATATCCCTGACCTCAAGCAATACTACAGAGCAATAGTGTTAAAAACTGCATGGTATTGGTACAGTGACAGGCAGGCAGATCAATGGAACAGGATTGAAGATCCAGAAATGAACCCACACACCTATGGCCACTTGATCCTCGACAAAGGGGCTGAAAACATCCAATGGAAAAAAGATAGCCTTTTCAACAAATGGTGCTGGTTCAACTGGAGGTCAGCATGCAGAAGAATTCGAATTGATCCATCTTTGTCTCCTTGTACTAAGCTCAAATCCAAATGGATCAAGGACCTCCACATAAAGCCAGACACTCTGAAGCTAATAGAAAAAAAAACTGGGGAAGACCCTTGAGGACATTGGTACAGGGAGAAAATTTCTGAACAGAACACCAATAGCGTATGCTCTAAGATCAAGAATTGACAAATGGGACCTCATAAAATTGCAAAGTTTCTGTACAGCAAAGGACACCATCAAAAGGACAAATCGGCAACCAACAAATTGGGAAAAGATCTTCACCAATCCTACATCAGATAGAGGGCTAATATCCAATATATATAAAGAACTCAAGAAGTTAGACTCCAGAAAACCAAACAACCCTATTAAAAAATGGGGTACAGAGTTAAACAGGGAATTCTCACCTGAAGAACTTCGGATGGCGGAGAAGCATCTTAAAAAATGCTCAACTTCATTAGTCATTAGGGAAATGCAAATCAAAACAACCCTGAGATTTCACCTTACACCAGTCAGAATGGCTAATATTAAAAATTCAGGAGACAGCAGGTGTTGGAGAGGATGTGGAGAAAGAGGAACACTCCTCCACTGCTGGTGGGGTTGCAAATTGGTACAACCACTCTGGAAAGCAGTCTGGCGGTTCCTCTGAAAACTGGGCACCTCACTTCCAGAAGATCCTGCTATACCACTCCTGGGCATATACCCAGAGGATTCCCCACCATGTAATAAGGATACATGCTCTACTATGTTCATAGCAGCCCTATTTATAATTGCCAGATGCTGGAAAGAACCCAGGTATCCCTCAACAGAAGAGTGGATGCAAAAAATGTGGTATATCTACACAATGGAGTACTATTCAGCCATTAGAAACAATGAATTCATGAAATTCTTAGGCAAATGGATGGAGCTAGAAAACATCATACTAAGTGAGGTAACCCAGACTCAAAAGGTGACTCATGGTATGCACTCACTAATAAATGGGTCTTAACCTAGAAAACTGGAATACCCCAAACATAATCCATACATCAAATGAGGTACAAGAAGAAAGGAGTGGCCCCTTGTTCTGGAAAGACTCAGTGAAGAAGTATAGGGCAAAACCAGAACGGGGAAGTGGGAAGGGGTGGGTGGGAGGACAGGGGGAGAGAAGGGGGCTTATGGGACTTTCGGGGAGTGGGGGGCTAGAAAAGGGGAAATCATTTGAAATGTAAATAAAAAATATATCAAATAAAAAAAAGGGTCCATGTGCTGGGCATCCCTGCTCTTTTCCATATCACACCACACTAAGCTAAAAAAAAAAAAAGAAACAATGAATTCATGAAATTCTTAGACAAATGGATGGAGCTGGAGAACATCATACTAAGTGAGGTAACCCAGTCTCAAAAGATCAATCATGGTATGCACTCAGTAATAAGTAGTTATTAGCCTAGAAAATTGGAATACCCAAAACTTAATCCACACATCAAATGAGGTACAAGAAGAATGGAGGAGTGGCCCCTGGTTCTGGAAAGACTCAGTGTAGCAGTATAAGGCAAAACCAGAACAGGGAAGTGGGAAGGGGTGGGTGGGAAAACAGGAAGGAGGTTGATGGGACTTTCGGAGAGTGGGGAGCCTGAAAAGGGGAAATTATTTGAAATGTAAATAAAAAATATATTGAATATCTGTCCTTTAGGAATGAAAGGGAACTTGGAACAGATGTTTGTAGATTTGGGGCTTAAAGACCCCATAGAATCTTAACCTAATGTCATGGTTCAATTCCCAAATCTGGACCATTGCCCCGGTTGATCAGTTCTGGGTGTTCAATAAACTATCCTGGTCTGATTGAGATCGGTGTTTGTGGTTTGTAAGGTGATTCCTTGATCCCCCAACATGTATAAAGGTTTTCTTTCTCCTGTTGAGTTCTCTTAATTTTATTTGACAGTTAAAGAAAAAGTATGTAAAATGTTTTATGTGATTTTTAATGTATTAAAGGACATATTTCAGGCAATTATATCCTGATTAAGGCATAATAAAGGGACTTAAAGGGAGTAAAGTTTCTATATTTTGTTTCAACTGGTAAAATTTCAACAGTAATCAACTGATAAATTATGAATGTAGTATTGAGAGCATGTAGTACCTAGAGAATTGCCAAACCTTTTTTCATTCTATAAGTTAATAGAGTATTATTGTAAATAAAGGTCATATATTGTATGATTCCATATATATAACATTGTTAAAGATTTTATTATGCACATGTGTGTGTGTGTGTGTGTGTGTGTGTGTGTGTGTGTGTGAGAGAGAGAGAGAGAGAGAGAGAGAGAGAGAGAGAGAGAGAGAGCAATGTGTATACCTGTGAAGATAGAGGAAAATATTGGAGTCCTGGAGCTGAAGTTCCAGGCAGTTGTGAGCTACCAGATATAGATTCTGGGAACTGAGCCTGTATCCTTTGCAACAGTAGGAAATACTCTCAACCTTATACAACATTCTTAAAGTTGACACTGAATAATAGCAATGAAAAAGAGGACATGAACTTCAGAGGGACTGAGGGAAGCTTGGAAAGAGTCGGAGGGAGGAAAGAGAAATGGGCTGTGATATAATTATATTTTGGTTAAAAATAATAAAGTGACACATTGAAATTAAAGGAGAAAAAAGTAGTTACTGCTAAGGGTTGGGAGTAGTGAATGGGTAGGATTCTAAATGGGAACACAGTGGAGAGCTTTCTGGTGGTGAACCGATTTGTTTCTTGATTTCAGTATGTTTCCATGAATTCATAGATGTGAAACCATTGCACAAAGCTCTAGAGCAGTGGTTCTCAACCTTTCTAATGCTATTACCCTTGAACACTGTTACTCATGTTGTGGTGGCCTCCAACCATAAAATTATCTTCGTTTCTACTTCACAACTGTAATTTTGCTACTGTTATGAATCATAATGTAAATATCTGTGCTTTCCAATAGTCACAGGCAACCCCTGTGAAAGGGCCATTGAACTCCCTAAGGGGTCACAACCACAGGTTGAGAAACACTGCTAAAGATGTGTGTTAAGCCAATGTTTTTCCCCCTTTTAATATTATTATAGTTATGTAGGATGTAACCATTTAGAAAAATAGAATGTGTCTGACTTTGCACTTCTTGGCAGCTTCCTAGAAATCTTTTATTATTTTAAAATTAAAAGAAAACTAATTCAAAGGTAAAAAAAAATACTTTAATAGTGTTTTACAAAATGGAATATACCACTTTGTTTTACCCCATTGCAAAATTTGAATGTCACATAGAGATATGGGTTGATAGGAGCAAATTCAAAGAACATGTTTTGTTTTCTCTCTTAAATGTGATTTTGCCATTTGACTCACCATGGTTGATATGGTAACCAGTATTTGACAGCACAGAAGGATTTATGTTTTACTGATTTACTGCAGCTGGACTGTGTTGTTACTCTTCAGTAAGAATACTAGAAGCAGTCAACTTCTTCACTGTGCCTGTCTTACCCAGTGTCCTAGGTTTATGAGACTATTGGCTGAACTCAGAGGTGTATCAGCAGCTGTAGAAAGGAATTATCACTGTATGAAGCTTTAACCTTGACTAACTGAACTTGGATTAACTGCAAGGTTTTTTTTTTCTGGTGACTATCATGTTTTTTTATAATTAATCAAAATTTCCGGAAGCTGTAGCTGTACAACTAACTAGACTAGATCTCTTTGCAGATGTGGAAATTGAAATTGCTCTGGGAATCTTGATTGTGTTAGTGATTTGCATAGTGCTAATGATTTTTATGTTAATGGGACCTGGAGGCCAAAGAGGACTGTATGTTAGTGAAATCTGTCTCCTGTTTCCAGTTCTGCAAATGTCACTGGTCAACTTCAGCTTCTGCTTTGGGGACTTTTCTTTCATTCTTTGGGTTTGTATTTTGGTTATGGCCAGAATTCAATTTTAGCCATTGTTTATTTGAAGAGTTATTTTTGGCCTCTTTGCTGAAATTGAGGTATTCCTATTACCACAAGTGACAATCCTTTAACTAAATATTAGTATTTCAGTATTCTATTATGGTAGAACTACATTAAATGCCAAAGTAGAATAACAAAATGGAAGAAGGCTGTCAAATGCATTGTATAGGGCACACTGGACACTTATTTTGACACAATCAAATTACTAAATATATTTTATGTGACTCGATGTCATCTTAATGCTTATAATGGAGGAAATTTGGGGATCATAGTCAAACTGACATTTTAAAAAGAATGTGCTCTTTGCTTTCTTTATAGCCCCAATGCTCATCTTGAGGAAGTTTCTAAGTATTATTGTTGATGTAAGAATATAAGTGGGATGAGTTTTAGTATATCTCTATGTACCCCCAGGCTAAATGACAACAAAGCTACTACTGGACATCATGATAAAGCAAACACACTTAGAAATGATTTCTACTTTATGATATTCATGGCATTAGATAATCTCCTACCCCTGAAGTATAGGCTGGGCTTGTTCACTTGGTTACAGCAGAAGCATTGAGGTCCTAATGCCCAGTGCTAAGCTATGAAAAGATTATGGCTTTCTTCTCAGGCACACTCTCATGTACTGTTCATCTTGAGTTGCGTTCGTCAACATAGGCTGCCTTCAGAAAATGCCGCAGACTAGGCAGCTTAAACCATAGAAATCAGTTTTCTCATAATTTTGGGGGCTGGAAAATCCAGGTCAAGGCAATAACCAGTTTGTTTTCTGGTAAAGGTTGTGGATGACTGCCATCTTGTATGTATACACAGAACCTTTTTTGATATGTTCTCTAAGGAGGAAGAAGGAAGGGAGGAAATAGGAAGGGAGAGAAAGAAGACAAGAGCAAGGGGATGGAAGGGGAAAAGAAAGAAGATGAGAGGTAAGGAGAGAGGGGGAGGAGGAGGGAGAGAAAGGGGAGAGGGGAGGGGGAGGGGAAGGGGAAAGAAAGGGGAGAGGGGAGGGAGAAGGAGAGGGAGAGATTCAGTATATTTTCTTATCTGGGTTCCACCATGTAACTCCACTGAACTACTGTCATCCTGGGGGTTAGGGACTCAACATAGGAATTGTGGACACGAACACTCAATCCCCAACATAGGAGCACTCATGCAGAGAAGCTCTAGCTAGTGAGCTTAGAAATGGATCTTTTGTGGCTTAACCATCAGCTACGTGAATGATCTTTGAAGTAAATTTGCAGGTAGTTGGGGCCTTGACTAACTAAACCTCTGGCCAACTCTTTGATTACAGCCTTACAAGTGACTGAAACACTGCCACCAGCTTAGCTGCTCCCAGACTGAACCTGGTTGATTACAGAAACCAGGAGGTAATAATTGATTGTTGTTTTCAGCTGCTACACTTAGCAGAATGTATTATATAACAACAGATAATGCATATACATATTATCATTTAATATTTGGCTCTTCAATTCCTGTTTCACAACCTTTAGAAGTAGGAAATGTTATTAGGAGAGTAATTATTAGCAAGGAGTAGAAGAATAGGACATGTGGAAAAGAACTAACAACTTTCCTTTTGTATACAATCTTTATTCCAGAAATAATTCTTGTGTTTTGTTCCTATCCTGATAGGTAAAATGCCCTTCTTTGACTCAGGAAATTGGATGCTTTATGGAAGTTACCTACAAGCCTTATGATTCTGATATGCATTCTGAATAGATACTTTGTAAATATCTGCCACTACAAGATTTTGCATATGGAAATTCCTTGTTACTACAGGATTTTGAAGATTCAGCTGTCACTAATTGTATGTATATGAATGTATTTTTTAAAAAAAATAAACCATCACTTCATGATCTATAAGGGATGGGCATTTGATAATCAGCAAGAGGTAGAGGTTGGCAAAGGAACCGTCTACATTTACTGTGCCATCAACCAGCCTCAAATGTAAGTCTATCATAAGGATCTTTTGCCTCTAGCCTCTTCAGGCCCAGCTCCATTGGCATTCGGGAGTAGTTACATTCGTAGCCAATTAGCAGGGTGGCACACACTCCGCCAAGAAGCTCTAGTCTCTATAGAGCTGGTATAGAGAGTGAAATTAGCTGAGACAAATACCTGTTAATCCCCGGTTCTTGGCTGGCATGGAATGCCTACTGTGCAGTGCTAATAGTTCTGGGAAATCCCAATTCCCAGTGTCAAGAGTTGAACAGACTAAGTCTGTTAAATGAAGAAATTTACAGCACATTAGCTTTGATCAAGAAATTCTAGGTGCAAGTCTCTTAAACAAATGAAGGCTGCTTGGGAATAGAGGTCACTCTTTCTGGGAAGCTGTCCTTTGAGGGAGTTTATCTCCACTTTCTTTCCCATGCCAGAGCAGGGGACAGAAGAGTGGCAGTTTGAGTGGCCGAAGGGGCCGTAGACATAGTCTTATTTAACCATGAGGCGAGAACTACGTGACTATACTAGAGTTTTGTCAAAGGGAGCTTGGATGTGGTTTACTAGAAAACGGGAAGAAATCTGTAACAAAACCCGCAAGAGCCCCTTACAGCTTCTAGGGACAGTTTCTTCATACTTACATGTGTAAGCCGCGCCCTCTGCTGGCTGTATTAAGCCATGTCTTTGGTCTCCTCTCTTCTTGGGAAAATCATGTTGTATTTTCCCATCTGAAATATGTTTTTAGTTGCATTCTATCAGCCCGTTGCTGTCTATGCAAAGAATGAGGCAAGCAGAATTTAAATCGTGGCTTGTGCCATGCTGCCTGTCACTCAAAGCTCTGCATAGCGGTTCTGAGAGAAAGGCGAAGAATTTGGCAGTTCCTGGAGACACAACATGAATTCTGCTCCTTTGGCCGAGTCCAGGTTCCTATTTCTTTTTTGGTGTATCTTTTAATATCTATTCCACTGTGGAATGCATAAAAATATCCTTTTAGTACCAAGTGATTCTTTGAACTCAGACAAGCTTTCAATTCTTGCTTTCAAAATATAAAAGAGTTTGGCTGTTGCCTTCAAGTTCCAGGCTCCAGGGGGGAAGAGAGAGAGAGGAGAGAGATGAGGGAGGGAAGGAGGGAGGGAGGAAGGGAGGGAGGAAGGGAGAGAGAGGGCGAGAGAGAGAGAGAGAGAGAGAGAGAGAGAGAGAGAGAGAGAGAGAGAGACAGAGGTGGTGAGGCTAGTGAAAGGGAGGGCAGTTGATTGCATGTTCCAGGGTCATGCTGCCTTGCCTGTAGAAGGAAAGATGATTTACATTTTCATGTGCCTCGGAAAAGAAACCAGAAGTCCTACAATTTGTTAAGAGCCTCTCGGCAGAAGGTACTTCCAATTTCTTTCTTACAAACAATGAAGAAAGAAGCATCCATTTCAGGGAAGGCAGAGGAACAAAATGTAGCCCTGTGTGCTGGGCTGAGTTAAGTGTGCTGTGAGGAGCGGAGGTGGCAGACGGTGCTGTAGAATTCCATTTCCGGAAAGGCATATTCAAAATGACCAGGGTGAAAATGAAACTATATCATTCTAATCCCTGTAGACACTGATACACAAAGTTTTACCTTTTCTTGCTCCCTCCGTGCACAGAGCTTCTTATTGTCTGGTATAGTTGGCTGGACCAAGACGAATGACAAGTAACACAGGTGCTTTTATAAATTGGGATTAAGTCACAATTAACAGAGTCATACAGCTGGTCTGTTTGGAGAAGCCCTTTTCTCCTTCAGTCGGCTTTAGTTGATTAAAGCATTCCCTAATAAGGATGGTCACTGTATTCTCATTCCATTAATCCCGATTCATAAAAGTCTAATCGACAGCAGAGAAGTTTCTATTGATGTTAGGCCATAGAAAACTCGCTTTCAGGCCGAGGCCATGCCATGCGTGGGGGATGTTAAGCTTTTGTAACAATGGATTCCAGCTACTCATGTTTACCAAGGGCTAGGGATCAGGACCTGTGCTGTTATTCTACAATAAAATATTATGGTGATTGCATGGGGACACTCCACAGACAAGTTAAATCTGCAATTTGTATGCCATATAATATTGCTGAAACCTTTTTAGCTGCTGTGAGCCCTGAGTAATAAAAACTTAAGTGTTTTCCTTGCCATTTTGATTTTAAAGACTGTATTTTGGCATTTCCCCCCCCAGATATGTGCAATATATTCAGGTTAGTGATTGTATGGTAATCTAAACCTAATAATCTAAGAATTGTTCCTTTTATACAGAAGTGTTTACCAATAAGTTACTATGGCAACAATCAAAAGCATGAGTTGTGTAGTCAAATGGATCTGAATTTGACATTAGTAGATATGTGGTGATCTTAGTTAAGTTACTTACGTCTCTGGATTTTAGTTACATTAATTATAAAATGAATATGATGACTGTATGTATTATAGTGTTATAAAAATTTACTTATGTATAAAAATTTTAGCCCAATTCTTGATCCATGCAGTTTCCACAAATGTTACTTGTGTACATCGAATAGACTAGAATCTTGGGATGAAATCAGAAGACATCATTGTTTTTTGCCTCCCATTGTTTCTTTTAATTTTTAACTGAAAAAAAAATCTTTTCCAAGTATGCATAAAAGTCCCATGAGTTCCTGGCTTCCCATAGGTAAAACAAAAGAAAACAAAACCAAATACATTTTAAGGTGATTGTAATTCACAGACTCAGTTTCAAGCCAATTAATAATATTGTTAGATCATAGATATTTCAAGCGTGAGTTAGAGTTAAATTTCTTTCCTCTATTGATAGTTCTTTGCTTAGGATTTCTGATCCCCTTGGATTTGAAACACAGAAGGAGAGAAAGGGAAAGAGGGTCTGTTTTAGGGTGACTTTGTTACTACTGGACAAACACTAAACATGATGATCACAGAGCTCTTTTGTGGATTCTGTGCCTCATTCTTTGGTTTGAGCTGCTTCCCTATCCCTTCTCCTTCTCTGTCTGGGTGACACACACAGTCTCTCAGTCCTGGAAGGCTCTGCAGGCGGCAGGCTGCCCTTGTAGGCAGTGTCGACATATGGTCGCTGGGATTTACACACATTTGAACTGTCACTGGAGGGGAGTGTATTTACTTCCTAGACACAGCCTTTTAATCTGATGTGTCCAGCTACATTGACTTTCTAAAGTGTGTCAACTACCAGTTCAATGTGTACCATCTGCTACTGAGCACACATTAAGCTCTTCAAGTGTTGCCTATGAGGCCATGTCACGTGGCTTGGGGAGAGGAGTCAAATCTCCTTATCACCTGTCCCCTTAGAGATCACAACTGTGAGATTAAGAGTTTAGCCTTCTTTAAAAGGCTAAAAGGTAAAATGTATCCCTTTTACATATTCTTATATTTTCTAATGCACACTCTCTTTTTATGTGTGTTCACCAATGTGAGATATATTATGGGAGTGCATATGTATTTGCATGTGTGTGTGTGTGGGAGTGCATATAAAGGCCAGAGGTTAACATTGGGTGCCTGCCTTAAATTATTCTCTACTTTATACACTGAGATGGAGTTTCTCACCTAAACTCAGAGCTTGCTGACTGGGCCTAGTCTAGCTAGCCAACTTGCTATATACTGGGATTACAGTCAGGGCAGGCCACTGTGTGAACTCTGGGAATCTAAACTCCAGTCCTTCCACTTGCACAGCTGAGCCACCTCCTGCGTCACCTAAACTCTTCTTTGATAAACTTGGCATGGTTGAAATATTGAACTGGATTTATGTTCTTACTACAAACTCTTTCCATAGAAGTCTATCTCACGTGTTTCTTTGAATGTGAAGACCTGGGTTGTCAGGTTAAATGTCTCGGTTAATCATCTTCTAGCAGTTGTGAAGTTTGAATTGCTTATGCTGACCAAGTGATGAGTGTTTAAAAGTAGAATCAGAATCTCATTCATTCTGAGAAACTTAAGTTCTAATTAGTGAATCTAAAAATGTCTCCTAGTACTATTGATTGTAGAGTCGCTTAATGTTAGTCTCAGAGAAAATTATGTCTAAGATATCATTAATATATTGCATTTTCTAGGAGTTTTATAAAACTTGAGGGTCTTAGAGATATAGAAACATAAAATGTCTTAGGATGTATTCCTTCCAGTGTTACTGATAATAATGAATCATGAAGACAATATCAGTGTTTCTGAATTGAACAATGAAGTATTAAGCCATTTGTAAAATGATGTTGTAGAAGAATATTTAATGGTTTGAAAAGACCCTTATTGTTCACAACCTATTATTACTAAAAATGAAAATATGGGAAATAAATATTTATTCATGATCTTGTTTTGGTAAAAATGCATAGCTATATTTACAAAAAGACCATGTAGATATCCACCAAAATGTTAGTGGTGCTTTTTGTGATAAACTCTTCTGTGTGATCACTATATTTCAGTAAGACGTTTAAAATCTAGTCATGTATCTCATATATTAGTAAAGAGATTATAGGCATTTTTTGTTTTCTTTATTCCTGTGCATGTTACTATATAAAAACACTACTTTCATGATGACCTATATCCAGGCTAAAAGTGCAAAGAGCTAGCATTATAAAGATGTTGTTTTTGCTGTGGGTTCCTCTAGATCTGTACATAGTCTTCAATATCAAGATGTTGGATGTGATTCTTTGTTCTATCATTCTTTGTTTTTTGATACAGGGTCTACCTATATAACTATGGCTGTCCTGGAACTCACTCCATAGATCAGGCTGGCCTCAAACTCAGAAATCCACCTGCCTCTGCCCCCAGAGTCTTGGTATTAAAGGTATATGTCACCACTGCCTGGCTTAGGATGGAACTTTCTAAATGCTAGTGTGTGGTCTTGATTTGTAGTTGTTTGTTGGGTCTTCTTAGACGTATATAGGAAACAGAAGCTCCTCTCACCATGTGTGTACTTCATGAGTCAATTCCTGATCCTTGATTTTCAGCTCAAATGAAGCAGAGCTTGAGAATTTAGTCAATTCTTTTAGCATTTGCCCAAGCCTAGTTCTTTAGCTTATGGAAATTTAGCCTACCATAATTCTCTGCCAGCTGTCTCCAGCACCTAAGCTCTAGAGTATCCAAGGGAGATGATGAATAAGAGAGGTTTGTGGTAGAAGGATTCTGACATGTAACAAGTCTTTCTGAGTATATTAATGTCACATGGCCTTTTGAGTTCACTGAGGGAAGAGCTCAATACTGGTGACTACAGGGTATCTGGGACTGCGGATCTGTAGACTTACAGACCTTCAGGGATTTTAACTGGAGAACAGTACAGCCACATTTGTTTTCCTGATGGTCATTTGGGGCTGAAGACAAAGATGAAGTCATGAAGACCTATTAGGAGGTTGTAGTAAGTTCAGGTCCTGGTATAAGTGGTGGGAGTGCATATCAGAGGCAGGGAGATAGAGGGAAGTAATTTGGGGCATAGGATTGATGAGACCTGGCTATGGCCTGTAGGCTCCGAACATAGGTTATGGATATAGGAAGACTTCATGGTGAATTATGTGAAAAGAAACATGTTAACTTGGGTAAATGTAAATTATAGTGTGAGTTTCATTCAATCTTTTAAAAATATGGAGTGACTGCCACTTAGCAGGCATTGGGTAAATATTGGTTGACTCTCTGAATGAATTTTAGCCTAATAAAGGAATGTAGCTGAGCTGTTCATATAAATAAGTTGCACAGCATAATTGTAACTTAGCTATAAAACCAAAAGGGCTATTTTTAAAAAACCAATCTCCTTTTCATCACAGTGGGTTTTGTATATTGCCTTAGCCGGTCCATGTAGGAGGGTCCCTTGAAGTTGAGGTAGTGATAGCCGTGGGTGGATGACAGGGAACAGTAAAACGAGCTTGTTGAAGTGACCACATTCTTGGCTCACATTTAGTCTCATCCCTTTGTAGTTCTATTCTGCCAGCAGGTCTCTGTGAAAATGTAATTAGTTCTCAGAAACTGACTCTCTCTCTCTCTCCCTCTCTCTCTCTCTCTCTCTCTCTCTCTCTCTCTCTCTCTCTCTCTCTCTCTCTCTCTCTCCCCCTCTCCCTCTCTCTCTCTCTCTCTCTCTCTCTCTCTCTCTCTCTCTCTGTGTGTGTGTGTGTGTCTTGGGGGAGGGTATGGAGTAGAGAAATTTGCGGGATACCATTTCAACCAAGTAAACCAACACTTCTGCCCACCAACCTGGAATTTAAAGAAGGTTCTTTCCTTCTTTCTATAGAGTTTCATGGGAATTAGAGTTTGCAAGAGTTTGGGTCAACATGTCATATCTCCAAGTGGAAATTTGTGGCCATTGTCAGTGGGTATTTAAGTTGAAGCCAAAATGATGTATCTTGCTTTTTTACATTTGTCAGACTAACCAGGTAACTCTCAAATGGACAGGAATGATGACCCTTTCTATGTACACACAGTGTCTGTGTGTCAGCTTGAAGGAATATGTCCACTTTTAAACATTTGATGGAGGATTTATTTACAGCAGCTGAAGAAGAGTAATGAGTTCAGTGTTTGGAGGACTACTGACTTTTTACAAGGAGCTACAAATACAAATGGTGCTCAATTAAAACATTAATCCAGCTGTAAGCTCTATTATTGAATATAAAAAGAAACAAATTGACAAGGTGGCTTGTTTTTGAACAAAGCAACTGGCCCATGATGATATTATTTTGATGTATCTGGAATTATCATAATAGCAAAGTCCAACAATAAATAGAAAAGTGAATGGCAGTGAGAATCCAACAGAGACCGTTTCTCTAAGAATAGGAGTCAGAACATGCACCATTGTATTCATGGTATCATTAAAATATGAATAAACAGCAGCAACTTTTTATTATACAGTAAAAGAGCCTCCTACGGGACACTGAAAATTGAGTGGTGTGTGTTTAATAAATTAAAACCAACACGAAATGGCTATTTACCAGGATGCAGGAAGGACTCAGAAAATAATGGAGGTTTAGCCAGGGATGTAAATGGAACTCATTTATTATTAGGTGGAATTTTAAAGCTTTAAAATTTTTAATTATATGGCAAAAGTTGGGAGGGGAGGAGAGGGAACAGCTAGAGAGGAGATTGTAGAGTTTAGCTGGCATTAAATTATGAAGAGCTGCATTATAGTATGTTAAGATATTTGGGCTTTATCTTGAGGAAATTTACTATGGGATTCTAAACAAGAGAGAAAATGATTACTTTGTTTTAGTATGCAACATAACAGCTGAAATCAATAGCCTTTTAGTATTTTTCATGAAAATGTGGAGTTTGGTCTAGTCCTGTTCATCTGGTACTGGCTGGTCTAGGAGGGCTTTATATATTCTAAATATCAGGTGTTTTAGCTGACATCTCTCTCCACATGGTCCTTGGCCTCCACTATGATATATCAGGCTTGTTCTCATGATGACTGAAGGATCACAAGCAATAGCAGAGTATAAACCTCTCGTAGAACCTCTGCCTGTGTGTGCCCTGATTATTAATTTTCCACTAGTCAAAGCAAGTCACAATTAGCTAAGCTCACATTCAAAGAGTAGAGAAATGAACTCTACCACACAGTGAAAGTAAATAAAAATATTGTGATCATTGGGTTTTTTTTCTTTTTTCTTTTTCTTATCCTGACAATTAGTTTACCATTGTGGAGAATGGACTAGAATACAGCAGATCCTTGGGAAGAAGAGGCAGTTGTAGTAAGAATGCATCACATCAATAGAGATAGGAAAGTATTGAAGGCTCAATAACTATTATTTCACTGATAGAATTAAAAGACCCCATTGGTTGTGGATGGGAGGGATTAGGTGCAGAGTATACTTGGAATCAAGTTTGATATTCATGCTTTGGGCTTTAGGTTCTGAATATTAGAATTTCAGTAGTGATGTAGAGATTCTTTATTGATACATTATCCATTTGTAGCTGAGTTAAGAGTAGACTAGTTAATCTTTGCTTGATTCACATTAGAGATCCAGACCATACTAGAGAAGATGCAGCCCACTCTCACTTATTCAAACACAATGATTTCACTAGTAATTAGTAAAAGTTCTCTGAATATTGGCTGGATATTTTCTGTGGATGGAGGGGATAATTATAAGTGTTATATATAGATAATTGGCTCAGTTGGTCAACTTTTAATTGAATTCCCTTTAAACTTAAGTTATAGACTAAGTAATTGAGACAATTTGAAGAGACATAAATGGTTTTAAGTTTGTGTTTTCTTAGAAAAAGCTGATATGCTTGGGTTGAATTCTGAAAACAAGAGAGTTATGGAAAAAAGCTTCATGTAAGTTTCTTTCAATATAAAAATGGTTTATTATGACCTTTGCTGCATCTACCTAAGTCCCATGTAAAAACTTACTTAACAGTCTTAAAATGTGTTTTCCTTATAGTACTTGTTTGTTTTAGTGAAAACAAAGCTGCTCACTCTTTTAATATAGATTATACAAAATGATGTGGAGGACTATAGTATCTTTGTGGATAATTCAGCTTTTCACAACTCAGGTTTTCAAACGTAGCTAAAATTTTATAACTAAGGCACACATATATGTATGTGTGCATGTTTGTATATATAATATGTAAATATAAATAAATACATTTCTCATTTGGCTTTTTTAGACAGTTATGTAAGGCCTGCATTGGGTTCAAGCTTCCAGTTTGGGACTAGAAATGGCTTAGTCATTCAGAGCACTTGTTCTTTCAGAAGTCTTGGGTTTGATTCCCAGAAGCTACGTGATGGCTCATGGTGCAACTTCAGTATCAGGGAAGCTGATACCCCCTTCTGACTTCCTTAGGGACAAAGCAGGCACGTGGTTCACAGATATACATGCAGGCAAACACACACACACACACACACACACACACACACACACACACCTTTCAATGTGACTTTGGTTTTCTTTCTTTAATTTTGCATTGCATTTTATAGATACTTTCCATAGAGAAAAGAAGTGAAAGAGAGAAAGTGAAATTGCCTTGATACTTATATTTAATGATCAGGGTGCCTTTGTTTTACTTCCTAAAGAGAAACATAATTTGAATGTTCCTATAACTGCTGATGGTGATGATAGAAAATCAAATAATAATAACACTTTTCATGCATTTCTCAATTCTCTTTTCACTATGCTGTCACTATTTTAATCAGCATTTTGTAGAAAATGTAATCAAGTTGGAGATATGATCCAGTAGTAAAGAATGGGTACTACTCTTACAGAGGAGCAAAGTTCAGTTCTCAGAACCCACACCGAGTGGCTCAAAACTGCTGGAAAGTCCAGTTCTAGGTTATTAACAGTGATATGTTTCTATGTAATGAGGGGTAGATTTTGTGATAGCTAATCTTGGTTGTCAGCTTGATATAGCTAGGAAGAGAGAAACCTCAACTGCAGAATAGCCTTGATCAAGCTGGCCTGTGACCATGTTTGTGAGGCATTTCCCTTTTCTTTTTTGTTTTATTCTTATCTCATGTATTATATCCTGACTGCAGTTTCCCATTCCTACTTTTCCCCCAGTCCCTCCTTTAATCCCCTCTCCCACAGATCTACTCTTCCTATGAGGCATTTTTTCAAAAAAGTTGATTTATGTAGGAAGACTGTGGGTAACACCATCTGTGGGCAGGTAGGCTTGGGCCACATAAGAATTGGTACTGGGAGTAAGTCAGTAACCAGTGTTCCTTCATCATCTCTGTTTAGTTTTTGCCTCTAGGTTCCTGATTTGCATTCTTACCTTGGCTTCCCCAATGGTAGACTATAACCTCTAAGCTAAATAAAACCTTTCCTTCCCAAGCTGATATTAGTTAAAGTGCTTATCATACCAACAGAAGCCAAATTAGGACAGACACCATCTTGTGGCCATCACAGGCACCTGCACTTATGTGCTCATTCTCTTCTGCCCATCATATGTGTGGTTTTAAAAAATCCTCTGGAAAGAAAATGTAATAAAGGAACAGTGTTTGAAACACTTGACCAAAGCTGCATAAACAGTAACATTAAGAATGGAGGCCATGGAAGGCTAGATTATTGTTTGTTTTTTAACCTTCACTGGGTGGTGGTGACATATACCTTTAATCCCAGCATTTGGGAGGCAGAGGCAGAGGAATTTTTGAGTTGAAGGCCAGCCTGATCTACAGAGTGAGTTCCAGGGCAGCCAGACCTATTCAGAGAAACCCTGTCTTGAAACAACAACCACCACAAGATAACAACAACAACAACAACAACAACAACAACAACAAAACGTTCCTAGTCATAACTCCTGGGAAAAATATTTGCTCACCCCTTTGGTGCTACTCTTGGTTATGTGATTCAATTGAATCTCGTGGTGGGTTGTTTAAACTTCATTTTTCATTACTGTTCAGCTTGATCATGTACTTGAGTTAAAAAGTGTGATATTAGCAGAAATGATTTAAGCCCAGATGTGAAATCTGCTCATGTGATTCACCATGAACTCATACATTTCTACCATCGTCATAAGGTCATGTTATAGTTATCCCGCTGACTCAAAGAAGATTCAGGCCTAATCAGTAGCTTGATGACAAGCTGACTCACAGATGACTATGAAAAAGGGTTGCTCTTTTAAATTACTAAATTTGATATACTTTGTTATATCTAACTGATATTTGAAGCAGTAAAATCCAAGAACTTACTAGAGTTAATGGGTTTTATTAGTTATTATCAGTGCATCACATTTAGACTTATTTCTGAGCTGACATATCTAAAGCAATGAAATCAAGAATTGTTAGTTCAAGGAATGTACATGGGTGCAACAGTAGCAGAAATGTTGTATGGCAACCAACCACTTTCTGATTGGATTTAAGGTATTTGGTATAGGAGAAAATAAATGATTCATACTGCAAATCTGACCAAGAGCAAATGGTTGAGTAGTTCACATGTCCCAGGAGTAAATCTACTACAGTTATGCTGCTAAATAGACATAGTGTCAAACATACATCTAAATTCACACCTCTAAACACATAGGTTAATGAAGTTCTCAGACATTATCAGAGAAATTCTTTTGTGCAGTGCACAGGGGTTGTTAATACAGAAACTCACAACTGTTCAAAGTGCAAAGAATAATTGTTAGTGGAGTGTTCAGCTACAAGTAGGACATCTTTATCACACCTCCTCCCCAAGGCTCAGGGACCATCACAGAAGAGGGACCAAAAAGTTGCTAGAGCAAGGTCATGGAGAATTGCCATTTATCAGGGTGTATACGATAGGGCAGCTGCCTTCATAAACACACATGGGCTGTGGTTACCTGCACAAGGGCTACATAAGATCAGCCTTGTCAACATTTTAGCATAGAGTGGGAAGGGGTTTATGAACCCCTGCCCCAATTTGAGCTATTGACAGTTGGTGGTTTCTAAGGGAGAGTCAGTGTTCTTTAAGAGTAGCTCAGCTCCATTCCAGTACATGGGCCCATACCAGGAAAATATGGGCAATGAAATTGCACTCAGTGGATTATCTTTTATAAAGAGGATATGAGCTTAGTGGGGACATAGGGAGGTGTGGGTAGATCTGGAAGGAGTTGGAGAAGGAACAGATATGATCAAAATATGCTACACGGAATTCTCAAAGAATTAATATAAAAGTGCTAACCATCTGAAATTATCAGCTCTGTTAAAATCCTAGGACTATTCTCCTTAGAAGTTGTGCATTTTTGTACTATTTCTCTCACATATTTAAAAAATCAGAAATATAGGTAGTTTTGTTCAATGTTAAGTTCACATAGCTTACTTATTCATTTCTTACCCCTCAACTTCCAGATGTAATCCATTTAAGAGTTTGGGAACATGTCTGCCACTCTGAAGCAATATCTGAGATGGAGAAGTGAACATATTTTGAATGACACAAATGGTTCCCATCCACGGAAAGCAATGACAGGTAAGGAAATGGAAAACTGGATATTTGCAATAAAAATAACTAACAACACGAAGAGGTTTGTTCCGCACCAATGGGCCAGAGATGTAAAATTTAGATAGAGATGTGGACAACAGCTACCTGAGTAATGACAGACTTTGTTTTCCCCCTTTTAAGGTGTGTTGATCTTCTGCATTTACAATAAGGCTGAGACATGTGGAAAGCAGGTCAAGGTCTTGGTTTGAACTTGCCTGTGTTTCATTCTTGAAGCTCCAGGGCATAAAATGCATGGGAGATTACATAGCTTAGACACCCCGAGTGATTGTCTAGCTTCCTCCTGTGTACCCTACATTTATATCACAATGTGTTTTCTAAAATACATTCTATGGTTTTATGATTTTGTGAGTATATAGGTTTTGCAAATGCATGGTCACTCAAAAATTTATTTTATTGAGAGAATTCTCACGGTCTCGTCTATGCAGGAATCTGCATTGTAAAAAGTCTTCCTGAGCGTGGTGGAACATGCAGCATTTCTTAGAATATCTGTCTACATATACTATTCAAGGAGTGACTCCCAGTGCCAAAGTGATACAGAACATATGTTGAGCTATTTTTTTCTAACATGTTTCTCTAATGAAATCTTGTTGCTTCGGGGGGCCCTATTTTTATAACATTCAGCGAGATAAGTAGGAAATATGCTTTATTGACCAGATTCCTCTTGACAGAGAAGGGGAAACTGCCTGCATAAATCTCCATGCTAGTGAGCAAGATATAAGTTCTGCCATCTAAGTTGTTGAAATAAAATTCTACCTTTATTACTTGTGAATGGCATGAGTTTGGGTGTCTGTGCTATGCAACCCAATCTTACAAGTTTGTTGTGAGAATTTAATGATATAATAATTAGAAGACACAGTAGAATTCCTGACACCTGATAGATTCTCAATACTTATTATCTTAAACTATAATTATTATATATTTTAATAAGGAGCTTGTATTCAGGATATATAAATAAAAATTGAAGCTGAATTATAAAAGAGAACCTAGCCTATTTCTTTTAAAAAGGACAAAAGTTCTGAATAACAAAAAGAGATGTATAAATGGCTTAAAAACACATGAAAAATGTTCAACATTGTTAGTCACCACAGAAATCAAGGATCACAATGAGGTACTATTTTATTCCTACTAGGAACGTTACTAGAAAAAGGGGGAATGCTGAAGAGATAGATTAGTGGTTAAAAGCACTGGTTGTTCTTCCAGAGGTGGCAGGTTTGATTCCTAGCACCCACACAGCAGCTTAACAGTTCTGCTTCTGCAGGCACCAGGTGCAAGATACACATGTGGTGCACATACAGTCATGCAGGGAAGGCACCCTGATATATAAGATTAAAAAGTAACACACACACATGCACACACACACACACAACTTGTAATAAGTATTAAAAAGGATATAGAGACTTTAGAAGGTTTATATACTGATATAAGAATGTTAAGATGGTAGAGCTGATTTGAAAGCAGTTCAGAAATTCCTAAAATGGTTAATATTGGAGTTAATATATGAGACAGCAATTCTACTTCTAAGTGTATACCCAAGAGAGAAATGCACATAAAATTTGTACATGATTTATTCACAATAGACCCCAAATGAAAATAATATAAATGTGTAGCAACTCATGAATGAGTAAAGAAAGAATGGTATAGCCACACAATGAAATTTTCAGCAATTAAAAGACATGAGATGGATGAATTTGGAAAATAGCGCCGGGTAGTGGTGGTGCACGCCTGTAATCCCAGCACTCTGGGAGGCAGAGGCAGGTAGATTTCTGAGTTCGAGGCCAGCCTGGCCTTCAGAGTGAGTTCCAGGACAACCAGGGCTACACAGAGAAACCCTGTCTCAAAAAACCAAAAAAAAAGAAAGAAAGAAAGGAAGGGAGGAAGGAAGGAAGGAAGGAAGGAAGGAAGGAAGGAAGGAAGGAAGAAAGAAAGAAAGAATTTGGAAAATAGTATCACAACTGAAAGAAACTAGTCATAGAAGTCCCCATTGATGTATAGTTACATGTGTATTGAATCTCCAGAATATACAAATGATTATGTAAAACTGGCAGACAAGAGACCCTCTGAGAAGGATTGGGGAATGCCTTCTAAAATGTACAGGAGAGGTAAAAGTGTCCTTAAGTTGTGGCAACATTTGTTCCTGTAAATATACTAAAAATCTTTGAGTTCTATACTGTTTTTGTGGTGTGTTAGGATCAAACCCAGTGCCTCATGAATACTATACAGGACTATACAGCTTGAATAGGTAAATTGTGAGATATGTGAATTATATTTCTGTAAGCCTGTTAAAATTGTATTCAGTGTTATTAAGCAGGATTGCTATTACTACGTTTTGGGAATTCTTTCCAATTTATGGAATGCTTGGTAACAGTTGGATGCTTCTCAAAGCTGCTAATTATGTTGTGGATTAAGACATTTCCAGGGGAGCTTCACAAATGAGTTAGAACAGGAAAATTGCTTCCTCCCTCTATAACTATGGTAGAGCTTTGTATTGAAGCTTGTTTCATTACAGTCTTGGCTTCTGATTGCTAAATGGGCTGCAGTAAGATGTAGACAATGCCAAAGTCAAAGTCCACTGAGATGAGCCTGACTGGGTGTCTTTTCTTCCTACTGGATGGAGAATTCCTTCTTATTTGTGGATTGGCTTTGGGGGAATTTATCTTATAGAGTCGGACTTTATTTGTGAAATAATGGTTTCGTTCAGTTTGTTTGATAAGGTCCTCTGTTTATCATTGGAAGTGAGTGCATTATTTTTGTTCCAGAAAGCAGAATGTAAAATCACTTCCTTTCAACCAGTTTGGGGCATCCCTGGTGATGTGTAGTCTTCGAGTTCACATTCAGGCTTATATTGGGAATCAAACTCTCTCCTGCCTCTTTCTCTGACTTTCCCCCTTTTGCCTTATGTTATTTTGTATAGTTTGTATAGTTCTGCATAGTTTGAGGGATTATTGCATATGAAATGAAATTTCACCTCTCAATCTATCATTCTAGGAACAAAGACATTCTACTACACAACCACAATATATAACCATTCCTCACAGGAAAGGACATTTGTCAAAATCTGTTATTTAATATGTATAGACTACCTGAAAATATACTCAGTTTTCTTCCATTTTTGTTTTGCTAACCTTTCTGGAAATTCCATGTCTTATTTAGGTGGGCTTACACCCTGAGGCTAATCTAATCCAGACATTCTAGCTCCTGTGACATTAACAACCAAGCTTAGCCATCACACACACCTTTGTGTTTATCATGAAGTATTATTCTTCCATTTTGACTTGCCATCACTCTACTGGGCTCAGTTCACAGCTTTGCTTAGTTGAGTTGTTAGTACAAGTTTCTCTGCAGTTCTACTCATACCATTCCACAGTGTGATGTTGATAGCAAATGCTCAATAAATGTTTGAGGAGTTAGGTTAGGCTGCATATGACAGCGTGAGGTCTGTGTAGTGACACCAGGAAAGGAGGAGGGTCATTAGAGGTTGAGAGGTGGAAGAGATTCCTAGGGCCATAGGCAGTAAGACATACTTTATTCAGTCTAGACGAGAGCTGCCAGCAGGTACCAGGCACATACCAATACATATAGACCACACATAAGCATGCACAGGCACACATGTAGGGCAGGCTTACAGGAAGGCTGGATGGTGAAAATAAAGGTTCAGGCCTCTGACCTGAAGGGTGTATTCATATATAATCACACAAAAGTGGCACTTGCCCGAAACCAGTTATACAACACATTCTATCACTGCTTACTGGGTCTCTGAACATCCAGCTTCAGCCATGTTTTAGGCTACCTATAGTGGATATCTGTATCAGTGCCACACTGTCTAAACATAAACTGGTTCTTATGGCCTGTCCCCAACAGCCAATCATGGGCCATGTTGCAGACATAAATATTGATTCTTCTGGTTATCTACTTTTAAAGCTCAGTGTGAGTTTCTAAAGAATGCCCTTTTTTCCTTTACATTTTTGGGCACTGCTATTTGTCTTATATATTCTGTTTTTTACTATACTTGTGTTAGCACAGGGCTATTTTGTTGTCACTAAAAAGAAAAGGCAAGTCTGTAAGAACTAGCTCTGTTCCTTACATTTGTTAGAGCTCTGAAATTTTGATTTTTGCTAATGCTGTAGACTTTTTCTCCTGAGTTAGATTCCAAATTTTGCTGCTGTGTAATGATGTTAATTGTTATTGGCTCTTTGTATATATGCTTCTTGTATAATGTAAGTCTTCTAAAATGCAAATCTATGCAGAACACTTTATCAAGCTTGTTTGTATTCACCAAACCAAAAATATTTATTTTTTTATTTTTTATTTTTTTATTCGATATATTTTTTATTTACATTTCAAATGATTTCCCCTTTTCTGGACCCCTACTCCCCGAAAGTCCCATCAGCCCCCATCCCTCCCCCTGTTTTCCCACCCAACCCTTCCCATTTCCCTGTTCTGGTTTTGCTGAATACTGCTTCACTGAGTCTTTCCAGAACCAGGGGCCACTCCTCCGTTCTTCTTGTACCTCATTTGATGTGTGGATTATGTTTTGGGTATTCCAGTTTTCTAGGTTAATAACCACTTATTAGTGAGTGCATACCATGATTCACCTTTTGAGTCTGGGTTACCTCACTTAGTATGATGTTCTCCAGCTCCATCCATTTGCCTAAGAATTTCATGAATTCATTGTTTCTAATGGCTGAATAGTACTCCATTGTGTATATATATACCACATTTTTTGTATCCATTCCTCTGTTGAGGGATACCTGGGTTCTTTCCAGCTTCTGGCAATTATAAATAGGGCTGCTATGAACATAGTGGAACATGTATCCTTATTACATGGTGGGGAGTCTTCTGGGTATATGCCCAGGAGTGGTATAGCAGAATCTTCTAGAAGTGAGGTGCCCAGTTTTCGGAGGAACCGCCAGATTGATTTGCAGAGTGGTTGTACCAATTTGCAACCCCACCAACAGTGGAGGAGTGTTCCTCTTTCTCCACATCCTCGCCAACATCTGCTGTCTCTTGAATTTTTAATCTTAGCCATTCTGACTGGTGTAAGGTGAAATCTCAGGGTTGTTTTGATTTGCATTTCCCTAATGACTAATGAAGCCAAACCAAAATTATTAATGATGTATTTCTGCATGAATTTTATAATCAGTTTACCAAGTTTCAGAAAAGATCCTGATGTTATTTTAAAAAATATAATTAGTGTGTGTGTGTGTGTGTGTGTGTGTGTGTGTGTGTGTGCGTGTGTGTATGCCTGCTAGCATCTTTACCCTTGAATCATCTCACTGGCCTCTGGTGATATTTTTAATGGAATGATATTAAATTCATAAATTAAAAGAGAGGAAACTAATGTATTTAACATTTTTTAATGGAAAACATGGATCATCACTCCATTAATTTTTCACATTTTTGTTTTTCTTTTTTTTTTTCGAGACACGGTTTCTCTGTGTAGCCCAGCTGTCCTGGAACTCACTCTGTAGACCAGGCTGGCCTCGAACTCATAAATCCGCCTGCCTCTGCCTCCGGAGTGCTGGGATTAAAGGCATGCACCATCACTGCCCAGCCCACATTTTTCTTTTAACAGCTATTTTTTTTTATTCAATATATTCTTTCTTTACATTTCAAGTGAATTTCCCTTTCCTGGATCCCCACTCCCTGAAAGTCCCATAAGCCCTCTTCCCTCCCCCTGTTCCCCAATCCACCCCTTCCCACATCCCTGTCCTGGTATTCCCCTACACTGCTGCACTGAGCTTTTTCAGGACCGGGGGCCACTCCTTCCTTCTTCTTGGGCATCATTTGATATGTGCATTGTGTCTTGGGTAGTCCAAGCTTCTAGGCTAATATCCGTTTATCAGTGAGTGCATACCATGAGTGTTCTTTTGAGACTGAGCTACCTCACCTAGGATGATATTCTCCAGCTCCATCCATTTGTCTAAGAATTTCATGAATTTATTGTCTCTAATGGCTGAATAGTACTCCATTGTGTAAATATACCACATTTTCTGTATCCATTCCTCCACTGAGGGATACCTGGGTTCTTTCCACCTTCTGGCTACTACAAATAGGGCTGCTATGAACATAGTGCAGCATGTGTCCTTATTGCATGCTGGGGAATCCTCTAGGTATATGCCCAGGAGTGGTATAGCGGGGTCCTCTGGAAGTATCATGCCCAGTTTTCTGAGGAACTGCCAGACTGATTTCCAGAGTGGTTGTACCATTTAACAGCCCCACCAGCAGTGGAGGAGTGTTCCTCTTTCTCCACATCCTCACCAGCACCTGTTTTCTCCTGACTTTTTGTTCTTAGCCATTCTGACTGGTGTGAGGTGAAATCTTGTATGTAAGATTATTGCTTTTTAATGTTATTTTATAGCGTTCTACATCATTAAACTGTCCCATTTCTTTGTAGTAGTTTTCCCATTGACCATTTGGATTTTACAAATATAGTATATCTCCAAGTGAAGACAGTGTTGCTTTTTTCTTTCAAAAAATTTTTATGTCTTTAATTGATTTTTCTTATATTGCATTAATTTGTGGCTATAACATGATTTCTTTTTTTTATTTTTATTTTATTTTTTATTTTTTTAATTTAATTTAATTTATTTTTTATTTTTTATTTTTTATTATTTTATTCAATATATTTTTTATTTACATTTCAAATGATTTCCCCTTTTCTGCCCCCCCCTCCCTAAAAGTCACATAATCCCCCTTCCCTGCCCCTGTTCTTCCATCCACCCCTTCCCACTTCCCTGTTCTGGTTTTGCCCTATACTGCTACACTGAGTCTTTCCAGAACCAGGGGCCACTCCTCCTTTCTTCTTGTACCTCATTTGATGTATGGATTATGTTTTGGGTATTCCAGTTTTCTAGGTTAATATCCACTTATTAGTGAGTGCATACCATGATTGATCTTTTGAGACTGGGTTAGCTCACTTAGTATGATTTTCTCCAGCTCCATCCATTTGTCTAAGAATTTCATGAGTTCATTGTTTCTAATGGCTGAATAGTACTCCATTGTGTATGTATATCACATTTTTTGCATCCACTCTTCTGTTGAGGGATATCTGGGTTCTTTCCAGCATCTGGCAATTATAAATAGGGCTGCTATGAACATAGTGGAGCACGTATCCTTATTACATGCTGGGGAATCCTCTGGGTATATGCCCAGGAGTGGTATAGCAGGATTCTCTGGAAGTGACATGCCCCGTTTCAGGAGACAGCAGGTGTTGGAGAGGATGTGGAGAAAGAGGAACACTCCTCCACTGCTGCTGGGGTTGCAAATTGGTGCAACCACTCTGGAAATCAGTCTGGCGGTACAACATGATTTCTATAGTAATAGACAGAGTGGGCATCCATGCCTTGTACCTGACTTCAGCAGGAAAGCCTCTAATAGGTATGTTTCCAGTATACTCTACATTGGCTTTTGTATGGATACTTACAAAGCTGAGAAAGTATTTGAGTTCCATTTTATCCTTTTTGATGTCTTTTACTTTCACAGCTAACTTTTGTTGAATAATTTTAACATCCAGAAAAATAAATGTATGACCATCTTTTTTTTTTTGCATTTTAAAAAACTCTAAATTAGTCCACTTTTGTGTTCCTGGTAAAATGCCTGATTGGGCTACACTATTTTAAAAGTATGCACTATTTGATTCTTTATGTTAATAGTTAATTTATATTTTTTTGAGACAGAATCATACCTTATGACCTAGGCTGATCATAAACTCATGATCCTCTTCCATGGCATATGCTACATGCCTGGCTATTTGCTCTTATTCTTTTAAATATTATGTTTAGCTACTTGGTTGTTTAACTTGTTTTCCTTTCCTTTCCTTTTCCTTTTTTTTCTCTTTTATGTTTTGTTGTTCAAGATAGGGTTTCTCTGTTGTTTTCTCTTTTTCACTCAGATGTTTAATGTTATAAAATTTTTATTTCACTTTATTATTATTTTTGATACAGAGTATTATTGTATATCTTTGGCTGTCTCGGATTCACTGATGTAGAACCTAACAGAGATTCACCTGCATTTGCCTTAGAAGTTGTGGGATTAAGGGCATATGCCAACACTGCTTGGATAATATGCCTTTTACATTTCCATTTGGTAAGATCTTTGATTTTTTTGATTAATTTTTGTTTTTATTACAGCATTGCTTGAGAATGTTGCATGCATTAGTTATATTATTTTGAAGTTAAAAATTATTATGACTTAGGTATACTAAATATTTATGAATGCCCAGATATGTTTTATTTTTTGAGACAGGACCTCACTATGTAATTCTGCCTGTCCTGCAACTTATTCTGTAGACCAGGCTGGCCCCGAATTCACAGGTCCTGTCTCTTACCTCCCAAGTGTTGGGATTAAAGGCATATGCCACCACACCTAACCAAAATATGGTTTAGAAAGAACATTTACTCCCTGTTACCAGGGTTTAGCATTAAATATAAACATATGTAACATACATAAACTATGATATATATATATATATATAATTAATATTACCACACTGATTTTGTTGTTTATATTTTTCTCTATCTTTATTAACTTGCTCATTATTATTTCCTAAAATGCAGTCCTAGATATAAATGAGAATATGACATATGACTATTCTATGAGAGAAGTTTGTACGTGATGTGTCTTTCATTTAGGATGTACAGATATTGCTTATTGCTCGGTGTAAGCCTGTATACACTATAGGGCCAGAGGCTTGTTAGAACATTTAAAATGCAGTTATAGAAATGAGTAAGAATGTGGTGTATTCTTCCATTCCATGTGAGATGCTCACACACATCTTTCACCTCTAGTCGGATTAGCTTTTCCTTTTTAAAAAGTACACATTTTCGGTGGCTCAGAATGAACCTATCTGCACTGTGGATTAAGAAACTTTGAACTTGTCCTTTTGATTGATTTTTGTATTGACAAAAGTATAATTATCTGATGGAAATATTAAAGAAGATAGAATTTATCAAAAAGTTAGGCTTAAATTAAAAAAAAACATATACATGTATAAATGTTAAAAGTAAGCATAGAACACTAGAGGAAAGATTAAACTTATAAGTTGGGATTAGCGTATATACATGAAATCACTGTTCAATAAGCACTTAGTGATTGTACTATAGGCAAAAGGCTGTGAATATGAATGTACAAAGCGCCAACTCTTCATCATGAGCCAGAATATAATCCTTATAGATCATTGCTTCTTTATCTTTTCAGTTTTGCACTTGATGACTTTTAACCCAAGCTGTGTTCAGCTCAGGTTTTGGGATCAAAGATAACCCAAAGTAAGGACATTTAAAAAATGAACTGAAGCTTATTAGCTATGGTCAAACCTCATTCTTTTGAGTGGAGCCTCTTGAATCTCTGCTTAAAGGGTCCAAGTTACCATATTGTGGAACTCTAGACTATGTATGGCAGCCCTTAGAATTCTGGATTACACAACCTTTGTCGTCTAATATGACAGCTGTCTACCATTTTTTTCTTTAGAGATGTTTACACTATAGTGCTTGTATTTCAAGAGAATAAAACTTAAAAAGGACCAAGACTTTTTGATTTGCTATTATTTCAAAGAATTCATCATTCTTGGAGGGATTCATTGTGACCTACAGGGCACAGACTACTTCTGAATTGCTTAGAAACTGCTCAATGCTTGATGAGATTGACCTAGAATAAGAACTTAATCATTTCACATCTGTTTATGTTGTTTCAAACTCAAATCTGAAGTTCAGTTTTTACCTTTTAGCACAAAATTCAACAGTGGCAATAGTGCTGGAAAAGAACCACATTTCAGATTATGTACCAAAAGATTGTAGAAATTTCTACTTTGGTTTATTTGCATCTCCAGCTTAGGCTTAGTCCACATTAATGAATATCGCAAACTCAGTCATGTTCGGAAAGTTAATTTTTTTTTTTAAAAAAAATAGACATATTATTCTATATGAGTTTTTCATAGTGGTAGGATAGTGAGACTTAATTTGAGCTATCATGATTCTGTTAGTGTTTTGGCCCAGAGACCAACTGTGTGTTTGGCTAGGCCCTGTGTGTTATTTCCAACTGTAATAAAAATGCCACATAAAAGTCATCTAGTCCATGGAAACTTCCTGCAAGTGAGCAAAGCTTAATGTTGATGCACAACTCAGGTTGTATAGCGTTGTTAGGCATTGCTACGTATTTCCCCAGTAACCCAGGCCTTTTAATGTGTATTTACAGGCAAGTATGTTTTCTGTGTAAACCCACCTTGTTTGTCCTGTCTTCCTGTTTAGGTGTTAATCTTTGGAACTTAGCAACTTCATCTTTATGTTTGGCTATATGGGAAAAATATTAAATTTGTATTAGGCACACAAGAAATAGTAGAGACATTTTGAATGTTTAAAGCAGCATCTTCATTTGCCTTCCAGTCATAAAATAAGAATGCTGAGCTAGTGAATTTGCTTGGACTTGATGTATATCTGATGGCCAGAGCAGTAGCAAATCTGCTGACTGGCCTGGACTGGGATGGGGGTGGAGGGTGAAACGGGGGTGGTGGTGGTGGGGGCGAACCACATTGAAATGTTTGTAATGCTGTTTCAGGGAAATGATATTTTTAAAGAAGTGAAGCACATTATTTAGAGGCTGTGGATATAATCCAGGCCTTTGAAGTAGGAAGAAGATCTTAATTAGTAAAAAAGAGAAGATTGAATGTGTCCTGGAGAACCAACTTGAAGAGGTATGCTTATCATAGATGCAGATGATATATATTGCATCCTGGCTGTAGTGCTGCTTTGACAGTACAGAAGCCTTTAAAGTTGTGGAGCACATCTGTCCACAAGTTTGCTCAGCATCTAATGAGCAGGCATTAATCACGTCCAACTTGGAGGCAGTTCATAAAGGGACAATGAAGATGATTTAAAGCTTGGAAAATAAAGCTTGTAAGGAGAGGTTCAAACAAATCACATTATTAGCTTGGCATCAAGGGTTTGAGGAGTGAGGATTTGCAGTCAGCCCATGCAAGGTTGTTTTTGTTGAGATGGCATGCTTAATGAGAAATGTTTTGCAGGAATCCTAAAATTTTGTTTTCTTGGTCTTATTATAACAATATATTCTAAATTCCATATTCAGGAAACATGGACAAGGAAGGAGAACATCTCTTTGTAATTTAGCTTTTTATTGAGTCTTTATGACTTTCACTTCTTTCCATTGTCCCCCTTCCCCCGCACAACCCCCCCCAGTACCCTGTTCCCATTCTACCCTTGCAGCCTCCTCTACCCAAAAAGAAAAGGAAAACAATCTCATTATGAAAGCTGTAGTGTGTCATGAAGTGTCCCACAATATACCCTTTTGTCCACACATCTTTACTTGCAAATGTTTATTGTAGTGGGCCACTGCTCTGGTTCGAGGCCTCTGGCTTCTGCTACACTATCAATACTAGATCCTCTTGGATATCCTGTCATTACCCTGTGTCATGGAGACCCTGCAGCTTTGGATCAGCAGGACCAGCACCTTTATGGACTTTCAGAAGTTCATAGATGGGGGTAATTCCAAGTCCTAGACTTGGGCCTGGGTGGCAGCTGAGTTAGTCATCTTTTAGCCTTCTCATCCAGAAGGGCTGGTCAAAGCTGGTATGGAGAGGTGGATTACAATGGCTGGGGCCAGATTTTGGTTAGATGGGAATGGCTTTGTAGCATTTCTTTAAATTTCAGTTAACAGATGGCGTGCACATACTTACTTATCTACTGTATCTTCGCTACTAGACAAGTTCCACAGGACCGAGAATTATGTTCATCTCACTACTGT
The DNA here is from genome assembly GCF_947179515.1 of Apodemus sylvaticus. Classification (NCBI taxonomy): domain Eukaryota; kingdom Metazoa; phylum Chordata; class Mammalia; order Rodentia; family Muridae; genus Apodemus; species Apodemus sylvaticus. The sequence goes on along the minus strand of NC_067495.1, from coordinate 53,907,359 downwards.
GCTCTCAGAACCTAACATAATGCTTAGGACATTAGACATACTTAATATATACAATATTATATAATGTTTCATGCTTGTAATCCCAGTACCAGGGAAGCTGAAGCAGGAACATTATTGTGACAATGAAGCTAGGCTGAGCACAATAGTAAGTTTGAGGCTATCCTGAGCTAAAACTTCAGACATTGTCTCAGAAAAAGGAAAGAAACACACAAAGTTTCACTATGCATATGAAGTCTAGACACATTCACTATCCACATGAGAAAGACCACTGTGTACATGTTATTTTTTGTACTTTTTACAAAGTGTGACAATCTTTTAATGTTATTAACATTCAGAATTATTGCTTAAATAATGGCAAGTTGCCTCGCTATGTGGTTGTAGCCTAAGATACTTAACTATTGCTCTACTTGGGGACATTTAAGGTGCTTCTAGTGTTTTATTTCTATTAATACAGAAATAATTTTGATTATAACTAAATCCTACTTAATTAGAATTTTTTCATAGGGGGATTTTTACAACAGACAGTAAGGTATTACTCACTGAAAGTCTTAATTTAGCTAGTGTTGCATGGAGTTGGTGACCTCAGAATCAAATAGTTCTTGAACTTTTAATCTGTACATATATCACTATCCAAGATACTCAGATCTGCATCTTACATAGCAGAATAGAGACTTGGTAGAAGTTATGGAAGAAGGAAGTAAGTTCTCTGGAGATAGGAGATGAAATATAATATTTAAAACAGGAATCATGGTGTTAATCTTCCTTTATCATGTATTTATTAGCATCAGAATGGCTGGTAAATTGAATCACAGTATAGAGGTAAATATTGACTGCATGTCTTTTCTCAATCTTAGCTGAGCATTATTTTAACACTAGAAAACTTAAATCATTGTCTTATTCATGGTTTGTTTCTATTGCTAGGATCAAAACCATGGTCAAAAGCAAAGGAAATCATTTATTTTAGAACTTTTAGGTCTTATTCCATCACTAAAGGAAGTCAGGGTAGCAACTTGAAGGCAGGAACTGTAACAGAGGTCACAGAGGAGTGCTGCTTACTGGCTTGCTCCTCATGGCTTGCTCAGCCTGCATTCTTATACAGCCCAGATGTCCAGGATTGGTACTACCCATAGTGGGCTGGGCCCTCCCTCCTTCCCTCCCTCTTTCTTTCCTTCCTTGCTTCTTCCTTCCTTTCTGTGGTATTTGGGATTAAACCTAAAACCTTGTGTGTATATAATAGGTAGGTTCTCTACTGTTGAGTTATATTCCCAAACTTTTATAAACTTTCTGTCTTGAATAAGGGTCTTATTGTGTCTCAGATTAGCCTTGAACTTGTTATTCTCCCCTCTTAGCATTCCAAATAGCTAGGATTCCAGGCCTGCACACCCAGACCTAGCTGATCTAGGTTTCATGAAATTAATTACTTCTAACAAATGAACCATAATATAGATGTCTGTCTATCAGATTCTAACAATTTATTCATCAAATTGGGAGATGTGTTCTGGAAAACTATTTTTGAAATTCATTCAAACATGGCTTTTAGAATACCAGAAAATATTTTCTTCAATGTACATGTTCTTTTACTAGCAAAGTTGTCCCATTATTTTGACATTGTGAGCATGTCTACCTTTGATGTGGTTTGTTATGGACTTACTGTAAAAGCTCTGAGGCTGAACATACCAATTTGAGAATTATGACTGTATTCTCTAAATTTTCTTTTTCTACTTTCTCTTACCAGATCTACTATTTGGGCAGTTGCTTTGGAATACTGGTTCTTGTTTATCCTTGTCCTTTACTAGGTTTCTTCTGGGCACTGCATATCATTCTTAGACTGTTTGCCGCAAGTTATGAATTAAATAGATTTCATGTGTCCTCAAATTTTCTATGATAGCCTCTGGGGACAGGAGAAGCTCTCATTGGCCTTTACACACTCTGTGATCTTGCTGCATGAGGTGGTACTGTTGTAAAAGTTAGGCTTTGGCAGAACAAATGGAGCACGATGAAGGAGACTCAGAGCCTTTCCTGGGCACACACTTGTAATTTCTTCTGCCTGCTATAAATGACTCTCCTTTACTCCCATGGTCTTCCTGAACCTTGAGGGGTTTCTTACCTTATCCTGCTTGCAGTTAGTCTGCCACAAATCATGGCTGCTGGCAGGTTTGAGATTTTTGGATAGGAGACAATGAACTTTATTATACATGACACCAACATTGTTCGGAGCATCAGGATTTTCTTTTGCTTATTCCCTGAGTCCCATTTCCCACAAGGAGATACAGAGAGAGCCAGGTGACACCAGTATATATAGTGGGTTATCTAACTGGAGGGGGACCCTGAAGTTAGGAAACATGGGCTGCTTGGGATGATAAATGTCTATGGTTTCCCTTTTCTACAAATGGATTGTTAATCTTTATTATTTATTCATTGAATAGTGAGTAAGTCTGCTCTTCACTTTGGAAGGAGACATTATCTCTACTGTGTGTGGCCATTCACTTTATACACATCCTTGAAAAAGCTATCCAGAACAAGGTAGTCAGGGCCTCTGCTTCCAAATTGTGCAAAAATGCGGGGCACCTCTGGAGAATCATTTCTCAACTTGAACTTGTTCTCTCATTCCATTTGGGTCTTTGTTTAAATGTTATCTTTTCACTGGAGCAGATATGAGCACCTTATATCAAATTTGACACGTGGACACATGTGTCAAATAATCCTTTGTCATCACTGGAATGCTAAACTGTGCACACTGTAGTTTTTGTCATTGTTATCTTCTATATTTGTTCTCTGTACTTGTTGTCTGTGTATTCTTGCTTCATTGGTTGTTTAAGCTCTGGGCTAGCTGAGACTTTGTTTTTCTTAGTGTCATACCAACAGAGCCTAGTACAATTTTTGGTACATAGTAGTTATTCAGTAAATATTTGATGAGCAAATGAATGAATCATTGTATCACTGCTAGTTGAGATTATACAAAATTTATCTTTACTTTCCAAATATAAAATTTTATGCATTAAATGCTGTCTCATAAAATGTCTGCCAGTACCATTTCTGGCTAGAAGCACTATTTTAAGTATCCAGTTCTGTCTTGATTACCTAATTTCCAGCCTTTTCCTCAGACTGGGCTTGCTCGCTGGATACATTGCTTTCTGTACTCTTTTCCATGTTCAGATCAAGGTTCCTTGTCTGTTACTTCTTATGCCCCAGTGCAGATATGGCAACCCTTAACAATCAATCAATCAATCAATCAAACAAACAAACAAACAAACACAACAAGCTAGGGCTGTTGAATTTATTTGCAGAGTGATATATAGTAATTGTTCATTTTCATTGTATAAATACTTTCGTCATTGCTGTCTTTAAGATATCAAGTGCATAGATGGTTCAGTGATGGAAGAGTGCTTGCTGCTCTCAGAGTAGACATAGAGTTCTTTTCCCAGCTTCCACATTGAGTACTTTACAGTTGCCCTCCAGCACCAGAGGATCAGACTCCCTCTTCTGGCCTCCTTGGGTACCTGTACATCTATTCTCTCTCTCTCTCTCTCTCTCTCTCTCTCTCTCTCTCTCTCTCTCTCTCTCACACACACACACACACACACACACACACATTCAAGTAATAAAATATTGAGTGGTTTGAAAATTCTTGGATATTTAGTAGTGGATTCTCAAGAGCTAAGAAGGATTGATTGGTTCCAGCACCTCATTCTTTAAGAATATGCACCTATCATAATAAAATGACATATTGTCACAAGAAAAAAGAAAGAAACAACTTAAATAATAGCAAGCTTATATTTTTACCTAGTAGAATAGCATTTTTGTTTTTCTTTGGTCTAGTAACATAAAGGCTTAAAGAAAACATATTTGTTAGTCAAGAGAACCCTGTACTCTGAACTTGTGTTTTTGCAATTTATTCGTTATTCTCAGATCATCTGGTAGGATGCTGCTCACACTGTAGCACACATCAGAATCCCCAGGAGGAATTCCTAAAACAGATGGCTAGTGCAAGTCTCTGAGCTTCTGAGCCAGTATCTGGGTGGGGCCCGAGAATCTGCATGTCTAACAATTCTCCCGGGTGATGCTGCCACTGTGAGTGCAGAGACCACCCCTGAGAGCTGGTACCCTTTGCCAAAAGTTCTGCTCCCACATGCTGTGTGGGAGAGGTAATTTAAAAATAAACAGTATACATGTACCAGCAGGAGGAAGGAAAAACTACAGAATCAAAGAAACAGGAAAACATGATATAAAGGAAGGAACAGCAATTAAAGATGATCACTACAGGTCTCAAAGAGAAGGTGAATTTGGGTATATGGGAACACATAATCTCTTGGTTTATAACCCTGATGTATGCTGGCTTCCTGGAGGAAGACCTGGCTGGAAATAGTTTTGATGAGGGCACGAATCTTGAAGCTTTCTGGGTAACTTCTCCTTTAGATGAAACGGAGCAAAGATCACTTATTTAAGGGCCTGCATTTCAAACAACCTTGAAAAAAATGATTTACCCATTACCATGTGGTACTCATGCAAATAAGAGGGCTTGGGCAAAGAGGGAACACTTACCCTTGATTAGATGGGACATATTAGCTTCCTGAAATTTTCTCACCTGTTTAAGCAGCTCTCAATCACAAAGCCTGACAGGATAGACACTCATGGTGGGAAGGTTTAACAGGGCTCAGCTAAACCCAAGGGGTGTCACACTTATCCTAGATCTCCAGGGCAATCTATGATTTTCTCTGTCCTTCCAAAATCCCATTTGTGTAGGTGCTGGACAGTAGCCTTTCCCTTTGCAAGTTCTCCAGGAGGCTGGTGTTGTAGACATACTACTCAGCTTGGAATTTTTTGCAATTGATTTAACACCAGGAATAGTTAATTCACAGAAGGCAGGGCAAAGTAAGATAGGAATGTGATTTGACAAAGGCTATCCTGGTGGAATGGGGTGGCAGTAAACTCTTGAATTTCCTGACTTGAGCTATTTTGTCATTTGCTGGGGAACCCAACCTGACCTCAGCACTTATGCACAGATTGTTTTGACAAGCTCTTTTTGAAAGCAGCAGAGAAGAAAGATAGTTGCAAGTTCATTATCAGACGTCTTCTAGGCACAGTAGCTTGGAGGGATAAAAAGGCTGAACCTCTCTATCTTACTGGGCTTTCTGTGCTCTATTTAGAACACATATGTGCATTGCTCTAGGCCTAGGGGTTTCTGTGTGATAGCTGGAATGCAACAAGCTTGTTTTCCTCCTTGCTGTTTGTTGCCTTTTGCCTAGCATTGTGGGCACCTTTACCCTTCCTGGAGGGAATGAATATCAGGATGTTGGAAGATGATGGGTCCCTAGGAGGAAGCTTGTGTCTGCGGATCTGCAATCTTCATTATGACTAGCTAGACAGATGACTCTTTAGGTTGAAGGATCTTGAAGGATCTGTTGTCCAAGCCAATTGCAATCCCCTTTTAGAGAACTGTTAGCAGTGATAGTGGGTGGAGCTAACAATGTTTGCTCTGGTGCTTTGCAAAGTGTAGTCCTGGGGTCAGTAACATCAGCACTAGCATCAGTATCCCTGGGACATGAAATACCTACTGTTGGGCTTCATCTATGACCTGGCTAGTACAAGGCTTCCTCCAGGGGGATCCTGGTATGTGCCAAAGTTTGAGATCTATGGGGCTATATGGACATTATCTCCTTCAGGCCTTCTGTGGTAGCAGACAGAGAGCAACAGTCTGAGGCATATAGGATGAGCTGTTTCTTGGTAGCCATCCTTGTCGCTCAGTTCGAATTTTCGAAAGTGCACATTTCTTCCCTGGTGTCACTACTTAATGATAAAGTGGCATTCTGGCTGTTTAAAAGGTAAGTAAAACTGCTTTTTTTGGTAAATAGATTTGTAAAGGCAGGTGCATAAAGGGTGTGCTTTCCTTCTGGATCCATCTTTTACCTACTGTGAATTTATCTCTCTTCTCTGAACTAGATCATTTCAGGTCTATCATCATACACATTGTAAATTGATTTGGCATCCCAGTCTCTGCTTCACAGAATGCTTCATGACTGTAGCCAGGTAGCTGGGTCTTATTCCTGATACATTCCTTGGATTTGGGTGGACCTGTTAGAGTGAGGGGCTCACCAAGATCCATGTGGCAGTATGTTATTAAAGGTCATACCATTGTTCACCTTGTGAACCATAATGCACTTTGATAAAATGAAGGTCTCTACTTCAGGCTGAGCCAGCCTGGAATTTAGAATCCATACATATCACTTTTCCTCTCCAGCAAGGACACATAATAGTCCGTAATTAATGAAGACACCGAAGTAAAAATTTCATGAGCTGGAAAATGGGTGAGATTACTAAGCCAAAGGTAGGCTTTGAGAAACTTACCTTACATTTTTAATTTACTCATGTGAGAAGTGGGTATAATATAGGGCTCTATAGCTTTAGGTTATTGTGAAAGCTAGCTGGACTTATACACATAAAGTCCTCAGCAGAATGTGCAACTCTGTATGTGATCAGAGCTCAAGAGCCTTTTAAGATATTATATATGTAGATGTGGCTATACAGATGTGCATGCATGGATGCACTCATAATTCACAATATATACTCTTGTGTGCATACAATGGATATCTGATACAAACACATAATGCATAGCTGAATAATAGGCTACTACATGAGTTGGAATGACCAGAACAAGGTATACCTTGACTTGTTCCATTCTTGCCCTGATTTCATATATTCTTCCCTAGCATTGCTCTATTTTCAGTAAGTCAGTTTTCTCCAGAAAAACACTCATGTGTCTAAAGTCCATCACTGGCTGTCCTTCTAAGCTTTACTGTGATTTGGGATGGGCTAGTGGAATGGGCTATTCAGAAGGCCCAGAAGCTATAGGAAAAAATATTGAGAGTGGGAATGGGCTATAGATTCAGGCTCTTGCCTCCCTCACAGTGTGCTCAGGATATCAGAGTGAAGCTGAGGCCATTTTCTTTCTTTCTTTCTTTCTTTCTTTCTTTCTTTCTTTCTTTCTTTCTTTCTTTCTTTCTTTCTTTCTTTCTTTCTTTCTTTCTTTCTTTTTTTGTGGTATGTGCAGACTCTTAGTGCAGTCTTTTCTCTGAGTCCTAGAATCAAAGTTGTCTTTGGACACCTGCTATCAGTCATCCTAGGTGTGTGTATGTGATGAGTGCATGTGGATGGCCACACAGCTTGGGCCTCTGCCTGACTGCAGTCTTGGCAAACTCCATTCTCCCCTTTGGTTTATGTGCCTCTGCATCATAGATCTATTTGAAATTCTCTAACCCTAGGGTCCTTGAATTAATCTCTCTCTCTCTCTCTCTCTCTCTCTCTCTCTCTCTCTCTCTCTCTGCATGATATGCAGCCCTGGCTTGCCCAGAACTCATTATGTAAACCAGGCTGGTCTTAGACTCACAGACATTCTCCTATTTCTGCCTCCTAAGTGCTGGGATCAAAGGTGTGTACCACTCTGCGTAGCCATGCTTTTTTCTTTTGGAATGTTCTTTCTTCACTCTTGGCTTAGTGATTATATCACTCTTGACTTTGGCCTTACTTTAGATACTACTTCTTGAAGGAAATCTGATTAATGTTTCCCAGACTCGTGTTTCAACTATGTGACCCATTTTTCAAAGTCTTATAGTCTGAGAACATAACACAATGCTTACAACATGGAACATATTACTAGTCACTGATAGTCAACCCTGTGAATTTTATGTGCATCCTGAAAGAGGAGGGAGAGAGAGAGAGAGAGAGAGAGAGAGAGAGAGAGAGAGAGAGAGAGAGAGAACTAATATAGATTCCTTTAGCTCTTTTCTGTCTTGACTAAAGTTCATTCTTGAACCTCAAAGATAGAAGTTAGTTAAGCACAGGAAACTGTTACAGTTAGAACAATGAAAAAAATGTATTTCACAGTTCATCTGAATTTCTTTAGCTTCCATCAAATCTATGGCATGACAAGAAACTTATTCTACCAGCTCTGGTGGCTCAGTTGTTAGCTTGTGACTCTGTAAGATGTGCCTTCCCTGTGAGCAGAATAGGCACTTTAAAGTCGTAGAAATAAACATGCACATTACCTTTTCTATCTTCGTAGGTGGAAACATCAAGAATTTCTGGGGATTTGAATATTTCTTTTACAACACTGTGCAGGAAGTGGTTTATCATTTTACTTTGAGTTGATGTTCATGGAAATAACACTTACATACCTAGGATAGAGAGGCAATTGTTTAGCTGTCACCCCCAAACTTAGTCATACCATTGATCTGACATCAGAAAGTGCTTATCCTATTGATCTAATGTCAGATGGGCGGTATAATGGTAATAATGGGCTATGATTGACAGCTTGAGGTGACAGATTATCAAATCACAGTTTCTCACAGCCAAACTGTTGGCAGGTTTGGAACATTACCTTGCTGATCCAGATCCACTTGACCTTTAACTTTGTATTACATGTGCTAAATCTAGCCTTCATATGATGGCATTGTAAATGCTTCCAATTCAGTTTAGTTAAAACACATAGATGGAGAATCAAGAATTATCTAAACTTAGGGGGGAGCACTAAGAATAAGGTAAATAAGAAATATTGATTTTCAGGCATGGTGATGCACGCTTGAAATTCCAAGACTGCAGAGGCAGAGACAGGAAGATGGAGAGTTTGAGGCCTGCCTGGGTTACAGGGTAAAACATTATCTTAAAATCAAACAAATAAAAAACCCAAACAACAACAAATAAAGAAATCTGAGTGCTTGAATAGGTGAGTTTATATCTAAGACTAGTACTTAGGAAGGTGATTAGAGATGATGAGAGATGCTTTCTCAGGCATCTAGAGATAGATTGTCAGAGCAGTCCCCATCTACATCACTGGTGGCAGATATTCCTGTTTCTGCGACACTGATCAGAAAAAGGATGGTAGACAAGCTGTTATGTAGCTTGAAAGTAGAGGTGCCTGCAAGAATCCACACCTGAGTCTCCACCATTAGCTGTTTAGTTTTGTAGTTCTAGGACTTCCCGCAGGTGGTATGCTCCTGGACCAGTATCAGCAGCAGCCCCAGGGGGCTGTGAGAGATGACATCAACTTTCTGCTTCTACTGAAACCCAAGCAATGAAGATCTGCAGTTTAATAAGATCCCCAGGTGATTCTCATTAAACTGTGAGCAACATTCATTTAAGAGTTTCATCCTCTTCAGATGCAAATGTCTTAAATAAAAATCTTTCCTAGGACTGCAGGAGGTTAAACTCTAGGTTTTAGGTTCTTAACCTCCACATTCAATCTTTGGAAGGTCAGAGCTCTGAACTTTAAGCAATAAAAGCATGTTTAGGTTGAGCTAAAGGACTTATTAGAAAGTATTGCATGGTTCTCAGAATGACCCAGAAGGATCAGGAATAAGGCTGATAAACAGGGGTGCTAGTTAGCTGGGACTGTAGCTAAAAGTGTACCAGATAATAATTTTGATGAGTTCGTTGCTGTTACTATCACCAAGGCCACTGCTGCTACAACAAGGCAGCTTGTATCAGCTTGTGAGGGCCAATTGCCTGCCTCTCTTCTCAGCATTCACTGAGGGTTTGTCCATTTGAATGCTTGAAATCAGCTGTATAGAGAGCTTTCCCACTGTAAAACTCAGCAAGTGCTACAACTTTCCCACTGTAAAACTCAGCAAGTGCTACAAATCAGGGCTCTTTTTGAGAGCTGGAATTACCAGAATACTACTGCATTAAGTCCATTAATGGGATCACTAGCCCTGCTTCCCTTGGAGATCAGATGCTATAGACATAGCTGATATCAACATGAATATTTACCTGCACTTTATTGTTTTTTTTCTTTTTAACATTAGCCTGAGGGAGGTGTCATCAGAGCCTTAAGTAAGCAACACCTACTTTTGGCTGTACAATGGAATTACCTGGAAAACTTAAAAAAAAAAAAAAAAGACTAATGCTGAAATTTGAAAAAGAGCAAGGAAAGCATATGGGAGGAGAAAAGAGAAGGGGGAATGGTGTAATTATAGTACAATTTCAAAAACAAAAGAAATAATTAAAAAAATGTAAGAAAGAGCCTGCTAATAGGCATTGGAAAAAGTAGTATTGTGAAGACCTCATGATTATTTTAAAATTAACAACGTAAGGGCTGGAGAGATTACTGGGTGGTTAAGAGCACAAACCTCTCTTGCAAGGACCCAAATTCAGTGCCCATCATTCGCATCAGGCAGCTCACAACTGCATGAAATTCCCACTCCAGGGGATCTCATGTGCCATTCTGGACTCCTTGGGCACTGCATGTGCACACACATAACCTCTCCTCTGCCACATATATGGATAGTCTAAAACTCTTAAAATGAACAGTATAGCTCTAATTTTGAAAGTTCTCTGTGTGTGCACACTGGATGGTTTCTTGTTGGGTGCCATTAATTGAGGTTTTTGAGACAAGGGGAAGTCAAGCTGTCGAGGTAACTATTTATGCTCTTAAGTAGTAAGTAGACTTGAGAAATAGATGTAGAATTTGTTTGTTCCAGATAAGTTTTAGGATTGGGGAGGGAGTCTTATGGTAGAACAATTGCCCAGCACATGTGAGGCCCAGCACATGGTTCAAGTCCCAACTCCAGCAAACAAAACAAAGCAAAGCAAAGCAAAACAAAACAAAAGGCAAATCTTAAGTCCACAATTTGCTGTCTGTGCTTTTTTCTGATTGAAAAAGAACTGCAGAAGTTTTTCTGTTGTTGTCATTTTGTTTGTTTTTAGTAGCAGCTCAGTTGGTGGAATCACACTACAGGGAAGAAGAGAGGCAAAAGAAAGACACAGGATGAGCCAGTTGATCCTGAAGCTAAAAGAGATGGTTTTTCCCCCTCAAAAGTAGTTTTAGCAGTGGTTGGGAAAAAAGAAAACCATGCTGACAGCAGATGAAAGACTTCTGGGTATAGTTTAAATGCTAATTGGTTCCTGGTCCCTGGTGGTACAAAGTTCAGTGTGACTTAGATTAACTGTGGCTGGGGAAGGAATTATGCCTACTTTAAGCAGTGACTGGTCACAATTTACAGGCCTGGAAACAGGAAGAAATGTGGAAAACTTGAACAGTTTTGTGTGACAAACTGCTTTCTCTGCGAGTAAAGACAAGCATGATTTTTATTTTATCAAGAGAATACTGAGACATAAGAAGGTTCTGGAACTTATCCCATATCATAGAGATGATAGTGTAGCAGAGTTGACATTTTCTGATGTTCATACCTAAATCTAGGTGGGCATTTGTAAACAGTCGTATCTTCTTAGTTATAAGTTACATATTTCTTTAGTATTCATTGATACTAGAGCAGCTCTGCACTTAGGTTTATTGATTTAAATAAGCATTTATTGATGCCTGAGTAGCAGCTCAGAGAGTTTGACTTAGTTACTGTGTGGTATGGCTGGTGATTTGGGATTTTTTTTTAAAAAAAAAAAAAAACAGGTGATCTTGATGTGCAATAAGATGATAACTGTGCTAGAAAATTATGTCTCTTGCTGTGCTATCTTGTCCTTGCCTGCTTTGGGGACATTTTTGAAAACATGGTGCCATAAACAAGTCAACTCATTAATCTGTTAGCTTAACAGTGGGCCTGGGAGTAACCTGGCCAACACATGCTTATAAATGGGAAACATACATCTTCAGTCAAATTTGTAGAATAGCTTCATTTTTCAAGTATTCAGAGACCTTCCCAACTCTGTTAGAACCAAGGTGTAAATACACTTGATATGTAGGCCTGATAAATACAATAAGAAAATTATTCTTGGATTTCTGAATATATGTTTATGCTTCAGATCTAATATTTATAAAATTGAGGATGACAGAGCCAACCTTCTAGGGTCAGGGCTAGATATTATATGTTTGTGTATAGCACCTAGAACCCTCCTTGACAAAAACAGTAGTTCTTATGCTGCAGGTATTACAGTCTCCTAGCTTTGTCTAACTTGTTGAATTTAGAAGCTCAACTAAAGAATTTAGGAGCTAAAATACTAGATAAATCATCGGCTCCAGTACTTCAGAGTCTGAGTCAAGAGGATTATAAGTTCAAAGCCATCCTAGGCTATGTACTGAGACTTTGTTTCAAAATGTAAAACCCAAAAAAACTAAGCAAAACAACAGCAAGAAGAAACAAATGCGCATACCATAAGTGAATAATTTTCAAATAATGGCAGAATCAGTGCCCCAATTTAACATATATGCAAATTTTCTTTAGTCCAGAATAGATAACAAATAATTTTGTTGAACTGAAATGACATTAGCCACAGTTTAGTCCACCCTGACATCAATACAAATTCTACTAGAAGTTTATATGTTAAAACAAAAAAAAATGCTAGATAAAATTATTTTATTATTTCAGGGAAGAATTAGTAGCGCAATCGAGTGAGCCACATAGACAACAACTGAGAAGCCTAGCCTGTTTGCACTGATTTGTATCTCTTTCCTTCCTAGGATTTTGCCCTTTTCCATGAATCTCTGTTCAACACAGTCACATGATAGTAGTTACTCTCCTTTAGGTACATTGTTATTATTTTTTAAGTGTGCCTTTCTCTTGGTAAAACCCACTTTGAGTGTGCAAGAAAAATAGAATTTCCATAACTTAAAAGGAAGGGCAAGGAGACATCTAGAAATATTTCATTTTTAACTTGTAGGCTTTTATTTTGACACCTCATGGCAGTAAATAAAGAACATCAGAAGGACTGGAAAAAAAAACAACCAAAATCCCCCAGCACCACAGCAACATGTCTTGTCACGTGCTGCTTGCCCCTACACCTGATTTCAAATGTAAATTGCACAGCATTTAGCACTAATGAAAATACTCTAGTGAAGGAAATTGTTAAGATTTTCTGGTGCTCCCCTAGGGGTAATATTAAAAACCCCGGTTACTAACATCTCACTCCAAGGAGACAAAAATGTGCACTGAGAATACAAAAGCCCTGTTGGCATCTAAATGTGGGCCAATTAATTTGCTGTTATCGACATGTGGCTTTGCAAGGAGATGTGAAAGTCAGGCCCGGGAAAGCTATTGAGATCGCTATATTGCAGGGCTCCTTGACCCTGGAGTTTTCAATGCTTGCTTAATCATGACATTCTGCTTTCTATTTATTTATACAGTTGCTTCAATGAACAAATTAATAATTATACAGCACATTGACAAACATGCCGGGTAATATTTGCCAGATTTTAAATTAATTTAATTCAAGGGCCACTTCATTTACAGGATTCATCCGCACATCAGGCATCAGCCTTACCTCGTTGCTATTCATGCCACACCAAGATTTGTCATCATTTCCCCCTTCTTTTCTTCTTTGCAGACAAAGACAGCACAACTTGCCATGCCAAATAAATAGACACTAACAGGCAGGTGGAAGACAGATAGATGACAGACAAATAGGAATATAGATAAATGCACAGACAACATAAATTTAGAAGGAAGGATAATAGCTGTTCCAATGATATGTGAAAAACAATTAGAATCCACTAAGATCTCTTTATTTTCTCTTTAGCTCCAATTTGCAATTTATCTTCTCTTGTTTCATATCCCCAAGCCTTCTTTACAATTTACAGACTGGAAATTCAAACAAATAGCTCATAGTTTGAGAACTGATTACTTTTCTTGGAAACAATGACAGAAAAAAATCATATAAAAATTTAGCTTCTTGGGTTTGGGACGATTGGCGAGATTTCAGGTTTCTTTGCATATCAGTAAGGTTTGAACCAAACTTAATGAGGTTGGATTGTATAGAAGAAGGGTCAGTTGATTTTAGAGACATTGCAATTGAATTACCAACCATAATTGCATTTATATTCCTAAGAAGGAATAAAAGGTTTTAGTTGAATTGCAGTACGTTGTTATATATGTAATTTCAGGTACAGATGAAACCTTGGCCCTTAAGAAAAACTAATACCCAAAAAAACTAATGAACCGGATTTCAAGAATATGCCTTTATTACTGATGTCAGTATGAAAAAATATTGACTCAGCTAGGGTTTCTACCAGTAAAAGCAGGTCTGGGTACCAAATACATTATCCTATGTTCATGGATAATAATGAAATAAATTTAATGAAATATTAAGTAGTTACCTCAAACAAGAGAACCATGAACTAGATTCCAGGTAGTGACCTTGTAAGTTGTTTCTCATGTGGCTAGCACTCTAGGATTTGGGGCATTAATAGAGCCTTGTTGGTCCACAGCCTTTTTGATTACATGTAAATCAATTGTCAGTTCACGTTTAGGGAGAAATAAGCTATTTCTGTGAATCTTGCTGTCATATTATTTATCTTGTGTGTGTGGATCAATACCTATCTAAAGATTATGCTAAGATTGGTAACTATTTTGAGCAAAGCCATCACAGGATATTGTGACTGTGGCAATATAATATTTACTACAGAAAATACAGATGCAGATTGGTGTGTGCATGTATGTGTTTGTACGTGTATGTTTGTGTGCATTGTAATAGCAAGAGATATTGAATTTTTCTCTGGAATGTGTTTCTTCATTTTACTTGGTTTAGGTTTTCCATGTTGGGATGGGAGTCGGGGAAACCACAGGATAGTGTTGCTAAAGATAAATCTTTTCTCTTGGGGGAGATAAATAACAATTTATAGACTATTTTGCCAATGTGCACAGTTGTTTGTCTGTCCAGGAGAAATTATTCTTCTAATGCTGTACTTTCATTTTCTAAGCCCAAAAAGCTATTTAGGTACAATGCTACAAGATGGCTCTTTATATATATATATATTAAAAAAATTGGAGCAGCAACCATTTAGAGAAAATCAGGCAAAGTCTAGGCTGATAATTTTAGTGCAAGCAGGCTTTTGCTTCAGTACCCGAGATAATTGTCTCAATCTCCTTTTTACTCTGCAGGGTCACAGATGTCAAAAGGCATTCCCACATGCAAGTGGAAATTGTACAATACATAGCCCAGAAATTATGTGTCTTTTACTTAAAAATCAGGTAGACCTATATGCCACAATAATTATAAAAATTATACTAGCATTTATTTGGTTATATTAATATGCTATTTGTATTAACTAGTTTTACTAATTACCTAATTACTGCCCGCTAGGGTAATTACTCATCTTGATTAAATGAATGTTGAAAGGTGAACTCACAGGCATGAATTTGGTAATCATTTTCCTATCTAGAATAATAATGCTGAGGGTAGATGCTCAATCCATTTAGTATTCTCATTGATTGTACAGCTCAAAGGAGTTTTTAAGGTGTAGTTCATAAAACAAGTGTAACTAAATAGAAGATTGAAGAAAATAGGTGTACATTAGAAGCACTTAGTGGTGTTTCCTTTGATAAAAATGGAACATTAAAATGAGTGATTTAAAAGTCACTTAAAAATGCATAGTGAGCAAAGCAGACACTAGACCAGATGGACTTGGGATTGAATCTTAGCCTTATATGGTTTGGGAAAGCAACATTGTTGCTGTTAGTCTCATTTTCCTATTCTGTCCAATTTGAATATTGTATTCCATACCAGCTTTTAGTGCTGTCAGGATGAGTGAGTCAAATAATGATTGTAAAGGGTCTCAAACTAAGGAAGGAAGCATCTTTAAAATCTGCATGTGCTTCTCTAAGATTTAGGCTTTATAAGCTTGACACACTATTAATAATAAGTCATCTTTAAGATGGAAGTTATTACAATGTCTGTGTGAGGAAGAGGCATTTCCAGAACAAGTGTGTCACAACAGCTGAACCCCAGTGTCATTACTCTTAGGATGTCCTGGTTATGTGAGGCAGGTATGCATTCTAACATACAAGCCACCCATATGATTATATGCATTCTGAAGGCAGAGACTTGGTCTCTTTTGTTTAATTCTGTGTTTTAAGGATTTATAATAAGCTTGGTAAAATATGCTTACAAAATATGGTTGAAAAATTAAGGAATTAATGAAGGATTATATACAAGTTGTATAAAAGATCATTTCTTTTGCTTTTCCTATGAAAGTCACTTTGGGGAGCACATCAGCATTTCAAAAACTGTAAGATGTTATCACTGTGCTCAGCTTTTGCATGTGTTAGCAGCTGTTGTGGACTGTTATGGATTACACTGCCCAGTTATTATCACACAATATCCAAAGTGATAAGAAACTATATATCCTGCTTCCCTCCTCTTACCACAGGTATGTGGTTTATTTCATATTGAAACTTCCTCTGCTCAAAGAGTGCTTCTCTAGGCCATCATGACTAATGCTGAAACTAGGCCAGAAATAGGGACACACCCATTCCATAAGGGAGGTCACAAGAATCTTTCCTAGTTGTTGGAAGGGCAGTCTGTGCTCATATTAAAATGGTACCTGTTGTGATTCAGAGAAAAACAACAAATTCATTTCTTAAAGGAATCCAGTGGACAGGACAAATGGCCATCTAACTGACTTCAACAGCGCAATAAATGCTCATGAGTAGAATGTAAAACTGAAGAAGAGGACCTGCTCAGTACTTCTTGAGATCATCTGTTTGGAGGTATGCCAGCTACCCTTGAATGCCCTGTAACATGGGTATAGCAGAGGGAAGGGTTTATCTAGCATGTATCCTTAAAAGAGTCTGCACCAGGTTATAAAATCAACACAAGCAAATCAGTGGCCTTCCTATACTCAAAGGATAAGCAGGCTGAGAAAGAAATTAGGGAAATGACCCCCTTCACAATAGCCACAAACAGTATAAAGTATCTTGGGGTGACTCTTACCAAACATGTGAAAGATCTGTATGACAAGAACTTCAAGACTCTGAAGAAGAAAATGGAAGAAGACCTCAAAAAATGGGAAAACCTCCCATGCTCATGGATCGGTAGAATCAATATAGTTAAAATGGCCATTTTGCCAAAAGCAATATACAGATTCAATGCAATACCCATCAAAATCCCAACTCAATTCTTCACAGAGTTAGAAAGAGCAATTATCAAACTCATCTGGAACAACAAAAAACCCAGGATAGCTAAAACTATTCTCAGCAACAAAAGAAAGTCGGGGGAATCAGTATCCCTGACCTCAAGCAATACTACAGAGCAATAGTGTTAAAAACTGCATGGTATTGGTACAGTGACAGGCAGGAGGATCAATGGAACAGGATTGAAGATCCAGAAATGAACCCACACACCTATGGCCACTTGATCCTCGACAAAGAGGCTGAAAACATCCAATGGAAAAAAGATAGCCTTTTCAACAAATGGTGCTGGTTCAACTGGAGGTCAGCATGCAGAAGAATGCGAATTGATCCATCCTTGTCTCCTTGTACTAAGCTCAAATCCAAATGGATCAAGGACCTCCACATAAAGCCAGACACTGAAGCTAATAGAAAAGAAACTGGGGAAGACCCTTGAGGACATCGGTACAGGGAGAATGTTTCTGAACAGAACACCAATAGCGTATGCTCTAAGAGCAAGAATTGACAAATGGGACCTCATAAAATTACAAAGTTTCTGTAAGGCAAAGGACACCATCAAGAGGACAAATCGGCAACCAACAAATTGGGAAAAGATCTTCACCAATCCTACATCAGATAGAGGGCTAATATCCAATATATATAAAGAACTCAAGAAGTTAGACTCCAGAAAACCGAACAACCCTATTAAAAAATGGGGTACAGAGTTAAATAAAGAATTCTCACCTGAAGAACTTTGGATGGTGGAGAAGCATCTTAAAAAATGCTCAACTTCATTAGTCATTAGGGAAATGCAAATCAAAATAACCCTGAGATTTCATCTTACACCAGCCAGAATGGCTAAGATTAAAAATTCAGGAGACAGCAGGTGTTGGAGAGGGTGTGGAGAAAGAGGAACACTCCTCCACTGCTGGTGGGGTTGCAAATTGGTACAACCACTCTGGAAAGCAGTCTGGCGGTTCCTCTGAAAACTGGGCACCTCACTTCTAGAAGATCCTGCTATACCACTCCTGGGCATATACCCAGAAGACTCCCCACCATGTAATAAGGATACATGCTCTACTATGTTCATAGCAGCCCTATTTATAATTGCCAGATGCTGGAAAGAACCCAGGTATCCCTCAACAGAAGAGTGGATGCAAAAAATGTGGTATATCTACACAATGGAGTACTATTCAGCCATTAGAAACAATGAATTCATGAAATTCTTAGGCAAATGGATGGAGCTAGAGAACATCATACTAAGTGAGGTAACCCAGACTCAAAAGGTGAATCATAGTATGCACTCACTAATAAGTGGATACTAACCTAGAAAACTGGAATACCCAAAACATAATTCACACATCAAATGAGGTACAAGAAGAAAGGAGGAGTGGCCCCTGGTTCTGGAAAGACTCAGTGAAGCAGTATTTGGCAAAACCAGAACGGGGAAGTGGGAAGGGGTGGGTGGGAGGACAGGGGAAGAGAAGGGGCTTATGGGACTTTCGGGGAGTGGGGGGCTAGAAAAGGGGAAATCATTTGAAATGTAAATAAATTATATCGAAAAAAAAAAAGAGTCTGCACCATTTAAACCCCTTCCTGTTAGTTTTCCCCATGATATTCCGTAAGTGTTAGCCTTAGTGCTCTTAATAAGATTCAAGGTGATGATGTAACTTAACTTTGACTACCACCTTCAACAGGATTAGTATATCAATGGTGGCAAATAAACCATCTACCTTGATGAACAAAACTTTAGAATAAAATCAAGTTGGGGTGTGATTTGGATAATACTTCATGAATGATTTTTCCTTTTATAAAGCAACTATTTTTAATAAGAAGATCTTCCTTAGTGCATTTGGTGGGGGACAGGATTGCATATGACATTTTAATGACATGCTGGGTCTCTCAAAGGGGGGCAGCTACATATTTCCTTTTTTTGCCATGGGACATGGACATGTTAACTTCTCACTTAATTTCTGGATATTAGTTTCTGACTTTGTCTACTGAACTCTATTTGAACTAATATATATATATATATATATATATATATATATATATACTTTATTTATGTTTCAAATGTAAATGTATGTGTATATTTGAGTACCTCATGTGTGCAAGTGCCCACAGAGGCCAGAAGAAGGTGCCAGAGCACCTTCTAATGAAGGTTAGAAGTGAAAACCAGACAGTAGAGTAACCAAAAGGAGTTTAACAAGGGTTATTTGAGACTAAGAGGGAGGGAGAGGTAGGGAGAGGAAGGGAGAGGGAGAACAATATGTTGATGCTAGGAATTGAACTTGGGGCCTCTAGAAGAGAAGCATGCTCCCTTAACCAATAAATTCCTAAAGGCCTTTAAAGGACACCCTTCTATATAATTGACACCTTCAAATAATTGACAACCAAGGTAACACCATGGAGAAAAAGAGGTGAATAAGTTTTTTTTTCTTTGTCAACTTTTATTGAATCTATTCCCCCAGCACTTTGTCTCTTCCATTCTCACTAGAATTGACTAATTTTTCTCCCAGCAATTAACCATATCTTTGTCGAATTCTCACCTGAAGAACTTCGGATGGCGGAGAAGCATCTTAAAAAATGCTCAACTTCATTAGTCATTAGGAAAATGCAAATCAAAACAACCCTAAGATTTCATCTTACACCAGTCAGAATGGCTAAGATTAAAAATTCAGGAGACAGCAGGTGTTGGAGAGGGTGTGGAGAAAGAGGAACACTCCTCCACTGCTGGTGGGGTTGCAAATTGGTACAACCACTCTGGAAATCAGTCTGGCGGTTCCTCCGAAAACTGGGCACCTCACTTCCAGAAGATCCTGCTATACCACTCCTGGGCATATACCCAGAAGACTCCCCACCATGTAATAAGGATACATGTTCTACTATGTTCATAGCAGCCCTATTTATAATTGCCAGATGCTGGAAAGAACCCAGGTATCCCTCAACAGAAGAATGGATGCAAAAAATGTGGTATATCTACACAATGGAGTACTATTCAGCCATTAGAAACAATGAATTCATGAAATTCTTAGACAAATGGATGGAGCTAGAGAACATCATACTAAGTGAGGTAACCCAGACTCAAAAGGTGAATCATGGTATGCACTCACTAATAAGTGGATATTAACCTAGAAAACTGGAATACCCAAAACATAATTCACACATCAAATGAGGTACAAGAAGAAAGGAGGAGTGGCCCCTGGTTCTGGAAAGACTCAGTGAAACAGTATTCAGCAAAACTAGAACAGGGAAGTGGGAAGGGGTGGGTGGGAGGACAGGGGAAGAGAAGGGGGCTTACGGGACTTTCGGGGAGTGGGGGGGCTAGAAAAGGGAAATCATTTGAAATGTAAATAAATTATATCGAATAAAAAAACCATATCTTTGTCTACATCTCATCTATTAGCTATTTATCCATCTAATTCTCTAGCAATCATCTATTTATCAATTATCTATCTATCTATCTATCTATCTATCTTTCTATCTATTTATCTATCTCTGTTCCTTATTCTAGGATGCTTTTATTTAAAAAGAATTGTAAAAAAAAAAAGTCCACAGTTGCCATCTCCACATTTCAGCCTTTGATATGGTATCCTTTGATATGGTATCATTAGAAGTGTTTCTGTTGCGATCAGACTAGGTTGTTTATTTGTTTGCTCTCAGATCCATTTTGTACATTCTTCTGTTCAACTTTATTTTGTAGTGAATAGCTGTCACTGATTTCTGATTTCCAGGCAGGGGTGCACTAGCAGATGATTGAAGAGTGGAAGAGAGAGCCAAGGATCAGTATTTCTTCTCTCTCCTCTCTCTCCCTCTTCCTCTCTCTCTGTCTCTCTCCCTCTCTCTGTCTCTGTCTCTCTCCCTCTTCCTTTCCCTGCTTCAGACTGTTTTCCAATAGTTGAACTCTGCAATAACCCCTGTTAAAAGTTGAACTCTCTTTGCACATGACTTTTGTTTGGCCCTCTCTCTTTTCTTCTCTATCTGCCAGCTCATTCTTTCATAGTTTTCCACAGGATACTCTCCATCTGCCCTGTCTTAAATGTTCTCCATGTTTTAACGTTTTCATTGTTCATTTCATTCAATATTTTATTCAGTATTCTTCTTGGGCAACCCCATCAGATTGTATGTGCTAACCAAGTGATTCTTAGTTTCAGTTTGGGTCTTCTTTTCTCTTACTGTTAGACCTATATGTGTTCTACTGTACTCTGGGTACCTACCTGTGTGACATATTAAAGATTTTCAAAATGATCACTAATCTGTCATACAGATCTTCACTATTTATGCTTCATTTCCTGTGAATGAAATCTTACCAATCCAAGAATTAAAATATTGCACGTTGCTCCCCAGTCTCCTGTGCACCTACTCATATTCTGGTGTTTTTTAAAATAGCGCCACTTGAGTATTTTTCTTGTTCTGTGTCCCCATTGCTAATGAGCAAATTCAAACACACATCCTTCTTGTCTTTACTTGCAGTTCTAATCTTTGTTTTGTTATCTCTACTTCTATTCTTGTCCCATCCCCCAACCTATGTTTCATATCACCACCCAAATCCAATTTCTTAACTAAACAAATGGTCATTTATTTCTTTGAACGAAACCATTCAAAGGTTACTTATTATCTACTAGTTAAATAGTGAGCAACAAAGTTTTGTGCTGTCACTATTGCTTGGTTATTGGTATTATAACTATCTTCCAGCACCTCCAACAACTTTGCCTGGAGGATGCCCCATGTACAGATTCAGGGACCTTGGATTCTATCATTTTCCGTATCTACTAGTTCCTTGGAGTCTTTTCCATTTGGACAGATGATGTATGGTGAAAGAGAATAAATGTTGGAGGTGAGAGTTTTTTTTTCTTTTCTAGACTTGGAGGTGGTGCATATCACTGATGCTTATAAGTAGAACTAACATGTGGTAACATTTTATTGTAATCTGCAGGAGAGACTTAAAAACTTCATGGGGCCATATTGATTCAAAGAATAGGGGTGATAGTGGTCTTGGCCACAATGACAAAAAGGAAAACAATGTTCATTATATCATTCTTTACAAACTAATTTGGGAGTCCACCATCCTAAGTTTTCCAGCCCCAACTGGGTATACTATCCTTTGCAATCCCACTGGGCATTATTTCTCTTAATTGTTGCACTTACCTCTGTATTTAATTTATTTCATGAATGTAGTCAGGGACTTGGGTTAGTGATCTGTGGACTACAATAATGCCCTACAATTGTGCCTGAATCATGGTTTATATTTGAAAAAAAAACTGCTTGAATTGACTATCAAATGAATTGTGGCTTTTCAAAAAATAGATTTAGTATTCTTCAACAGTAGGTATCTGCCTAAATCAATATATTTTGCGAATTCCATCAAGATAAAAATGTTGATTTTGTTTTCATATTAAGTTCTCCTTTGGGGCCTCAGAGCCCATAGAGATAAAATGATGTCTCCTGCTTTAGATTGCTTAATAATTAGGTTTCAGGGATAAAGGGCAACTACAAACCACATTTTATCACTCATGCAAGAAAAAGGGCAGTAATAAAGGCAACCGTTGTCATGAGCAATGCCTGAGCTGGGTTTAAAGGAGGCTCAAGCTCTGTTCTGAATGGAGATCATTGGATGTATTAGGCCTTACCTGTGTACTTTGCATGGCCTGCAGCAAGCCATCATAAAGTCAGTGGGAACAGAAGCTGGGGAAACAATCAGTGAGGTTGTTCAGGCCAGAGCACTCCAGCTACTTTGTAAAAGCAATTCTTCTAGTGCTCTTCAAAGCACCCTCTCTGGTATTTCGCACCAGAGGCACATGGCTTAATGTAGAGAACTGAATTCTCTAATTACTTAGTGAGCTTAAGCTTCTCTAAGCTAAGAGGTTGGAAGTATGTCTATAAAGCATCTTTGCAAAAATATTTTCCTTTAAAAAGCTTTGTCTGTTTAGACATTCAGGATACAAAGGATACTGGAAATCAGTTTTCCAGTGGTCATCTGTCAGCAGATGGCTCAGATTCAGTGGAGGTAGCTTAGGGGACTGGGATGGTGAAGAACCAAGAGTTAGTGATAGATGTGTCTGGCCTTTCTGCCTTTAGATTGGGTTGGAACATATAGGTTCTGGGAACTTTCTGAAATAAAAAGGGATCCATTGTTAAAATAAATACATGAAAGCCCCACAGATTTTGTTGCCCCTTGCTTTAGTCATAACAAAACAGGATGAGTTGGGCAGTGGTGGCACATACCTTTAGTCCTAGCACTTGGGAGGCAGAGGCAGTAATCTCTGAGTTTAAGGCCAGCCTGGTCTACAGAGTGAGTTCCAGGACAGCCAGGACTACACAGAGAAACCCTGTCATGGACAATAAAAAGCAAGCAAGCAAGAAGCAAGAAAGAGTTAAAATCCACCACATTTAGATGGTGATGAGTGTGGTAGGAAGAAAGCCATGTTTTTACTCCCCCAGACTAGTACCTTTTTACAGAGGCACAATCATCCCGTTTCAGAAGCTAATGAATTTATTTTAGGTTGACCATATTACACATTTGTACACAATATAATCTTATTTCAGACCATGAGCAAGTAACTCATGGCTATTCCAGAATTTATGTAACTAGGAGCTACAAGAAGGAAATTGAGTTTGCTTTGAAACAACCCCGGGAGCTTGCATTGAACACCCTGGGCTGCTGCAACTTGAGAAGGGTGGTGGCTGTAAAACTTTCCAAAGCTGAGCTGGTTCCCTACCTAGAATTATGGAGAGTGGAGCTCTGCTCAGTCAATGCTCAATCACTGTGCTCAGAAATAAATTTAGAGTAAGAAGCAAGTTTGCAGATGCCAGGAGCTGGAGGTCATTCTGTCTTTGTCCCTATAGCAATTAGCCACAAGGTGGCCACAGTTCACCCTTCCACCTGCATAAACTGTCTCCACTGTGTGCCCCTCGACCCTCTATGAGAAGAATTTTAAGTACATTAGGCAGTGTTTTGAGAAGACAAGAATATGTATGATTTCATCTTTAATCAGTGAATTTATGTTTTTTATGAAAGAGCTGAATGAAAGGCAACATAATACTTTCAGCTGAAAACGGATATAGCAAGATTTATTTTTTTGGTTAAAAAAATCAACCCAGCACATAGGCAGTTTTATTGGCCATTTTTTAAAATACTAAAATGAGGAAAGATGATGCTGATATCTTGATTATAGTCACTATGGTGAAGGAAAGGCAAATTCACTTGTAACCATCTAATGTGTTTCTCTAGTGGCCACTTTGACATTCTGGGTCTCTATAGAAGTATTTGTGAGTCCTGGTGTAGGGCAGCTCTGTTCTTCTCTGATGCTTGGTGGAAACTAAGAGGCGAGTCCAGGTCTTCACAGATATGAAGCTCATCGGGGTTTTCTTTCTCCACTGTTCATGGGGGATGCATTTTGTAAAAGCAGAATTTCACAGTCTTGCCACCAATACCATGGAGCTCAATGACCCTTTGCTGTGAGGTCATCCTGTGCCCTGTCCCATAGATACTAGTAGCACCCTTCTACATCAAAATGCCTCTAAACATTGTCAAATGTCCCATGGCCAGCAAAACCACACCCCAAACCACTGCCACCTTGAGAACTGGTTAATTAGTCTTGGGCAAAACTCCAAAGAAACAAAAACAGAAACAAAAAACAAGACCAGCCCAATATCCATTTCTTGGTTGCCCTTGGGCACTTTCACTAAAGTAACATGCTTATAGTTTTTGAAGTGTTTGTTTTGGCTTTCTTATATATTCATTTATTTTTGGGAAAAAGTCTGTGTGGCTCTGGATGGCCTAGAATATGCCACATTGCCCTCAAACTCACCTGCCTCTACCACCAGGGTGCTGGTATGGTGTGGGCCATTCTGCTAGGCTTTAAAAGTGTAGCCCAGCTGGCTTTGAACTCATGATCTTCCTGCCTCTGCTTTTTTGGCATATCCTACTAGTGTGTGCCATCATAACACTTGAGTCTTTTGTTGTTGTTGTTGCTTTTTGTTATTGTCTTTTTTTTTTTTTGAGACAGGGTTTCTCTGTGCACTTCTGGCTGTTTCAGAACATGGTTATAGACCATACTGGCCTGGAACTCAGAGATCCACTTCCCTCTGCCCCCCAAGTGCAGGGATCAAAGGTGTTACCACCACCACCACCACCTGACTCATCTTGAGCTGTTTAAAACCTGAAATTTTCAGTGGACAATCTTGTTGCCATTAACCTTGGCATTGATGACATATTACATTTTGAGCCTCTGGGATAAAATGTTATTGTTTGTTCCTAGTTGTTGTCCATGTTTTGTGAACCTATCCAATGATGTCACCACTGTTATCAGATAGTGGTGGAGCTATCTCTATCAGCTATGCCTTCGAAAGCCTTATGTGTATACATAGAACTTGCAAGTTATACAGAGCGCTGCAATCTGAGCTTTCCTCCTATTCTTTACCCACTAATCCAAGCAAAAAAGTTAAAAGATTATCTCTGAGCCCTGGAAGGAAATGGTGGTGATTTTCCAAACAGTTGAAAGCTTTCTTTACTTAAAGTCTCCCCCAGCTAGACTTGGTGCAATGTTTCCTTTATAAGATCTCAGATAGCAACGGAGTATCTCAGAGCTGGTGGAGGCATGTGTAGATGGCTTAGATCATCTGTCGGTGTATGCTAGGCTCGAAGAGAGGTTTGGAGGCCAAGCATGACAAAGACCCTGTGGTGACTGGTGCCATTGTAAGTACAAGAAACTGCAGCTTTTCTTCCTCAAAGTCTCTCAGGAGCACTGCATAGCCTGAGGTCAGGGAAGGAGAGTATTGCTGTTGTGTACAGCCAGCTCCCAGGGTGAGCAGGGACTGTGAAAGGGGCCAGCTGCTGCTGCTGCATTTTTTTTTTTTTTTGCACTGCTGAAATAAAAGCAATTTCCTTGCGTTGTGCAAAAGTGTAACAGTGTTGACAGCTGAGAATATATGTGTGAATACTTTGGAGGCAGCAGAAAACCATTGCAGGAGGAGTCAAGCAGATTTTTTTTTTGTTGTTGTTTAGAGGTCATTAATGTAGCAATCTTGAGTGATGTCTTCTATAAAAACAAAAAACAAAAAATAAAAAAAAACCACCAACTTACTTTTTATATCAGGGGTTCCATGCTCTGGCTGCCCATTTGAATTACCTGAAGAACTAGTAAATAATTTGGATGTCCAGCCCCCATTTCCTGTGAAGTAGATTGGAATGTCTGATGATAGGCCCACCTGAACAGTAGTAGTGTTAAAGATTTTAATATGTAGCATTAAAACCATTCGCCGTTCTTTTCTCATCCACTCCCATAAGACTGCTTCATTTGTCTACCAATGTCTATGAACTTGGTTCTTGAAATCTATTGCTAGGCCTCTCTCCAGAATTTCTGATTCACTCTGGGGTAATGAATTTGCATTTCCAACAAAAAGTCCAGGTGCTGCTGCTGTTATTGCAGGTCCCAGAGCCATAGAACTACTGCTCTGTGGCTGCATTAACTCCTCTGGATTCTTGCATTTTCTGTCACTGTCCATCATTCTTTTGCATACTAAGTACACAGACCTTACACTTAACACTCCTTCACAATGATAAACTCTTTCCTTTTGATTCCAAGTATTTGTCCATACACAGGCAAATCCCAGCTACCCAACACATGCTAGGAACAGACATCTTATTTTTGTTTTCTTTCATCAAACTTTCATATAGCTGTGGGCACTGTAGTGGCTTGAATGGGAATGACCCCCGTTGCTCATATTTCAATGCGTTGTTCCTGATTGGTGGACTGTTGGGAAGAATTAGGAGGTGTGGTCTTGTTGGAGGTGTGTCATTGGCTTTGAGGTTTCAAAAGCCCACACCAGGCTCCTAGTCTCTCTCTCTCTCTCTCTCTCTCTCTCTCTCTCTCTCTCTCTCTCTCTCTCCTCCCTCCTCTCCCCCTCTCCCCCCACTCTCCCTTCCTTTCTCTGTCCCTCTCTCACATAGTTGTCTACTGAGATCATCATTTTCCTTGTTTGGGAGAATTTGCTTCATTGCAATCTTTGCACTTAAGGACTAGATTGTACATGTGGTTGTTTTAATTTTTTGCAAAAACACAGAATGGGGAGCTTGGGCATGTGGCTCAGTTGGTAGAGTCGTTGCTCAGTATACACAGAGCTCCGAGTTGGATCCCTGGCACTGGGTGCCAGTCATCTATTACTGGGATATCCCAGGATAGGGAAGGGGGAGGCAGGATGATCAGAAATTGAAGGTCATCTCAGCTACATAGTGAGTTTACATGAGATAGTATAGTATAGTATCTTTAAACTGTTACAGAAAGGTGGTTTAGAGTCAGTGAGCAATCCTGGGTGGGGAAAACCATTCTGAAATGAATGTTAGGGCTCGAGAATGGAGCCTTTGCTTTTAGACTTGGAAAAGAACACTTGCTTTAAATTGTGTTAACTTTTGTTTTTGTCACCTCCATTTCTCTCATGGGTTAGGATTCCCCATTGTTAATTCTTCATAGCTATCTTTGTTTTCTGTCGCTGCATAATATTCTTAAGTCAAAAGCTACACATTGTAGTACAGTTTCTTTTAATCAGTTTTCATACAAGTTAGTTGAGGTTTTTGTTCTGTGTATTTTAAGTCTGAAATTGAAGTATTATCTAGGCTGATTTCTCATCTTAAGAACTCAATAGAGAAAGATATAGTCATCCTAAGATCACATGTTTATTAGCAGAATCTCTTTAAGGCTATAGAGAAAATGGAAGCTTGATTCTTCAAAGTCAGCAAAAGGCAGATGTTGGCCTTTCTGCTAGGATGTGAAGGTGTTCTGGGCTCAGAAGCCCAGGACACACAGCTCTGAGGTGGGACAGTGTCCCAAGGGAGGGGCATCCTGAGACAGGGGAGCCCAGGAACCACACAGCTCTGAGAGAAAGCCTTCCCAGCAGAGGCCTTGCAGCTCCCAGAGGAGGAGGAGCCTTAGCCTCACTCCTTCTCTTCCCTTCTTCTCTTCATTGCTTCCTGTCTTCTTCTTCGGATGAGTAACACCAGCCAGCAAATCTCATAAAGGAGGTTTATTGGAGAGTCCAGGAGATGAAGGACGAATCTAGGAGTGGCTGCCTATGCTCCTGGGAGGGAGCAGACAACAAGGAATTGGACAAAGCACAGTGCTTATGTAGGGGTTCTTGGGGGATGGTGGTGGAGCTTTCTAGGGTGAAGATTTCCAAGGTGAGGATTGGTGGGATTTCAAGTCCTGAGCTTGGGGAAGCTCAGGGATTGGTGGGTTTTCCTGTTCAGGATTTCCTATTCAGGGATTGATGGGTTTGGTTGAGATTGTTCACCAAAAATTAGCGTAATCTGGGGAGGGTCCTGTTGAGAGGCTGGAGATGACCTTAGTGACCTTTATGACTATTAGGGTGGTCTGGGGGAAGGGCCTGGCTGCTGTCTGGGGGTGAGGTCTAGCTTCCGTCTTGAGGAGGGGCCTGGCTGCTGAAGCTCCTCAGGCAGGGGCTTGGCCACTTTCTTGCCTTGAGTGTGTACAAAGTTTACAATGTATATAACGTTTACAAAGTAGACAAAGTTTACAAAGGGGATCCACTGCAAGGAAAACCTTTCTTGCCGTTTGAGTAGCATGAATATCCAATATTTCTTTGATTCTTAATCTATACCCTCTTGGAATACACCCTCTAATTAGGTCATGCACACTTTAGGGTACCCTCTCCACGTTTTCAGACAGGAGCTTGCCTATGTAGCACTGGTTGGCTCCCAAATCATGATCTTCCTGCTTTATCAGGAACTACAGTGTGACACCACACCCAGATGTAATCTTCCTTTGGAACAATGAATTCGGCTGATTAGGACCTTTTGTTAGATCTGAAAAATACCTCCACCTTATTGCATTCCATTGGTTAGATGGAATTTATAGGATGTACTCCTCAGTCAAGGAGCAGGATATATAAAAGAATGTGAGTTATTTTGTCAACCACAGTGGCTAGGATGGAGATTCTTGATTACAGTGTGGGAGACAGTGTTTGTTCCCTGAGAAACAGCACTATTACCTGTGGAAAGTAATTTATTTGGCAAGAGCATCTTTTTTTTTCTTTTTTTTCTTTCTACAACAAAATTCATTCTTGATTTATTTTTCTATGGTGCAGTCCAGTTTTTATTTCCAGTTTTTTTTCTAAATAAACCAATTATAAATTATATTCATGTCACTGAAGACAAAACAGTGAACTAACCTTTATCCATTTACCCCAAAACAAATGGAGGTCCTTAATCAGAAATAACTAAGCTAGCCAGATGAAAACCCTTCATAAATCATACCCCTTTGGGTATGTGTAACCAGCAGAATGAGCTCAAAACTTGTCTATGATTTGTAGCCAAGATAAAGTACAAAGGCAACCTTTCTTAACCTAGCCACAGAAGCATCAGTACTCTTGGAGTTCTGCTATTTTGTGGTAGTTTAGGAATCCTCTTCCATGTTCTAGATCTAATTATATAAAGTATAATGGGCTTTCATGCTATTGACATTGAACTTTCCTTAGCTTATTGGGGGAATATCATTGGGAAGTTAGACTAAGCATCAAATGTGGATGTAGAGGATAGATGAGAAGGAGTCACGCCAAATAGTATAAAGGGTGTGGTGGGAGAGTTATGATGCTGCTGGAATAGGTAGGGCTAATATGCTTCATCCTTTGCTCTAGCTCTTCAGTCACATTCTTGAGATTTCCAGGCAGTCTGCTTTTCAAAAGATACTGCTAAAGTGAGCAGCCTGAGCATCTTCTGTTGCAAGCAGACCAACCAATGGGCTAGTCATTTCAAATCACCTCTCTTCTGCATTTAATGACATCACATTTCATAACTGCTGATATAGGCATAGTGCTATGCTCAGTAGTGCTTCCTGTAAGTGTCTGTACAAAATGACCTTCTGAGTGCTATGAAGAAAGGGGAATATCAGTAAAGCTGGATGTCCTTAAACACACATGAAATAGGTTTAGAAATTTAATTATAGTAAAGTTATGCCGGTCTGCTTTATTTCAAAGAACTTGATGAGCTTCTAATCTAATGATTATTTATAAATGTTGCCGAAGTATCCTTTGTTGTTCAAAAGGATTCACTCAAGGGTTCCTTTAAATAGTGCCTTTAAATGTTTGTTTATAAACTATTAACTACTTGACAGAGAAGCAGGGAAACTTAAACTGTTGGGAGCCACTGCCAGTTGAAGATTAATCCGAAATGTAGATAAAGCCACTCTCTGATTATAATGTAAGTCAATGAGAAAATATAATTAAATTTATAAAATTTAATCACCACAGAACTCTTCAGGAGCAGATCTTTTGCAAGGAAGGAGGTACACCTGTGGTCGGTTGGTCTTTCTCTCTGTCTCCCTCTCTGTCTATGTCTTTGCCTCTCTGTCCCCCCTCCCCTATCCTGCAAAAGTCTTCTAAAAGTCATTGTCTCACAAATCTCTACTCAGCCTACGCAGTTCTCATGAGCCTTGTTCACTTGTGCCAAGATTTCCCTGCTTTGCATTTTGCTTCCTTCATTGTGCCTGGCAGACAGCCTGGATTCCAACAAGACTCCCTGGTAGGTATTTGTTGATTTGACAGGCGACATTCCTTCAAAAGTAGGCCAAGAAACGGACATCTCACATATGGCTTGTATTGAGTTGTAGTGAGTCTTGTTATGACTTCCAAAGTCACTTTTGAAGCAGTGATGAGGATTTACACCTCTGGGCTGAGGGGACATAAACATCGACCTGAACTCTATAAATCCATAGTCCTCTTCTCAAGGACAGTTCACATGGAACTCAAACCTACAGGAAGTAGAAAGGAAGACAAATTCTTCTGTTTATTTATTATATTTTCATTTACTGATGTGTTTTCACTGAAAAAAACATAGACATTGAGTAGAAGATAAGGCAATCAGAAAGCATAATTAATGATTATAAGGTCAGCATTCTTTTAAATGCCACCCAAGTCAAGAAATAGAATCTTGTCAGTCACCTAAGAAGCCCCAAGGCCAGCCAAGTGTCTCATTTCAACTTCAACCACCGTCTCCTCCCTATTTGACTTTTATAGTAATTACTCTTTCCTATGTGTTTATAGTTTTATTACATAGTGCTACATCTTTAAATCCTATAACTTAGGGTTTCCTTTTTGTTAAAATGTGTCCTCTAAGCGTATCTTCATCCAAGCCATCCTTTTCATTTCTGCTTTTTATCCCAGAAACTGATTCATTAATGTATATTCGTCAAATGCTGTGTATCATTTGATCTGTGCAGAATCTCAGTGCATTTTGATGATTGGATCCATGTGCCTTAATTTATCACATCAGTTGCATATAGACCAGTGGTTAACTAGGACTGATTTGCACAATTTTCTGTTCCATGAGAGACATTAGCAGTGTTTGGGAGGACTTTTTGATTTTTACAATGGAGTTAAGTAGTTTCATCAATATCTCATTTAATATGTAGAGGCTAGTGATAATGGTGTCAAATCATACAATATGCAGAACAACTCCAGTATGAACCTTGAAGAATTTTTATCCAGCTTCAAATCTCATTAGTGCTAAGTTTGAGAATTCCTAGTTTAGCAGTTTGTTCACATTCAGGTATAGTATGTATGCATGTACATATGTATGCATGTATATGCATATGTATTTATGTATTTGGCCAAACTGTTGGTGGAATGCTATTTATCAATAGTCACAGAAAGTGTATATATAATTTAAAAGCTTGTGATATTCAGTGCTTGTATTAATAGTTGTGAAAGAGTTCTCTAAATGACTAATTTCTATTTTGTTTATAAATTGAAAAACTGAAGAAAAAAACATTCCCTTCAAATTTCATCTTCCTTTGAGTCAAGATCTTAAAAGGATGAAAGAATGGACAGACAAAGTACATCTGGGTAAAGAGAACTCCAGGAAGAGGGGATAGCAAATGAAAAGGCTTTGAGGCAGAAACATAAAGGTTGTATGTAAAGAAAAGGAGATGGGGCATGGTGGCTCATCTCTTTTAATCCCAGCACTCAGAGGCAGTGGAAAAATTCTCTCAAGAAAAAAAAAAAAGAAAGGAAAGAAGAAAGGAAGGAAGGAGGAAACAAAGAAAAGGAAGCTAATGATTCAACTGGAGATATAAGGGGAATATAAGAAGAGCTGAAGTTAGAGAGGCATCTATAGGGAGAGTGTTAAAGAGATTTGGGAAGACGTTAACTTTTACTTTAAATGAGATAGGAAGCCACTTGAGTGGTGGTTCTCAACCTCCCTAATACTGCGACCCTTTAATACAGTTCCTCATGTTGTGGTGGTCCCCAACCATAAAATTATTTTCATTTCTACTTCATAACTGTACTATTATGAATTTTTGCTACTGTTATGAATTATAATGTGAATATCTGTGTTTTCCTATGGTCTTTGGCAACCCCTGTTGTACTGGCTGGTTTTGTGTGTCAACTTGACACAGACTGGAGTTATCACACAGAAAGGAGCTTCAGTTGGGGAAGTGCCTTCATGAGATCCAGCTGTGGGTCAATTTCTCAATTAGTGATCAAGTGGGGAGGGCCCATTGTGGGTTGTACCATCTCTGGGCTCTATAAGAAAGCAAGCTGAGCAAGCCAGGAGAAGCAAGCCAGTAAGGAACATCTCTCCATGACCTCTGCATCAGCTCCTGCTTCCTGGCCTGCTTGAATTCCAGTCCTGACTTCCTTTGGTGATCAACAGCAATGTGCAAATGTAAGCTGAACAAACCCTTTTCTCCACAACTTGCTTCTTGGTCATGATGTTTGTGGAGGAACAGAAACCCTGACTAAGATAATTGTGAAAGAGTCATCTACCCGGAAGGTGTTGTAATCCATAGGTTGAGAACCACTACAGTAGAGGTTGTCAAGCAGAAGAATGACATTTTCCAAAGGATGTCCCAGGCCACTGAGTCTAAATAATAGTATGGTAGAGCTAAGGTTAGATCAAAATATCTGATAAGAGGTAATAGCATCTAGGACTATGGATTGACAATGAGTAGTCATTTTTTGTAGCAGCTGGGTTTGGATGTAAAATGAAGAGGATTTACTGGTGGATTGGGAGTGAAAGAATAGAGGGTAAAAGATTCAAAGATGATGCCAAATTATTTTTAATGAGCAATGATATTTATAGAGGCTGCTACTTACTGAGATAGAGAATACTATGGGGTACTTGGGATTTGGAGCAACATGAGGAATTTAGCTTTGGAGCCTAAAAATCTGAGATACATGTTTGAAAACATATTGCAAGTGAAGTTACTGGATTGGCAATTGAAGATAGTTGTCTGAATGCTAATGGGAATGATTTAGTAGAAAGAGATAATTGGAGATAAGAGAGAGGACATGATTTCTAGGGCATTGTCTTTGATTAATGAAGAAATAACTTGACTTTTGACAACAGAGTGAACAAACTATCCCGTGTATCATAAACAAAGGTAGAACATACAGAAAGTGATGAAAGTGGTGGGCTGGGGGTGGGGGTGGGTGGCAGGGTGGCGTAAAAGTAGATGGAGGGACATAAACTAGAGTGAATTTCTTTCTGGTTGTTTCTGCATTTCTTATTAATCAGAACCATCAGTGTAGGAAGTAGTAGCAGTAAGGAAGAAGAAATATGGGGACTTGAAGACAGAAGAAGGAATGATAGAAATGTCTACTGGAAGTCTAAGTAGATAAAAGAATTATAAAAGGGCTGCCAACCTTTCTAAATAACTGATTGAGATAATCACTTGTAAATATGAGTCATCAGTTCTAAAGTCATGTTTATATTACACGGATACATGACTGAGGTAAACAGAGGACTGGATTTATAATTGCTAGGCAATTGTGATGAACAAAGAAAGGAGCCGTGGAACTGACGGTGGACACAAGGGAGTGATTTACAAGTTAGTGGCAAGACAGTAGGAGAGATGCCATGGTATAGACATGACAGACAGTGGAAAGGCTTGAATATATTAGTGAGGAAGATAGGTTACTGGAAGGATAGACATTTGGTGGAGTAAGCAAAAGCATCTGAGATGGTATGTTGGCTAGAGAGTTAAGTGAGTGAATTTAAGATAATAGAGGAACAGTATTAAAATAATGATGAAAGTCTTTGATATGGCCATGGAAGCATATGGGTAAGGTAAAGCAGATATATTCAGTGCTTGTCATATAGTAAGCTAACACAATTTTCAGCTCCTTTCCTATTCCTTTACTTATATCCAACTGTAGCGCCACACATCTAGCTTACTTTTTACCAATGAATTTTCTACTGAAATGAGCCAATCAATCAAGTGGCACCTTTGAAATCCATGACTCATATTCAGATTGCAGTCTTGAATTTCACCTTTAAGAAATTATAGCAGTTGATGCAAATTTTTGGAATAGTTCCTCTTTCACACACATTGTTGATCCTGCTGATTGGTCTGAACATATTTTCTCTTGGATATGGCCTTAGAATGTTTCTCAACACAGCATCGCATCTCTATTACCAACCAGCTGGAGTTGGGGTATATGATTAAACCTATTTGTCATCCTTGAGCTACTGATAAGGTCACTTGGAAATTGTATGAGTTTATTGATTTTATGAAACTCAATTATTTTTAAGTAAAGGTCTTGAACCATATTTAATTTTTCAGCATGAGAATAAATGCTTTTGTAGGTGAGAAAGGAAAGTGGCTTTCAATTTTGAGTAATGATTTTTTTTAGGTTCATGCTTTCTACAGTGTTGTGAATTCTTCAGGACAGCCCCATGGATTCTCTCTCTCTCTCTCTCTCTCTCTCTCTCTCTCTCTCTCTCTCTCTCTCTCTCTCAGATTAGCTTAATAAAAAGAAAATGGTAGCAAATTAGTTTCTCCAGGATACTTTTTACCAGATCATTATTATTAGTTACAGTTTGTCCCGAAGAGTGGCACTAATTTGAAATGTTAGGTTTTGAGCATGCATTTTAAATCTTTAAATTATAACCATGCAGATAATTGTATTGGATTATTTTAGTTTTATCAGAGAAAGCAAAATGAGTAATGCTTTAAAAAATATTCATGTTTCAGAGTAACTTTGGATTCAAAGTGACTAAAAACATGAGCTGTTTCTGAGTCACTTGGCTTTAACTATATTTTGGGGGTTGCTTGATTTATTTGATTGCTTTCAGCAGAACACATTTGTGCGCTAGTGATGGCTCACTCCCCCCCCTGCTTTTACGGGGGTGGAACACTTTGGAGATGCAAAGTGATTATTTTGGGTTTCATCAGTCAAAAGGAATAGAATGAGATAAAAAGCATTAACATCTCTTTTCTTAACTTAAATTTCCAGCAATCTGAAAAGATGACTGCTGCTTAGCAAAGGATGTTGGTCGAGTTCGTTTGATTGCAAAATTATTGGAATAGTTGTTTTGAAAGTTATCTCTTTGTTGAAGTTCCAATTAAATCTTATATAATGAGTAGGGAATAGTGGTAAGTATTGTGGGGATTACAGAGAAGTATTATTTACAGTACTGTATACAATGTTTTATAGTCTAGTTGGGAAGACATGTTGTGCACCAAAATGCAACAAACATGAAAAATTTTAAGTGTTCAATATTAAAGATGCATAGATGATAGAACTGTAGGACTTCAGAGGACAGAACCACACTGTCTTGAATAAGTGGAGCTGCATATATAGTGATAAAGGCCTGAGACTAGCTCACAGGAACACATCGTTGATCTTCTTCCTTAGAACTGCAAGAGCTACTTAACTACTCAGCCTTACTTTCTCTCTTCTGTTCAAATGGCCCAGTAGAAGTACTTGTCCTATAAGGCAAATATCTTAGAATGTGCACTTACTCATTTACTTGTAACAGACATGGAAAACACTAAATCTTAGTTGTTGGGGAATGCAACTTTCTAGAATTTTGCTTTGACATATTAACTTCATTTAAAAATAGAATACTTTGCAGTTTGTACTTCCATAAATTTGAAGAAATCATGGCTAACTATTCTCCATTTCTTTTCTTTCTTTTTTATTATTACATTTCTTAGATATTTCTTCTTTAAAAATTTGCCTTTTTCCTTGGATTTGGTCCCTAGTTCTATATAACCTTTTCATGATACTCCTCCCACACTTTCATTTTAAATATTTTGTAAGAATTCAGCTGTGGTAGTTTGAATGAGAATAAATCTCACAGTCTCATATATATGAATACTTGGTCCCCAGTTGTTGGAACTGCTTGGAAAGGATTAAGAGGGATAGCTTTGATGAAGAAGGTGTGTTATTGGGAGTGGGCTTTAGGCTTCAAAAGCTCTAGCCATTTCTTGGTTATCTCTCTCTCTGCCTCATGCCTATGGATGTTTCAATACCATGCCTTCCTGCTTGGTGCCATGCCTCCTGCCATGGCTGTCCTGGACTCCAATGCTATAGAACCATGAGTCCCCAATTAAATGCATTTTTTTTATATGTTGCCTTGGTCATGTTGTCGAATCACAGTAATAGGAAAGAGTAAAACAGTTGGTACCAGGGAATGGGCTATTGCTGTGACAAGCCTGAACATGCTGTTTTGTAGAACAATGTGGACAACTTTGAGACTTTAGATTAGGAAAGTGGATGAACATTGTAGTGGGGCTTGATGGGACATTCTAGTAGGTGCTTGGAAGACAGTAGGACTGAGAGCCATGTGGACTATGAAGGCTCAGCTGAAGAGGTTTCAGAGGTATATAATAACAGCTGGGCTAGAGACCATTTTTACAATATTTTCACAATGAATGTGACTTTTTGCTCTTCTGAGAATCTGCCTGAAGCTTAATTGAAGAGTTTTATGCTAATTTCATTGGCAGAAGAGACTTTAAGACAGCCTACTGTGCCATGTGGCAATTAGTGGTCACTCTTAATTGCAGAGAGCTACAATGAAAAGGAGCGAGCTGGACACCCCCCTCCCCCCAAAAAATTACAAAATGTACTGTTTGAGGAGAAGAAGACAACAACAGGAAATTTAATGTTGGAGCCTTGGTTTCTGCTGTAAGAAAAAAGGAAAAATAGAATATAGGGAGTGATGTCCTCAGGGCAATTGTCTACCCACCTAATCCTGTGATAAGAAAAGGCCAAAGGCATTCTCTCTTCCTAAAATGTTCAAAAACATTGAACTTACACAAATGTATTTTAAGGGGAGGGCAAGGTACCCAGTCAAGTGAGCAACAGAATTTGGCAGCCTTGGTCATGGCGGGTTTTAGAGTCATGAAAGATACAGGGATGAAGGGATTATGGAATCTTCCTCCAAGATTAAGGAGAATCACTGATACTTAGGATGTGTCAGGGAAGTCCATGCAAGGAGACCCTAGAGGTCATTGGGTGACACTGTGAATGTGAAGTCAGGATTGCATTGTAGATTCCAGGCTGTCGGGGATGGACAGAGCTATGGAATGTCTCCCAAGGCAAGCCTGAAAGAGCGAGTGGAATCAACCCAAGCTAGAGAAGTTGTTGCAGTCAACAAAACTAGATAATAGTGATCAAAACCCTTTGGCACCAGACATAGAGATAGAGGATTTGGAATTTGTCCTGCTGAGTCTCAGTCTTGATTTAGTCTAGTATTTGTTTACTATGACCCCTTTCTTCTCTTTTGGAATGGTAATGTATATATTCTGTACCATTATATGTTTGAAGTACATAATGAAGTTCTTGACATCTATACAATACTCAAGTCCAATAAATATATTCTTTGTACATTTCTAAAAATTAACTTTCAAAATGTATATGAATGTTTTGCCTACATTTATGTCTGTGTACTACATGAAGGTCTGGTGCCCACTGAGGCCAGAAGAGTGTGTTAGATACCCTGGAATTGACATAACCTGAGGTTGTGAGACCCCACATTGGTGTTGGGAACTGAAACTTGGGTCCTCTACAAGAGTAGCAAGTGTTCTTAACTGCTCAGCCAACTCTTTAGCTCCTGTATGACTTAGTTGCAGAGATATAGACAATTAAAATAATTCAAGTCTAGTTTTCCATGTAATCTGATGTTTTGAATTCTTAAATGTTGAACTGTTTATTTTACTCCCACACTTACAAGTAGATTATGTAACAGGCCTTAGTGGAAGGTATAAGATGGAGAGCCTTATCATATAAAGAATAGATGGGAGCTCTTAA
Source organism: Apodemus sylvaticus (assembly GCF_947179515.1). Lineage (NCBI taxonomy): Eukaryota > Metazoa > Chordata > Mammalia > Rodentia > Muridae > Apodemus > Apodemus sylvaticus. The sequence goes on along the minus strand of NC_067495.1, from coordinate 53,869,479 downwards.
TCATGCAATATCTTCTATTCATGTGTGACAGACCTGAAAAGAGTTGGTTTCCTGCATCCTTATGGGATGATTCACCTCTTTTAGGCTCAGCCCACATTTCCTCAACCTTTGTATCCTTAGGCTGAAAACTGCAGTTTAAACATGGCATCCCAATGAGTCAGGAAATGACTTCATTTCTTAACGAACTGCTTTCGCACTAATGGGAAGCCCTGAAATAGATGTGCCTCACATCCCTGCTGCAAGCCTTTGCTGTCATTTAGAGGAGCTATTGCTCTATCAGAATTCACACTGAAGCCTATTATTCCAGGGAGACAATTTTGTTATAAAGAAGTGATTTGTTATTTTAAGACTTGGCAAAGAAGCATATGGGGTGCAGGGGGGCTTTATTTGGAGAGATGGCAATAACTCTTAGTGAGGTGTGCCTTTCCCTTACTTTGTTCTGCTTTACAGAAAGGGCCAAAATTTGGCACTAGCTAAAATTCTATAAAAGTAATTTGTCAGGCTCTGCCAGTGTCTGCTCATTGCCCTTGAAAATAAACTGCCTTTTCGTTTATACACCTGCGTGTGGTACTCCTTCTCTTGCCTAAGTGGGACACAGTTATGAGATGTATTCAGCAAAGCAGTGCAAATGCCTGGTGATCATAATCAAGAATTGGTGAAATTGACACATGACAAAATAATTTGTACTAAGTTTTCCAAAGCCTTGCTATGTGTCCACCAGTGATTGCCCGTGCTGACTTATCACTTATTCAAAGTCTCATTGGAAGCAATTACAGACATTTTAGAATAGGCAGTCAAAATAACAAGTCATTTAGACCAGCAATTATGCATTATATGCAGTTGTCCTTTCTATTAGAAGATGACACTATTGATGCCACAACCTCCCCATGTTTAAAAAAATGTCGCTGAAAGATTGAAGTGTGACTGTCAGATTCTTCCCCTTGGATCACACACGCTGCTTTTCATTTTGCTGTGAACTCAAGTGGCAGCCTGCAGGCATCCTGGCTTTTCTTTCCCACCTCTTAGCCTCATGGTCAGGGCCTAATTAGGCGTTATGAGCAGGCAAAGAACATACTTACAATGTCAGCTCATGTGGGAGATGGTTTAGAGGTCTCTGTGAGGGTTAGGGCTCCTGGGTGATTCTTGTGATTTGACCCGCTGGAGAAGCAGTCTGTAGCAGCCTGCTTGGCAGGCATTTCCCTTATGCTGTTAAAACAGAGATGCTTTTTCGCCAAGCCTGGTGTCCTTCAGACCTTCACACTGTTCGTTGTCTTAGTGGAGGCTGGGAAGACAGAGGATTTATTTGTCAAATTTGTATTTATGGAATGTTGCAATCTAACTGTGTTTAATGTTTTTGGTTGATTTGCAAAATGGGCTGTCTCCTTAAAAAAAAAAGTCAAGTTGTAAAAGTCTGTATCTTTTACAGAGAAGCTGAGTTAATAAGGAACAGCTGGGGCCGAGTGATGTCATGTGCCACCTGCTTGAAAGGCCGCCCAGAGGCTCACACCAAAAGAGAGTGCTTCAGACAAGTGGGTTTCAAACCCATTATTATTTTTTGTATTTTTTTTGCAGAGCAACATTTTCCTTATTGAGATCATTTCTAATCCCCCCCACTGCCACCTCAAATACATCAGAAAGATGCAGTCTGACTTGCTGTGGATGATGCTACAGTGTAAAGTCTTGGACCCATTTAACTTTCCTAGTCTAAGCAACAGTCCTTGAAGTTCCCCCTTGGAGTTCTAGGGAGCAGAATTATAGAGAGCAAGAGGATTTTCAGTAGTGGGATGTGCATGCCCCAGCAGTGACTCATTTGGGTGTTGGAAGAGTTACTGATGCTATTTATATTTATTTTCCTCTTATCTTTAAAAATTGTTTTTGGTTTTCATTTTTCTTTTTCTTGAGAGAGATAGAAAGAGCATGAAGTTGGCCGGGTACCGAGGTAGGGAGGATCTGAGAGAAGTTGTGGGAGAGGAAAGAGTATGATCCAAATATATTGTATGAAACATTTTAATTAAAAATAAAACTTCATTTTTTAATACATAATACTGTAACAATGCAGTGACACGTTGCAGGGTGAATATACTGCATTTGAGAATGAAAGACATTAAAATTGAGTATATGTGGAGACTGCTGCTGGTGTAGAAATCCAAAAAAAATGGTTTATGGCTGCATTGTAGGTGATTTATAGGTACACTGCAAGGATGTGGGTGAGGTGTTGGCATTGAATGCAACAGGACAGTGCCACTGGGCATGGGTGAGTTTATGTTTGGATACTGTGGTAGTATTGAATGGTAGCTCTAAATATACCAGCCTCTAACTCCTTGGTCATATTAGGAAAATGTTTTAAATGTGAGGTATCACAGGCTCTAAAAGACAAATACTCTATGCCCTCTCTCATAGATGGATCATACCTTTAATTCTTAATTTATTTGTATTTAATGTAGGTATATGTATTGTGGCAGGAAACTAGGAATGGACCAGGGATATAAAGCAGAGGACTTAAAGATAGAAGAGTGGTAATACAGGGAGGGTAATAGACCACATATGATTTGACTGTAGAAGGGCTAATACTGGGGATAGAAGGATGCAATGGGACGAGGGTCAGCCAAAACTAAGTGTGCATGGAAATGCCTGTGGAAGCCCCATACTTAGTAAAATAATAGGAAAAAAATAATTAGAAAGAAAAAGGAATCACCCTAGACTACCTAGATAATCACTGAATGCCACTGTAAATTTCATTAGAGGGGACATAGGGAGATAATAAAATGAAAGTATAGACAGTTATTGGTGCAATGCATCCATAAACCCTGGAATGATGGTGGCTACCAAAGCCTGAAAGAGGCAATGAGTAGATCATTTCTTAGAACAGAAACTCTGTTCAGTAGGTATTTATAACTAAATTTCATAACCTAGTCTCCCAATCACAAGGACAACCCACAAATTTAAAAAAGAAGTGGGTCTTGTTATGTGTTATGCCTTTTATTTATATTCCAAACAGGTTATAGGCAGATTTTCAGACATCCTAGGTCCGAAATGTCAAACTCTGGAAAAGATTTTGTATTAGGGTATGCGTACCTATTGGTACGAAGAGGAGTTGACTCCCAGACCTTAGCCAACTTGTTTTAAAGCAAGAAGTCAACAATTGTAAGAATAATAAATGGTAGGGGCTTCTTGCTGGAGATAAAGGTGAAAGAGCAGTAATGAGGAGAGGTCCCACCTATAACGTTTCTAGCCCTCCAGGGGTCACATCCATTTTGGATGGTTTTGTTCAATTCCTTTACCTGTTTGTTTGTGCTTTCCTGTAATTCTTTAAGATCTGTTTACTTGTGTTCTCCTATATTTCTTTAAGGGAATTATTTATGTCCTTGAAGCCCTCTATCAGCGTCATGAGCTGTGATTTTAAATCCAAATCTTGCTTTTCCAGTGTGTTGGGGTATCCAGGACTTGCTGTTATGGAAGAACAGGCTTCAATTGGTGCTATGTTGCCTTAATTTCTCTTGGTAATATTCCTGCACTTGTCTTTTGCCATCTGGTTATCTCTGGTGTTTGTTGGTCCTGCTGTCTCTGGCTGGCACTTGTACCTCCTGTGGGTATGCAAGCCTGTCTCAGCACCCCTGGGTGCCCGGCTCTTCCCTGGCACAGAGTTCTGTGGTACAGCTCAGCTCCAGGGTGTAGGTGGGGCCCAAACAGATCCTGTCCCAGCTGCTCTGCCACTCCTGTGTTTCCTGCACCCCTGGCAATACCTACCTGCTCATTCCCTGGAGAGAAAATCAACAGAGATTTTTTTTTTTTTAAATGTTGCGGGTTCCGGCGGGGCGGTGGCGGCGGCGGCAGCGCAGCAGTGGCTGGTCCAGCTGAAGGGCCATCAACAGTGGAACCAAGGCGACACAGGGACCAGTTAGGCCCTGTGCCCACGACCACTGACCTTCGCTGACCAGCCGGCGCAAGCAGCTGCAGTTGTGCGGCGCCTTTCCTGCACGGAAGCCACTTCAGAACTCGGCCTCCCACCAGTCAGGAGAGGTGCATCCATCTTGGTTCCGTACTCCAGGGATCGGACAGACTGAGGTACACAAACATAATCCGAGGCCAACACCGCGGTGGTCTGAGCCCGACGGGCGTTGGCCTGCACCCAGGCCCTGGGCTGGTCGGGGGGCCATCGGGGTGCCAACCCAGCCAGGGGTTTTTTTGCCCAGGCCTGCGTGCGCGCCACCGCCATTTTGCCTGCATGACAACAGAGAGCTCTGGTGGGCAGACCTGTAACAGGCATATCCTGAGGCTAACAAAGCGGGGGTTTAGGCCCCAAAAGGCACAGGACTGACCCCAAGAACTGGGCGGCTTGGTGGGCCATCTGTGAGTCAACCCGCCCAGGTGATTGTTAGCACAGCAGACTCTCCTGGCACTTTCAGGGAGCGCGGGC